>NC_090324.1:203704698-204067401 GCF_040869045.1 Eurosta solidaginis
TACATCCAGAAATATGCAGAATGAAAAAATTCCACTTATATGGGAGGTGCCACGCCCCTTCTTCCCCACCCCACATTTTCTTGGGGGTGTTAGGGATTGACCTCTTATAACTCCTTACTGAATTTCATTGTTCTAGCATGAATACCTTGAGAGTTATGTAGTACCAAATATTAATTTTGCATGGGAGGTGACACGCCCCTTTTATATATCGATATTATTTTTAGGCTATGACCATCCTTGGAATGTTTCTAGTGGGTTGTGCAAATTTGGTTGTGATCGGTCGATCCGTTTATGACGCAACTCGATCTATACCTACATACATACATAATTTGAATTTTACATATATAGATAGATAGAAGATGCGGATAGACTGAAGTTTACAAAAAAATTTAACGGCGGAAGATTACTAAACATTCAAAAGGAATAACAGCCAAACAACTCTATAGTCAAACTTTAGCTGTTAAAATAACCTAAGTTTGTACGGCAGCCATGTTTCTCAGAAATCCCATTTGTAGGGAAGGTGCCACGCCTGCTTTTCCCCAATTCCACATTTTACTGGAGGTGTTAGGATTTAACGTCATATAGCTCCTTACCAATTTTTATTATATTACCATTACTACATCCAGAGATATAAGGTATGATATACTCCATCTATACCTACATATATAATTTGAATTTTATATATATAATTTGAATTTTATATATATAGACTAGCCTTTACCCGCAGCACACAATAGTGTACACCGGCTGCCAAGAAAACTCACGAAATTTTCATAAATGAGTTTTTTGTTCACAGTTTTGCTTTACAGAATCAGAATTTCATAGTTTACACAATTTCTTGTGTACACTTTAAAACTTACAGTTAGCGAGCAGGGCCACTGTTTATCAAGATATTCGTTTAAAAATCATTTTTATCAATGTAATTTATTTTTGTAATAGAGTAAAAAAAAAATAACTAAATGAGCTGATAACCTGAAAGGCACGCTTACCTGAATAGTACACTACAGTTTTTTCGAATTAAAAAAATACATTTTGTTTCTAAGTTAAATTAATTGATATGACAGGGGTGAAAGGAGTGAAACTAAAATTCGCTAAAACCAAAGAGAATTTTTTAGATCAAAATAGTTTTGCTTTTTCGGGTATTTAGTTGGTTAAAATATTACAAAAAGTGTAATTATAGTTATAACAGTTCGTTACAGGATAACCCTAAAAGTTATCCAGCGGAAATTTTTAACTTTTTTATTTCAAACTTCTTAAAATAGATATAAAAACTACTTTTATGCTTCACGCAAAAAGCAATAAATGCTTTTTGTGTTTTTGGATGTGTCCTATATATAGTACATCAGGGAAATATGCTGCTCAGGCAAAAGTATTATTTATTAGTATGAAAATCAACAAAACACTTGGTATGTACCCCAACATCATATTTCAAACATCTGGTAATTGTTCTCTGATGACAAAATCCACAGCGGGTTTGTTTTTCCTGTGGTGCTACAAGATGATCCATTCTATCGTAACGAATTCCGGCTGCCTTCGAGCAACTTGGTGGGCCCTTTTGATACGTTGGTTGCTTTCGGTACGTGGTCAGTAGCGTTGTAACGATTACGCGCCTGAAACTCAGTTGGTCAAGATTACCTCCTTGCTCGCGATCTATATGCCAAACGTTCTGAACTGCCATATCAATGCAGTGCACTACCAAGGGAATGTACCATTTTTTTCCTCTGATTGAACTTCTATAAGGGCTTAGGTATATTTTGGTCTTTCTTTGAAGTTCGCTTAAGGGTGAATTGTCATCAGGCTCATCTGATGAAATTTCAAATTGTTGTGCCTTATATGTTATTTCGGCAGGGGCTTGTAATTGTGATATGGAAAATTATTTACATCAAAAGCGTCTTCACGACCAGACCCTTCATCCGTAATATTGCCATTTGCATTAACTGGAGGAAACATAATTACTTCGTCGACTTCAGCAGCATTTTCGTCATCATCTTCAAATAAGGCAAGGGCATCTTGAAACGAAAGACCTCTGTAATAAAATAATACACGTAGATGTATATCTTCCTGATGTCCTACATATAGTACACTAACATTTGTTCATTGAAATTCACCATAAAAGTTTGAAAATAGTTCATGTTATTGAATGTATTCGATAACACACTTATTTTACTATGCTTTTCTATTATAACATAAAAAAAAATTCAACATTAGCACGCTTGAATTAACTTACCTTTCAAAGCGTATCTTATAATTCTGCAATATCCAAATTTCACAAATTTTAAAATCAAATACCTCACACTTGTATAGCAAAAACACAAATGACAACTATTGCCGCATTTGTGCAATCTCTGCTGCGCATAACAATGCGTTCCCGTTATTTCTGAGACCCCCCGCCCGTGCGTGATTTCACATGAACTGGCCGTCCTATATATAGTACATTAGGGTTATCTGGGTTAAAGATAGAACATACCGAATTTTAATTACGTATAATAAGCAGCAGATCCATGGCCATAAAAGCTCATAATTTAAAAAGTCATGTGTGCTGAACTACCGGTTTCGCAGAGTCCTTAAATGATCCCGGAAGGGTCCCAAAATGATACCAAAATAGTCCCGAAATGATCCCGACGGGATCCCGGACAAATCCCGAAAACCATCCAAATATGATCTCTGAGGGGTCTCCAAATGATCCCGAAATAGTCCCGAAATTACAATGACGGGGTCCCGGACGGATCCCGAAAACTGTCCAGAAATTATGCGCGAAGGGTCCCAAAATGATCCCGAGGTAGTCCCGAGAAAGTTCCGAAATGACCCTGACGAAATCCAGGACGGATCCGGAAAACCATACAGAAATGATGCCGGAATGTTCCCCAAATGACCCTGAAAAAATCCCGAAATTGCTCTGACGGGGTCCCAAAAACCATACAGTAATGAGACCGGAAGGGTCCCGAAAAGATTCCGAAATAGTCCCGAAAAAGTCCCGAAATGACCCTGACGGGATTCCGGACTGATCTCGAAAACCATCCAAGAAATGATGATGAAATCCCGGACGGATCCCAAAACCATCCAGAAATGATGCCGGAAGAACCCAAATGATCCCGGAATAGTGCCAAAAATTTTCCGAAATGACCCTGACGGGATCCAGGATGGTTCCTGAAATGATTTCAGAAGGGTCCCCAAATGACGTTGAAATAGTCCAGAAAAAGTCACGAAACGACCCCGTCGGGATTCCGGACGGATTCCGAAAACCATCCAGAAATGATACCGAAAGATCCCCAAATTACCCCGAAATAATACCGGACGGATCCCAGAAACCATCCAGATATGATCCTTAAAGGGTCCCCAAATGATCCCGAAATGACCATGAGGGGATCCGAGATTGATCCCGAAAACCATGCAGAACAGATGCCGGCAAACTCTTCAAGTGATCCCGAAATAATCCAGAAAAATCGCGAAATTACCCCGACGGATTCCGTAAACCCTCAAGAAAGTATCACCGAAGGGTCCCAAATGATCCCGAAACAGCCCCGAAAAAGTCCCGAAATTACCCGGACGGATCCCGAAAACTATCCAGAAATGATTCCGTAAGGGTCCCAAAATTATCCCGAAATGACCCTGACTGGCCCCTTCAATGTTGGTGGCCTTGTCGTGGAGAAGGGGCTTAAGTATCATATTGGAATCTCCTCCCGGGAGTGGGTTCTACAGCGTCAACAGCGTGTTCAGAAGAACGCATCACGCTGCAGGAGATGTGAGGATTGCCGCACCAATGACACCCAAGCCAAGGTGTTGAGGTACCCGTGCCGATGGCTGTGTGGTCAGCGGGTGTATATTGAAAGGCTGATCGCGAACGGTCCCCTCCGATGCCCGGGCAAGGTCGGTTGTATAAGTGCCTTACCAACGGTATGCTGGCTCTGCTGGGGGTTGACTAACCATTCCATGCAAACTCGTGGGAACCGTATGTCTAAAATAAAAATAATAAAAAGGAGGCGAAGAAAGGGAGTGTTCTGGGAACGCTATCTGAAGACGATCTTCTGGCTCCCAAGAGGTCGAAGAAGTCCTCAGGCACTCTGCTGAAAGCTAGGTATCTGAGGGCTCTCTTCATCCTCAAGAAGATAGCCAGGAATGAGGAAAAGGTAAGGCTCACGAGCGGGACGCCGAAGATAAGGTGTCGTGCGAGGCAGTGGTCAAGGAATACGAGACCACCCTCGCGCACAAGTCGGCAATCAAGCCCCAAACAAGCAAACAACAACCAGCTCAAAAACAGTCGGCGAAGCGCAACCGGTCACAAGAGGTGAACGAGCGCGACGCCAAGAAGGGGAGGTACTCCAGACAGACTGACGGTGCTTCTACCAGAGCTGCGGCATCGGACAGTCCCATTTACAGAGAGGTGGTCAGGGACCACCTCCAGGTGGCTCTGGTCGATGCTGAGAGCAATTGCGGGAAGGAAGTTCCGGCGGCTTGGTGCTCCATCGAGGGACGGCTATCAGAGAAAGTCGTCGAGCACCTGATGGAGGTACAAACCCCAGTTCCCGCCTTTAACTGCGAGGAGGTATGCTGCGGCTGCAGGGTTATCAAATGCGCGGATGAGTTCTCAAGGGAGTTTTTTGAGATATGCGTTGCTAAGATAAGCAACGCATTTGATGGCCTTAGGTTAAAGGTCATCCCAGCTTCGGATATTCCCAGGAGGCGCCGGGCGCGCATATGGCTACCCAAAATGCCAAAGCTGAAACTGGATTCACAAAAGATAATACAGTGCCTAAAGCTCCAGAACTCGGACGTCGCGACGGATGACTGGGCTCTGATCAAGATAGAGCAACAACAAAATAATAGCCAGCCCGTGGTGCTGCTTATCAGCAGCGAGTCCCTGGGGGCACTCGAACGAAGGGGAAACCGCCTGAAATTTGGACTGAGGGAGGCCAAAGTGAAGGTTTTCCCGGCGGCAGTGGCACCAGACAATAATCTGGAGGAGATTGACGACGCCAACAAACTCCTGGGGGAGGTCAACCTGGCGGAGCTGGGTTAGGATGCGTCGTCAATCCTCGGAGGGCGAGCAAGCGAGTCTCAACCCAATGATCAGGGTGGCCCAAATTAATCTGCAGCACTCAAAAGCTGCCTCGGATAACATGCTGCATTGATGTCTGCCTAGTGCAGGAACCATGGGCCTGGTGGTCACAGGTTATGGGCCTAAATACCCGAAACTATAACCTCTTTTACATACATGGAGAAGGTAAACCGAGGGCTTGTATCCTCGTTAGGAATACTATTAATGCTTTCTTTTTACATAATTTCAATAGCTACGACGTTGCTGTGGTCAAGGTCGAGTCAAGAAGCGGCCGAATCATGACGGCCGCCTCGTCTTATATGGCCCACGATCGGCCAGCTCCTCCAGAGGAGGTCGCGCAAATGATAGCACAAACCAACCAAGTAGGAGACGGTCGTGATGGGTTGCGACGCCAACGCAAGGCACGCGGTTTGGGGGAGCAGCGAGATAAACGAACGGGGTGAGTCTCTGTTCTGAATTTATATTAGCTAACAACTTTTACGTATGTAACAAGGGCAGCTCTCCCACCTTTAGTTTTCCGAGTACTCCGAACTACCCGGGGTGGGAGGAAGTCCTTGATATAACACTAACATCTGACTCCCGGGAGCTTACGGTAAGAAACTGGGAGGTGTCGAAAAAACTTTTCCTGTCGGATCACCGGTTGATCCTTTTCAACACAGACTGGGAAAAAGAAATAAGTCAGCCGCACAGAAACCCTAAACGGACGTCCTGGAGTCTATTTGACAAGATAGTCAGTGATAGGCTCCAAAGTAGTAGGATGCCTATTCAATCTACAGACAGTCTTGACGACCGAGTCCGGTCTCTGGAGAAAAATTTTTAGGTGGCCTTTAAAGTCGCCTGTCCAATTTCGAGGAGCAAAAAGACCTTCCCACCGTAGTGGGACAAAAACCTCAGCGACCTGAGGTCAAAGCTGAGGAGGGTCTTCAACGACTGTCACTTCAGGAATGATTTCCAGGAGTACAGGACGGCTCTGAGGGAGTATAAGAAAGCCACATGGACAGTAAAATCAAGCTCCTGGCGAGAACACTGCGAGTCGATCGAGCCCACGAAGGACTCAGGCAGGCTGAGAAAAATTCTTGTCAAGAGTCATTCAAACAAGACATTTGTCAAGCGCGCCGATGGATAATTTGAATTTTATTAGGCTTTGCTGGTCTAGTATAGTTACGGAAAACTTCAACCAAGACATGAAAAACAAACACGGAACATATCTCTCGCATACAAATCGAACTGCACACTCTCTACCATTTTCACACGTACAAAAAGCCGTATAGAACCACACCAACAAAACAACGTGGTTTACGAAATTCAATGCAAAAGTGGAGGTAACGAGAACTGCAACAAAATATACGTTGGAACAACGAAAAAAGCACTAGGAACCCGATTGGCAGAGCACGACACCGATATAAGAAAGAAGAAGACCAGCACTGCACTTGCTCAACACGCACTAACACACGGACACACACCTGATCTAAAAAATGCAACAATAATAGACGTGGAGAAGAGAGAAAAGACGAGATACACATTGGAAAGTTTACACATATTACAAAGAAGGGAGAGAACGATGAACAGAAAAGAAGACACCAAGTTTATTGCTGCTAGCTATTTGGCTTGTTTATGACATTTTAAAATTGACAAAAGTACCCAATGCTCATGGTACTGATGAATGTTTTTAGTTTTAAATGTTGTTGTTTTATGTTGTGTGATGTTTACACCTTAATTTAATATTTCTTATGTATGTTTGTCACCAATGTGTTATAGTGATTTATGTATGTGTTTTCAAAAATTAATTCTCTATTTGTTTTTGTTTTTTGTTGTTGAAAATAAAGATTATGCCCCTGAGGATGCCAAGGAGCTTGGCGAAAAGTAGGCGATATTTTTTAGAAAAAGTAAGAGTTTTTACTTGGATTAAGTACACTAGACCAGCAAAGCCTAATAAAATTCAAATAAATAACACAAATTTTAAAGTTATTTTAAGGATGTGTTTTTGCGAATTTAGGAGTAGGCTACCTCTAATTGGCAACGTGTTGGTTAGATTGACTCCTACTACAGCTAATGACAGTCCTTGAGCTTTATTGATAGACATTGCGAAAGCTAACCTAATATGAAATTTGAGGCGTTTGAAATTTAAAGGCATATCTGTCGGTATTAATTGAAACCTTGGTATGAAAACTTTGTTGTTTTCGAAATTTCCCGATCAAATCATTGCTTCAAGGACATTGGAAGTTTTGTGATGATAAGCCTTTTCGCATTACATAAGCGCGAAGGATCCAAATTACGAAGCATAATATTATGGACCCTTTTTTAAGGATCAATCGATGAGGAGGAATTCCTGGTGGCACCAAGGAGTTAAGAAACTCAATCGGGCAATGCACAGCTTGCGATTATTCCACGACTGTGTCAATGGATTGATAAGTTTTTTTTTTTTTTTTTTTTTTTTTTTTTTTTTATCGTCTTTATTTACAATCTGTCTTTAGACAATAAGCAAATTTGATAACATTACATTTACATTGATGCATTAAGTGCAATTTGTCCTATAAGGAGGATTATTATGTGACTTCTATGTATATACAACTGTAAATCTCGAATTATGTAAATCAACTAGGAGTATGTGTTAACATACATATTTATGTACTTATATATATACATTAACTTATATACATGCATTCATACATTACATTAAGGCCATCCTCCCATACAACCCCCAAAACTAGTCCGACCCGCAAACACACCTTCGTTGCGACCGACAGCTGTATTTACGGAGAGAAAAAATGTCAAAGGCTATACGAGAGAAAGGCCCCATATTTGCTTAGGATCTAAGAGGCAAGTCTAAGGGGTGCAGTCTTTGCAGCCGTCGTGTTTCTTCGCTGTTGTCTAGCAAGTTATTGGCTTGTGGGTTTGGATGGTTGTGTAGTCTCTCGATATTTCGTGTGCTGTATCTTTTTATTTCGTCTATAACCATTGCTGTTTTTAGATCTTTATGTATATGAATATTTTTTATATACCAGGGAGTTACGCTATTAGTCTTAACGTTTTTGATTGGTATCTTTGGATCACACCAATGCTGGACTTACTTACAGTGCCCCAGATTTGGAGGCCATACGACCAAACGGGTTTTATCATTGTTTTATAAAGCAGAATTTTATTTTGAAGACTAAGTTGAGATTTTGGGCCAAGCAACCAGTACATCTTTCTTGTTTTAATTTTGAGCTGTAAGCTCTTGGCTTTAGTGTGTTCACGCCAAGTAAGTCTTTTATCTAAGTGTAAGCCCAAGTACTTGGCACTAGTTGATCGAGGAATTATCGTTTGATTAAGGCTGACTGTGGGGCACTCTTCTTCCCTCAGTGTGAATGTAACTTGAACTGATTTCGAAGCATTTACTGAAATGTTCCAATTTGTAAGCCAAGATTGTAATTTGTTTAACTGCGTTTGTGCAATTTCGGCAGCTTCGATAGCAGAGTAAGAGGAAGATAGTATAGCTGTGTCATCGGCGTAAGTGGCAAATGTTAGATTAGTTTCCTCTTTTATTGGCATGTCTGCAGTGAAAATTGTATAGAGTGTTGGACCCAGTACACTACCTTGCGGAACTCCAATTTTAACATAGAAATGTCTGTAGCTTATGTAGGATCTGAGGAAGAGATAGAGCGGGGTGGGCAATATCTTTTTAATTTTGTACAGCAGTCCTGAGTGCCAGACTCTGTCAAAGGCTTGCTGAATGTCTAGAAAGATACCACAACAATACTTTTTTTCTTCAAAGCTACTAAGAATAGTTTTAACCACACGATGGCATTGTTCTGGAGTTCCGTGCATCTGTCTAAAACCAAATTGATAATCTGGTAAAATCGATTGACGTTCCAACTCTGGAATCAATCTTCGAAGAAATATTCTTTCGAGTATTTTCGAGAAAATTGTCAGCAAACTTATTGGTCTGTACGAGGATAACTCGTTTTCAGGCTTGTTTGGCTTTGGTATCATTATTATTTCAGCGCATTTCCACTGAGTGGGGAAATGGCTAAGCCTAAAGCTACAGCTAAAGATTAATACTAAGAACAGTATGTATTTTTTTGGAAGTTGTTTGATTGTCCATGCATCAATATTATCATGTCCTGGAGATTTTGAACATATTATTCTTGAAATTTCTGCCTGAACTTCCGCGACTTTTACGGAGGGTATGGGTGTATCCATAGGACACGGGCAGTCGATGAATGCTTCGACACTCTGACCGTGGCTGATACTGTTAATATCAAATGGGTGAAATGTGGCTTTAAGATGATTGGCAAAGGCTTGTGCTTTCCTTTCGTTTGATCTGCACCATGATATGTTAACGTCTTTTACGGGGATCTGTCGCACAGGAGGTCGTTTTAAGTATTTAGTGGCCTTCCAGATGCTGTGCTCATCGTTTTTATTTGGATCAACATTCCTCAGATATTCTCCAATAGTCTCATCTTTCAACTCAGCCAATTTGGATTTAAGCTCTTTGGTTGCTTTGTTAAGAGCTGTTTTGTCATTTGGGTTCCTAATATTTTGCCAGATTCTACGAAGCCTTCTTTAATTTTTACCAGCTCGGAGACTATATCTGAGTAGGGTAGCTTTTTTCTTGATGGTTGGAAAATTTTATTGGTATCATGGGATGAAGCTAAGAAAGCGGCTTTATGTATTTTGCGGGTAAAGTTCTCTACAGCATCATCTAAGTCTCTTTTTGAGTTTATTTCCATATTAAGGTTTATGTTCGATTCTAGCCAAGTTTTGAACAAGTTTATGTTAGATCCTTTATGTAAAATACGTTGCTTCGGACTATTGACGAAAGCAGGCATGTTGAAATGTATGATGAGAGCAGAGTGGTCTGAGCTGAGGTCATCAATGTTGTCTATCTCGAGAAGACTTGGATCGATTCCAGAATACACTGCAAAGTCAATTATGTCAGGGATTTTGTTAGGGCCAATAAGTGGGTCTGCCAGTGAACAGAACGTTGAAACTATTTTCGGTTATACTTTTGTATAGCTCGCGACCTTTGGGACTAGTAAGACGTGAACCCCACCACGGGTGTTTGGCGTTGAAATCACCACCAGCTAGAAATCTGGGGCCCTGTTTGTTGAAAAACGTGTTAAATGTCTGCTTGCTTTTGCTGAAATGAGGAGGTAGGTATAGTGCCGTTACGACGATCTCACCACTAATGCTTGTGATTTCGATAGATGCTGCTTGAACAGAGGGCAGTGATACCGACTCCAGTACTTTATATTTTAGTGTGGACTTAATAATTATTGAAGCCCCCCCGTGAGCTTTGCCATCGGGATGATTACAGATAATGGTATCGAAACCATATATTTTGAAAGAGGATTTATTGATAAAGTGTGTTTCAGAAATCATGAGTATATCTACGTTTTTAGTTACCATAAAATGTTCTACTTCTAATTTATGATTACTGAGTCCTTTGGCGTTCCATATTGCCATCTTAAGGCTTAACTGCATAATTTAGATAGAAGGGACGTCATCATTGTCATGAGCGCTGAGGTTAGCTCAATTTGCTTAGATATCAGTGCTTCTAGCTTTTCAAAATTGTTATGGCTAGTTGTTGTAGGTCTTTGTTTTCCTTTTGTGATATCTGCGTAGCTTATGTTGTTATTGGGAAGCGGTTGCTCAGCATTTGACATATACATGGCATTAGATCTGCTGTTGACCGGTCTGACTGTATCTTGTTTACAAACAAGTTCCTGATAAACTCGACAACCCTTGTAGTTGGCGGTATGGTTTTGCAGGCAATGTACACATTTTGGTGGAGAATCATAGGCTTTTTCGCAAAGAACGGTCGGATGGTCTAGCCCACACTTCACACATCTAAATGGCTTTTTGCAATAGCGTTTGGTATGGCCAAACTACTGATAACGATGACATTGTACTAAATCGATAAACTTTCGAGGCGGCTCAATTTTGACCACTGCACTACATAACCGATTGATATCAAAAACACCTTTATTGTTTGCTGATGGTTCAAGGTCAGCAAAGAAGACTGACATTGGCATTTTTGTTGTTTTGCTACGTGCGTTTATAATATTTCGTACAGCGTGGCCTTGTTGAGCTAAATCACGTATTATGTATTCTTTAGGTGTACAGAAATGAATGCTTTTAATTACTATTCTATAGGGTTTGTCCTCTTTTAGCTGATAAGTGTGGAAAACAATGTTATTAGTGTCAAGATAAGCCACTAGTTTTATATAGGAATCACTATTTGTGGGCATCACTATAGCTTGTCCATCTCTCCCGGACTTGTACGTAAAATTTTCTCTGCCAATTAGCACTGAGAAGCTAGTGATCATTTTATTAATGTCTTTTACATTTGGTATGAAAATTGGGGGAGGTTTATGAGTGACACTCTCAGTTGTTGCTGGTTCTTGTTCATTACTATTGTTGTTAGCATTGCTGACATCAGTTTGGGTGTTTGTGTCTAGCAAAGAAAACCGGTTTGTCGTATTTGGTGTGTTGTTTGGTCTTTGTTGTTTTTTTGATAGAACTGGAGATTCAATAATTTTGCGCTTAAATGCTTTATGCTGGTACGTGCTTTGCCAGCCTCCGCTGTCATCGCACATACCGCCCGAATCATCGTCTTCGTCACCCATAAGGTTGTTTTTGTTTTTGTCTTTTTTTTTTTGTTTTTAGTTCACACGACTATTTGTTTACAATAATGCAATTTTAAGTTCACACGGGTAAAAACGCTCTGTGTATGACCGCACTCACTGAGTTTACGATAAGAACTCGGATTGATAAATAGTCTCGTTTGTTTGAATTTTATATAGATACTAGAAGATCCGGCAGACGTTGTCCTGCCCTAAATTTGGCCTACCTGCGTATATTTTAATAAGCTTTTTCTGTCTTACTCTGTCCTCCCCCCTCTTCACTTTTTCCGAATCCTTTTATTCACTCCTCCCTCCGTCTTTTTCGCTTCATCTATTTCCATCTTCGTCTCCTTATATCTCTTTCTCAATCTCCTACTCACTTTTCTCTACTCTCAATTTCTTCTCATTCTTCTGCATCCCTTATTGCCTGTCCCAGAGGGTGGTAAGTATTTTATTACAGTCCCAGTCCCACTCTGAGTCTCAGTCCCATTCCTAGTACTAATCCCAGTCCCAGTCCATCTCTGGATAATATTACTCTGTGCTAAAGCCTCATCAACAGCTTTCATTTGATATCCATATTGTATAAACACTGTCTAGGCATTCACTGGCCCACGTTTTGGCCTATATCTCGAGACGCTAGTCACCCAGGGGTATGAAAATTACCCGCTACACAGCTAAAGACTGTCCTGAATTTAAAAAAATGTTATAGTACCTCTAAATCGCGAGCCCCTTCAATATTAATTTTGCATGGGAGGTTCCACGCCCCTTTTATATATCGATGTTATTTTTACCCTATGACCATCCTTGGAATGTTTCTAGTGGGTTGTGCAAATTTGGTTGTGATCGGTCGATCCGTTTAGGACGCAACTCGATCTATATCTACATACATACATACATACATACATACATAATTAGTACTTTATATATATAGATAGATATACAGAAGATGCGGATAGACTGAATTTAACAAAAATTTTAACGGAGGAAGATTACCAAACATCCAAAAGAAATAACTGCCGTTTGTATGACAGGAGCTACGCCCCTTTTATATATCGATATTATTTTTAGGCTATGACCATCCTTGGAATGTTTCTAGGGGGTTGCGCAAATTTGGTTGTGATCGGTCGATCCGTTTAGGACGCAAGTCGGTCTATACCTACATACATACATAATTTGAATTTTATATATATAGATAGATAGAAGATGCGGATTTACAAAAAATTTTAACGGCGGAAGATTACTAAACATCCAAAAGGAATAACAGCCAAACAACTCCATAGTCAAACTTTAGCTGTTAAAACAACGTAAGTTTGTACGGCAGCCATAGTTCTCAAAAATCCCATTTGTAGGGAAGGTGCCACGCCTGCTTTTCCCCAATTCCACATTTTACTGGAGGTGTTAGGACTTAACGTCATATAGCTCCTTACCAATTTTTATTATCCTACCATTACTACATCCGGAGATATAAGGTATGATATACTCCATTTATACCTACATACATATATAATTTGAATTTTATATATATAGACTAGCCTTTACCCGCTGCATACAATAGTGTACACTGTCTGCCAAGAAAACTCACGAAATTTTCATAAATGAGTTTTTTGTTCACAGTTTTGCTTTACAGAATCAGAATTTCAAAGTTTACACAATTTCTTGTGTACGCTTTAAAACTCACAGTTAGCGAATAGGGCCCCTGTTTATCAAGATATCTGTTTAAAAATCATTTTTATCAATGTATTTTATTTTTGTAATAGAGTAAAAAAAAAATAAATAAATGAGCTGATAACCTAAAAGGCACGCTTACCTGAATAGTAAAATACAGTTTTTTCGAATTAAAAAAATACATTTTGTTTCTAAGTTAAATTAATTGATATGAGAGGGGTGAAGGAATTACTATTCATAGAACAAAGATGTGAAACTACAATTATCTAAAACCAAAGAAAATTTTTAAGATGAAAATAGTTTTGCTTTTTCGGGTATTTAGTTGGTTAAAATATTACAGAAAGTGTAATTATAGTTATTACAGTTCATTACAGGATAACCCTAAAAGTTACGCAGTGGAAATTTTTTAACTTTTTTATTTCAAACTTCTTAAAATAGGTATAAAAACGTATTTTTATGCTTCACGCAAAAAGCAATAAATGCTTTTTGTGTTTTTGGATGTGTCCTATATATAGTACATCAGGGAAATATGCTGCTCAGGCAAACGTATTATTTATTAGTATGAAAATCAACAAAACACTTGGTATGTACCCCAACATCATATTTCAAACATCTGGTAATTGTTCTCTGATGACAAAATCCACAGCGGGTTAGTTTTTGCTGTGGTGCTACAAGATGATCCATTCTAACGTAACGAATTCCGACTCCTTCGAGCAACTTGGTTGGCCCTTTTGATATGTTGGATGCTTTCGGTACGTGTTCAGTTGCGTTGTAACGATTATGCGCCTGAAACTCAGTTGGTCAAGATTACCTCCTTGCTCCCGATCTATATGCCAAGCATTCTGAACTGACATATCAATGCAGTGAACTACCAAGGGAATGTACCATTTTTTGCCTCTGATTGAACTTCTATAAGGGCTTAGGTATATTTTGGTCTTTCTTTGAAGTTCGCTTAAGGGTGAATTGTCATCAGACACATCTGATGAAATTTCAAGTTGTTGTGCCTATTATCTTATTTCGGCGGGGGCTTGTAATTGTGATGATGGGAAATTATTTACATCAAAAGCGTCTTCCGGACCAGACCCTTCATCCGTAATATTGCCATTTGCATTAACTGGAGGAAACAGAATTACTTCGTCGACTTCAGCAGCATTTCGTCATCATCTTCAAATAAGGCAAGGGCATCTTGAAGCGAAAGACCTCTGTAATAAATTAAACACGTAGACGTATATCTTCCAAATGTCCTACATATAGTACACTAACATTTGTTCATTGAAATTCACCATAAAAGTTTGAAAATAGTTCATGTTATTGAATGTATTCGATAACACACTTATTTTACTATGGTTTTCTATTATAACAAAAAAAAAATTTCAACATTAGCACGCTTAAATTAACTTACCTTTCAAAGCGTATCTTATAATTTTGCATTATCCAAATTTCACAGATTTTAAAATCAAATACCTCACACTTGTATAGCAAAAGCACAAATGACAACTATTGCCGCATTTGTGCAATCTCTGCTGCGCATAACAATGCGTTCCCGTTATTTCTGAGACCCCCCGCCCGTGCGTGATTTCACATGAACTGGCCGTCCTATATATAGTACATTAGGGTTATCTGGGTTAAAGACAGAACATACCGAATTTTAATTACGAATAATAAGCAGCAGATCCATGACCATAACAGCTCATAATTTAAAAAGTCATGTGTGCTGAACTACCGGTTTCGCAGAGTCCTTAAATGATCCCGGAAGGGTCCCAAAATGATACCAAAATAGTCCCGAAATGATCCCGACGGGATCCCAGACAAATCCCGAAAACCATCCAAAAATGATCTCTGAGGGGTCTCCAAATGATCCCGAAATAGTCCCGAAATTACAATGACGGGGTCCCGGACGGTTCCCGAAAACTGTCCAGAAATTATGCGCGAAGGGTCCCAAAATTATCCCGAAGTAGTCCCAAGAAAGTCCCGAAATGACCCTGACGAAATCCAAGACGGATCCGGAAAACCATACAGAAATGATGCCGGAATGTTCCCCAAATGACCCTGAAAAAACCCGAAATTACTCTGACGGGGTCCCAAAAACCATACAGTAATGAGACCGGAAGGGTCCCGAAAAGATTCCGAAATAGTCCCGAAAAAGTCCCGAAATGACCTGACGGGATTCCGGACTGATCTCGAAAACCATCCAAGAAATGATAATGAAATCCCGGACGGATCCCGAAAACCATCCAGAAGTGATGCCGGAAGAACCCCAAATGATCCCGGAATAGTGCCAAAAATTTTCCGAAATACCCCTGACGGGATCCAGGACGGTTCCTGAAATGATCTCAGAAGGGTCCCCAAATGACATTGAAATAGTCCAGAAAAAGTCACGAAACGACCCCGTCGGGATCCCGGACGGATTCCGAAAACCATCCAGAAATGATACCGAAAGGATCCCCAAATTACCCCGAAATAATACTGGACGGATCCCAGAAACCATCCAGATATGATCTTTAACGAGTCCCCAAATGATCCCGAAATGGCCGTGAGGGGATCCGAGATTGATCCCGAAACCCATGCAGAACGCTGCAGGAGATGTGAAGATTGCTGCACCAATAACACCCAAGCCAAGGTGTTGAGGTACCCGTGCCGATGGCTTTGTGGTCAGCGGGTGTATATTGAAAGGCTGATCGCGAACGGTCCCCTCCGATGTCCGGGCAAAGTCGGTTGTATAAGTGCCTTACCACCGGTATGTTGGCTCTGCCGGGGGTTGACTAACCATTCCATGCAAACTCGTGGGAACCATATTCTAAAATAAATAAAAATAATAAAAAGGAGGCGGAGAAAGGGAGCGTTCTGGGAACGCTCTCTGAAGACGATCTTTTGGCTAGCAGCCAGGGGTAAGTCAAAGAGGTCGACCAGGGTACCAGCTATAGTACCCCTGTCGCACCCAGCCAAATCAGTACCCAAACTCAAGATAGAAAGGGGAGCACACCAGCCAAAGTGGCTCCCAAGAGGTCGAAGAAGTCCTCAGGCACTCTGCTGAAAGCTAGGTATCTGAGGGCTCTCTTCATCCTCAAGAAGATAGCCAGGAATGAGGAAAAGGTAAGGCTTACGAGCGGGATGCCGAAGATAAGGTGTGGTGCAAGGCAGTGGTCAAGGAGTACGAGACCGCCCTCGCGCACAAGCCTGCAATGAAGCCCCAAACAAGCAAACAACAACCAGCTCAAAAACAGTCGCCGAAGCGCAACCGGTCACAAGAGGTGAACGAGCGCGCCGTCAAGAAGGGGCGGTATTCCAGACAGACTGATGGTGCTTCTACCAGTGCTGCGGCATCGGACAGACCCATTTACAGAGAGGTGGTCAGGGACCACCTCCAAGTGGCTCTGGTCGATGCTGAGAGCAATTGCGGGAGGGAAGTTCTGACTGCTTGGTGCTCCATAGAGGGACGGCTATCAGAGATAGTCGTCGAGCACCTGATGGAGGTACAAACCCCAGTTCCCGCCTTTAACTGCGAGGAGGTATGCTGCGGCTGCAGGGTAATCAAATGCGCGGATGGGTTCTCAAGTGAGTTCCTTGAGAGATGCCTTGCTAAGATAAGCAACGCATTTGATGGCCTTACGTTAAAGGTCATCCCAGCTTCGGAGATTCCCAGGAGGCGCCGAGCCGGATTCACAAAAGATAATACAGTGCCTAAAGCTCCAGAACTCGGGCGTTCCGATGGATGATGAAATATAGAACGAAAAATAGCCACCCCGTGCTGCTTCTTATCAGCAGCGAGTCCCTGGGGGCACTCGAAGGTTTTCCCGGCGGCAGTGGCACCAGACAATGATCTGGAGGAGATTGACGACGCCAACAAACTCCTGGGGGGGTCAACCTGGCGGAGCTGGGTTAGGATGGATCGTCAATCCTCGGAAGGCGAGCAGGCGAGTCTCAACTCAGGGTGGCCCAAATTAACCTGCAGCACTCAAAAGCCGCCTCGGATAACCTGCTGCATTGATGTCTGCCTAGTGCAGGAACCATGGGCCTGGCGGTCACAGGTTATGGGCCTAAAGACCCGAAACTATAACCTCTTTTACATACATGGAGAAGGTAACCGAGGGCTTGTCTCCTCGTTAGGAATATTATTAATGCTTTCTTTTTACATAATTTCAACAGTTACGACGTTGCTGTGGTCAAGGTCGAGTCAACAAGCGGCCGAATCATGACGGTCGCCTCGGCTTATGTGGCCCACGATCGGCCAGCTCCTCCAGAGGAGGTCGCGCAAATGATAGCCCAAACTACCAAGAAGGAGACGGTTGTGATGGGTTGCTACGCCAACGCAAGACACGCGGTTTGGGGGAGCAGCGAGATAAACGAACGGGGTGAGTCTCTGTTTGAATTTATATTAGCTAACAACTTTTACGTATGTAACAAGGGCAGCTCTCCCACCTTTAGTTTTCCGAGTACTCCGAACTACCCGGGGTGGGAGGAAGTCCTTGATATAACACTAACATCTGACTCCCGGCAGCTTACGGTAAGAAACTGAGGGGTCTCGAAAATACTTTCCCTTTCGGATCACCGGTTGATCCTTTTCAACATAGACTGGGAAAAAGAAATAAGTAAGCCGCACAGAAACCCTAAACGGACGTCCTGGAGCCTTTTTGACAAGATAGTCAGTGATATGCTCCATAGAAGTAGGATGCCTATTCAATCTCCAGACAGTCTTGACGACCAAGTCCGGTCTGTTGAGAAAAAATTGTTAGGTGGCCTTTAAAGTCGCCTGTCCAATTTCGAGGAGCAAAAAGACCTTCCCCCCGTGCTGGGACAAAAATCTCAGCGACATGAGGTCAAAGCTGAGGAGGGTCTTCAACGACTGTCATTTCAGGAACGATTTCCAGAAGTACTGGACGGCTCTGAGGGAGTATAAGAAAGTCATATGGACAGCAAAATCAAGCTCCTGGCGAGAACACTGCGAGTCGATCGAGTCCACGAAGGACTCAGCCAGGCTGAGAAAGATTCTTGTCAAGAGTTATTCAAACAAGAAATTTGTCAAGCGCGCCGATGGAACGTTCATACCTAAGGTCGCCAGAAGGGTGCATGAAGTAGTCAAAGACTTTCGGCCAATAAGTCTCACGTTCTTTGTTCTGAAAACGTTCGAAAGGCTACTAGATATACATATACGGGAGCTTCTAGGCGAGGCTGCATTTTCCAACGCACAGCACGCGTACCTGAGAGGGAAATCCACAGAAGCCGCGCTACATGAGGTAGTTCGAACGGTGGAAAAGTTCCTTCATCACAAGCAGTTCACTCTGGCTGCGTTTGTTGATGTAGAAGGCGCGTTTAACAATGTAAGAGCCGAAGCGATTGAGGCTTCCCTCGTTAGGGCAGGGGTTGTAGAGTCACAAGGGGGGGGGGGGGCTGCTTCACCTCTACTTTGGTTGATCACCATAAATGAAATCCTAGGAAAACTTAACGCAGGGGGGTTAAGATCGTGGCGTTTGCCGACGACGTGGCGTTCTTGGTATCTGGCCCTTTCACCTCCGTAATGAGCGAAATCATGGAAAGGGCTTTGGGTAAACTCAGCAGGTGGGCGCAGGGACGTGGCCTTAGGTTAAATCCCGACAAGACGGACCGGCTTCTCTTCACGAGAAAGTACAAGCCACCTGCTTTCAGACTACCATTCTTAAAAGGCCAGCAACTAACTCTGTCATCGAGTACCAAGTTTCTGGGACTAAGAATTGACTGCAAGTTGAAATGGAAAGTATGCATCCAAGATCGGGTGCGGAAGGCATGCATCGCCTTTTATGCCTGCAAATCAATGTTTGGTAAGAAATGGGGACTCAAGCCAAGCATGGTACTTTGGATGTACGAAGCGGTGGTGCGACCGGTGCTTACCTATGGTTCCATAGTCTGGTGGGAAGCTCTAAGTAAGAGCTACAATCTCACCAGCCGGCAAAAAGTCCAGCGCACTGCGTATGTTGGTACCATAGGGGCCTGGCGCACTTGCCCCACAGCTGCTTTAGACATCATTTTGCACCTGCTTTCGTTCGACTTGCATATACTTTGTAGACCGTCACAAACCGCACTGAGACTCAGGGAGTCTGGATGTTGGAAGGATACTCAGCAAGGGCATAGTAGTATCCTAAAGAAACTTCTGAATGGTACATGTAGTACCGAGACAGATTACTACCCTCGCAAACTGAAGTTTGAGTACGGTTGTAATACCGCCATTCCAAGCAGGAACGAGTGGAAGAGAAACCAGGGCATAAGGGTCGACGACATCCAAATCTACACTGACGTCTCCAAGATGGAATCGGGAGTAGGGGACGGAGTGTACTCGGAGAGCCTAGATTTGTCTGTATCATTCAGAATCCCATCGCACTGCAGCGTGTATCAGGCAGAAATTCTCGCGATTTGGCAAGCCTGCAAATCACTGGAGGGCTTGAATATGAAAGCGCTTTCCTCGCAACACATTAACTCAAAATTAGTGTGGGCTTGTAAGCGACTCATACCACAGTTATCCACCAATCTAGAACTATGTGTTATCTGGGTACCGGGTCATAGGGGGTTAGAGGGTAACGTGAAGGCCGACGATGTGGCACGCAGGGCTCATCGGAGATGAGCGAGGAAATAACCAGTGTCGAAGTAGGCATACCCTTAGCAGCAGCCAAGGGGAATATCCAAAGCTTCTACTTGAAGAAAGCACAAACAAAGTGGAATAACATCACCAGCTGTGCAATATCAAAATCCATTTGGCCAAACTATGATGGAAAGAGGACGAGAAGTCTTCTGAACAAATCCAGGGTCTGCACCGGTCATTGTGCAGTAGGTACGCATGCGGAAAAGATGAGCATTCCGTATAACGACTACTGCAGAAACTGCAAAGATCCAAATGAGACAGTAGAACACTTTATGTGTAAATGCCCGGCTCTAGCTAGAGTCCGACTAAGGTTCCTTGGAAACCCGTTTCTAGAAGACCTCGGAGGTTTATCTGTGGTAGTAATCACGAATATTCTTAATTTTATTAACAACTCTGGCTGGTTGTAATACATTGACCGCAACATTCCGTAGGTTTTTAGTCGAGTTAGATGGCATCAAAACGGCTTTAAATAGCTATTTGGGCGACCAGGGTCGCAGCCATTTCACCTACCCACCTGACTGGTACCTGGACGGATCCCGAAAATCATCCAGAAATTATACCGGAAGAGTCCACAAATGATCACGGAATAGTCCAGAAACGACAGTGACGGGATCCAGAAATGCTCTCGGACGGATACCGAAAATGTCCCGAAATAACAATGACGGGATCCCAGATGATCCCGAAAACTATAAAGAAATGATCTCGAAAAAGTCCCGAAATTACCCTGACGGGATCCCGGACAGATCGCGAAAATCATCCAGATTTGATGCCGGAAGTGTCCCAAAATCATCCTGAAATAGACCCCAAAAACCCCAAAACTAAACTAACGGGATCCCGAAAACCATTCAGAAATGATTCCGAAAGGACCCCCAAATTATCCCGAAATAGTCCCGAAATGACCCTGACGGGATCCCTAATTTCTTCCAGAAATGATGCCGGAAGGATCCCCAGATGATCCCGAAAAAGTCCCGAAATAACTCCGACGGGATCCCGGACGCATCCCGAAAATCATTCAGAAATTATACCGTAAGGGTCCCGTAATGATCCCGAAATAGTCACGCAAAGCCCCCAAATAGTCCCGAAATGACCCCAACATAGTCCAGAAAAAGTCCCGAAATTACCCCAACGGGATGCAGGACAGATTCCCAAAACTACCATGAAATGTTCTCGGCAGGGTCCCAAAAAGATAACGAAAAAGTCCCGATATAAACCCGAAGGGATCCCGGACGGATACCGGAAACCATCCAGAAATGATACCGGAAGGGTCTCGATATGACCCTGACGGGACTACAAATAAGGTGAAGGTAATTAATGATAAAAGCTTGTTAATAAGGCAGCAGGCGCATTGAAGCAAATGAAGAGTTACAAACAAATATACAGGTGAAGCTAATAAAAACAATTGAAGGAGGGCGGATGGCGGGAGGAGAAGGAGAGCACCACTTACCGTTTTTCCAAAATTGTTTAGATCTCGATCTGTATGGGCGAGATACCAAAAATTATTGATTTAGGAGAAAATTTTTCTGTCTAATGCATTTTATTATCCCGAAAATATCCAGAAAAAGCCACGAAATGACCCCGACGATATCGCGGACGGATCCCGAAAACATCTAGAAATGATGCCGGTAGGTACCCCAAATGATCCCGAAATAGTCCCGAATTGACCCCGTCCGGATCCCAGACGGATCCCGAAAACTATCCAGAAATGATCCCGGAAAGGTCCTCAAATGATCCCGAAATAGTTCGGACATGTCCCCGATGGGATGCCGCACGGATTCGGAAATGATCCCGGAAGGTTCTCAAAACTATCCCGAAAAAGTAACATAAAAATCTCGAAATGATTCCTACGGCATCACGAACGGATCCAGAAATGACCTCGCAAGGGTCCCCAAATGATCCCAAAATGGTTCCGAAATGACCCTGATGAATCCCGCAAACCATCAAGAAATGATGCGGGAAGGGTCCCCAAATTAACTCGAAATAATACTGAAAAAGTCATGAAATGACCCCTAAAGGGTCTCCAAATAATCTCGAAATAGTCCCGAAATGACCCCGATGGGTTCCCGTATAGATCCCGAAAACTATCCAGAAATGATGCCGGAAAGGTCCTCAAATGATCCCGCTAATAATCCCGAAATTACCCTGACGGGATCGCGAACGGATCCCGAAAACCATCCGGAAATGATGGCGAAAGTGTCCCCAAATGATACCGTATCAGTCGAGAAAAAGTCCTGAAATGACCCCGATGGGATCCCGGACGGATCCCGAAAACCATCTAGAAATGATGCCGGAAGGTACCCCAAATATCTGAAATAGTCCCGATATGACCCCGACGAGATCCCGGACGTATCCCGAAATCTATCCAGAAATGATGCTAGAAAGGTCCTCAAATTATCCCCCAATAGTTCAATCAGAAACCATCCAGAAATGATGCAGGAAGGGACCCAAAATTACCCCTAAAACGTCCCGTAATGATCCCGGGAACCATCAAGAATTTATCTCCCAAAGGTACGCAAATGATCCCGAAAATACCCCGACGGGATGCCGGACGGATCCCGAAACCCATCCAGAAATGATGCCGGTATTTACCCGTTCGAATCCCAGACGGATCCCGAAAACTATCCAGAAATGATGCCGGAAAGGTCCACAAATTATCCCCTAATAGTCCCGGAATGAACCTGAAGGGATCCCGGACGTATCCGGAAAAGCATCTAGAAAGGAAGGTACCCCAAATGATCCCGAAAAAGTCCTGAAATGACCCCGACGAGATCCCGGACGAATCCCGAGAACCATCCAGAAATGATGCTGGTAGGTACCCCAAATGATCCCGAAATAGTCCCGAATTGACCCCGTTCGGATCCCAGACGGATCCCGAAAACTGCCCAGAAATGATGCCGGAAAGGTCCTCAAATGATCTCCTAATAGTCCCGAAATGACCCTGACGGGATCCCGGACGTATCCCGAAAAGCATCTAGAAATGATGCCGGTAGGTACCCAAATGATCCCGAAATAGTCCCGAAATGACCCCGAGGGGATGCCTGACGGATCCCGAAACCCATCCAGAAATGATCCCGGAAGGGTATCGATTTGACCTTAACGGGATAACAAATAAGGTGAAGCTAATTATAAATCCATGTTAATAAGGCAGCAGGAGCGTTTGAGCGAATGACAAGTTACAAAGAAACATACAGGTAAATCTAATAAAACGTGTTAATAAAAACAATTGAAGGACGGCCGATGGCGGATGGCGGAAGGAAACGGAAAGCACCACCGATCGCTTTTCCAAAATTGTTTAGATCTCGATCTGTTTGTTCCAGATACCAAAAATTATTAATTTAGGAGAACATATATATTGAGTTATAACAATTTATATATTTTACACCAGAGGGGGAGAGAAGTGGCGAGGGAGCACGGAGGGTGTCACTGCTCATTTTGTAAGCCCTCGACTTATTTGACCTATTGAGTTTGTAATATTGGTAAAGGTCAGTAAAGGTAAAGTTATAATGTTTAAAAATTAATAAAAAGTAATTTTTCGAAGGGGTCGTGGGACCCCCACCCCCCTTTCCATGTTCGAAAAAAATTTCGCTAGTAGACTATTGCCTGTGTGCCTTGTGTAGTTTGATCCAACTTGAGAGATAGGATAGGTTATATCTCAGTTTATAGTCGCAATATTATTTTATTGCAAATTTTTTTATTTTTTTATACGTAATAATAAAATGTTACGTATACGCAGTGGCACTCATATTTTCAGGTGGTGCGGATATACTTCCGTGTAATTGCTTGGTGTTTAATTAAACAACCTGCTTATCAATAAAAAATATTATAGCGAATGGTATCAAGTATAGCACATCACCAGGCCCGCCGAGAGGGTGGGGTTTCTGAGGGGCCCGCGATTTAGAGGTACTATGACATTTTTTTTAATTCAGGAGAGTCTTTAGAGGGTAATTTTCATACCCCTGGGTGACTAGGGTCTCGAGATATAGGCCAAAACGTGGGCCAGTGAATGCCAAGACAGTGTTTATACAATATGGATATCAAATGAGAGCTGTTGATGAGTGCTTTAGTACAGAGTAATATATTATCCAGAGACGGACTGGGACTGGGATTAGGACTAGGACTGGGACTGACACTCGGAGTGGAACTGGCACAGGGACTGGAATAAAATACATACCATCGTCTGGGACAGGCAATAAGGGATGCAGAAGAATGAGAAGAAATTGAGAGCAGAAGATTGAGAAAGAGATAGAATGAGACGAAAATGGAGATAGATGAAGCAAAAAAGACGGAGGGAGGAGTGAATAAAAGGATTAGGAAAAAGTGAAGAGGGGGGAGGGCAGAGTCAGACGGAAAAAGCTTATCAAAATGTATGCAGGTAGGCCAAATTTAGGGCAGGCCAACGTCTGCCGGATCTTTATTTATTTATTTATTTAATTTAATTTAATTTCAAAAATAGTCTAATGTTCTTACAGACTACTTGAGTTTGTACTTAAAAATACAGACCTTAGCAATACAATCAAAAAATTATTACACTCAACAAAGATTTGAAGGTGGTCTTTGGCAAAGAAAAGTCAATGGCCAAAGAATTTGAGATAGTATTGAACTCCCTCAATGCTCTAAAAATGGGAGCATTAGAGGCATAGAGGGTCCGGGCGCAATCAATATAAAACATATCCTAATTTCGAAGTGATCTAGGGGGTATATGGAGACAAATACTCTCGAGTAAACGTGGTGAATCAATCACAGCATTAATAATATCATAGACAAAAGTAAGAGAAAGAATGGTCCTCCTACTTTGAAGTGATTGAAGGCTAATGAGTGCACATCTGGCATTATAAGAGGGAATCGGCTCAGAAAAGTTCAGAGACCGCAGGCAAAACCATAAAAAGACTTTTTGGACTCGCTCGAGCCTTTTGATATGGCAGTCATGATAAGGCCTCCAGATAAAGCAAGCATATTCCAACTTAGAGCTTACGAGAGACGTAAACAGCAACTTAAGAGTATAAGGATCTGTTAAGTCAGAGCTAAATCGCCGAATAAAAGCCAAAACCGAATAGGATTTAGCAATTATCGAGGTTATGTGAGTGGTAAACGAAAACTGCGAGTCGAAAACTACGCCGAAGTCAGAAATCTCAGTACGTGTGGACAGACGAGAGCCGTCAATATAATATGAAGTGGGAATTGTGCCACGAGACTTAGAGAAGGTTACGTGAAAGCACTTACCAATATTTAAAGGCAGATTATTATTACGGCACCAATCAGCAACGTTGTTCAGATCAGACTGAATATTTTCTGAATCAGAAGGAGTAGAAACAGTTGTAAACACCTTCAGATCATCAGCGTACAGCAAAAAGTGGGAATGCTGAAAGCAGGCTGAAATGTCATTAATAAAAATTACAAAAAGCAGTGGCCCCAAAATGCTGCCTTGGGGTACTCCTGAGGATACAATAAAAGGCGTGAGTATTGTCAACAACAACTACACATTTGCGTGAATGAAGGTAGGACTTAATCCAAGACAAAAATATAGAGAGCCCAGTCTGGGCAGTTTGGATATCAAGATTTAATGACTTACTTTATCAAACGCTTTGGAGAAATCCGTATAAACCGTGTCGACTTGAAGACGGTTTTTGAAGGCTGCAAGGCAAAATTCAGAAAAAATTGCTAAGTTTGTAACCGTGGATCTACCAGGCATGAAGCCATGTTGACTATCACTAATTAATTGCTTGACAGCAAAACTAATTTTTTGTTTTAGAACATACTCAAAAAGTTTAGAGATAGTAGATAATTTCGCAATTGGTCTATAGTTGGCAACATTGTTTTTATTACCACTTTTAAAAATGGGGGATATGAAGGTTATCTTCCAAGCATCAATGAACTCACCACACTCGAGAGATTTGTTGAAGATTAAAAGAAGCGGGGTGGCTAGAATCAGACAATTTTTAAAGAGATAAGACGATAAGCCGTCAATATCTGTCTGGGAAGACGACTTGAGGTTCCGGATTCCATCAACAATGTCATCTAGAGAAAGAGTAAGAGCCCCGAAGTTGATGGGAGAGTCTACCACTGAGGAGGACTCAGAAACACTAACTGGCTGAGTAACAAAACTGGAGTGAAAAAAGTCTGCAAAAAGGGTAGCCGACTCCATAGGTGAAGAGGTATGAAACCCCCTATAAAACACTGACGAGGGAATACTCGAGGTAGCTTTTTTGGATTTTACATAATTCCAAAAAGCTTTGGGGTTATCTTTGACACAAGATTCGAAGTTTCGGGTGAAATTAATACCTCTTACTTAACGCTTTAAATTTCCTGTTGTAGCGAATGTACTTGATTTTAAATACCCAAGACTTTGTAGTCTTGAATTTTTTAAAAAATCTATTCCTCAAATTCTTTAGCCGCTTGATCCCAGTAGTATACCAAGGAATTTTGTAACACTTTTTAATTTTCCGCGGAATATTGTTACTACAAATCTCATTGATAAGGCCTTTAAAGGCATTGAAACCGCGTGAGAGATCACTTCCAGAAAAAATAGCTTCCCAATCAATTAGAGAAACTTCTCGGGAAATATTAGCAAAGGTCGCACGCCTAAATGAGAAACTAGGAGTAGCATTATCTGGAACAATGCTTTCAAAATTATAAAATTCAACACCCAAAACAAGGGGGATATGGTGAATACCGGAACACGACAGTGGACCCAGACATTCAGTTAGGGAATAATTAATATTATCGTTAATAAATATAAGATCAAGTGTTCTTGATAGCTGATTTCTGAAGCTATTTATCTGGAAGAGATTGACACTTAAAAGACTATCAGTGAGGAGAATTTCAGCGCAACTATTTACATTTTTAAGAAGTAGAGCAAAGTTATTGTCAACATAAGACCATTCGATATTTGGTAAGTTAAAGTCGCCTAAGATACAAAAGTTACTACCATCATGTGTATGTATTAAACGAACAATATTGTCAACATGCGATTTATATGCAGAATCCGCACTAGACGGAGGAATATATGAAGTGCATACAAACAATTTCGAGCTGCCTTGAACAGAGACGCAAAGCTGGTCGATCAGCGAATCCATGCCAGACAGGTCCACGAGCGATGTACGAAAATGACGGCGCACGGCAATTAAGACTCCACCACCTGTAGAAAGTCCAGTTTTGCAGAAGTCACGATCTTTCCGGTAGACATTATATAAGTTAGGATCAAAGAATTCAGCATCAAAAAAATTAGAGTTGAGCCATGTTTCGATTATAACGAATATATCATATTCCAAATGCGAGCTCATATCAAAAAGCAAGTGTGAGTTTTCAAATTTAAGAGCACTGATTTCCTTAAGCGCCAAATCTAAGGCAGGCATTGGTTTAGAAGAGTCAGATGATGACGATGTATGAGTATGCGAGAGCTTGAATCTGTCCATAGCTTCATGATCAACAATAGGGGGCGGCGAGCGAAGGGAGTTTCGCCGAGCAGCAACACACCTGTCACATATATACTGCTTGCCTGCTTCTCTTAGGAACTCAAGATCAGCCGGCAGAATATTTACACAGTCCAAATGAAAAAGATCATTGCACTTTGCGCATTGCACTGTTTTGTGCGATCTCACCACTTTATTTGCGCAGAAACACGGCATTTTAAAGAGCAAGCTGAGCAAAGCAACAAAAATTAGTACGGTAAAAAAGAGTAACTGACTAACTTATGTATAAACTGAGCAAAATAGCACGTTTATTTATCATGATCTTCTTGTATCTATATAAAATTCAAACAAACGGTACTACTTATCAATCCATTGACACAGTTGTGGAAGAATCGCAAGCTGTACATTGTCCGGTTGAGTTCCTCATCGATTGATCCTTAAAAACTTTTCCATAATATTGTTCTTCGACAAGGCTTATCATCACAGCATTTCCAATGTCATTGATGCAACGATTTGATCGGGAAATTTCGAAAACAATAAAGCTTTAATACCAAGGATTCAATTAATACCGTAAGAAATGCCTTTAAGTTTCAAACGCCTCAAATTTCCTATTAGGTTAGCTTACGCAATGTATATCAGTAAAGCTCAAGGGCAGTCATTAGCTGTAGTAGGAATCAATCTTACCAACTCATGTTTCACCCATGGCCAATTATAGGTAGCCTATTCCAGAGTTTGCTCATCAAAAAATCTTTTTATTTATACTCCAAATAATTTACACAATTATTGTATATCCTGTGGTTTCAGCAGTTCCTAAATTCGCAAATACACATTGTGGAATTACCACAATACAAGATATTTGTATTTATGTAAATGCCAGAACAAGTCTAGCTTGTAATGCGCAAGCAAATGAATTTCACTTTCGACCACACACAAATAACTCATATCGGCATAGTCATAGCGGCATAGATAAGTTATATTGAACCCAGCGTGGAGCCGTATCCGTTTACAGTTGTTTAACCCATAAGCGTCACACTCAATAGCTCACGTATCGATCAGCATGCCTGATCGACAGCGTCGGTTTGTCAGTGCGACTGACCAAATATTTTTACATAGTTAGGTAATAAGAATATTCTACTGAATAGGTATATAGAAATAGAATGTAGTTATTCTTAGTGTGCAAGTATTGTACGTAAATTTTGTAATAGTATTGTAAGTAATTTTACTATAAAATAGAAAGTATTCATGAATAAAAACCAATCTTAAATATATGTGTAAGTAGGCTTTCCAATCTATATTTTATGTGCGAATAAAACTAAATTATTCCACTGTTTTCCCAACGTTTCGCTAATATTTTTATTTTTAGCATCATCACGGGAATATTTATTAATTTATCTGTTACAAACAATATATAAAAATTATGAAAATTATCAATTAGTTTTCATAATTTTTATATATTGCTTGTAACAGATAAATTAATAAATATTCCCCTGATGATGCTAAAAATAAAAATATTAGCGAAACGTTGGGAAAACAGTGGAATAATGTAGTTTTATTCGCACATAAAATATAAATTGGAAAGCCTACTTACACATATGTTTAATATTAAAGAAGAACCAATCGGAATATATATAAAAAAAACCAATCTAATTTCGGCGCTGAGCATAAGCGCTACTCAAATCATATTTTCATTTTAATTTACTTTGATCTTTCTACATGGCGATCCTGCCAGTTTAGATTAATCTCGGCAAAACTACTTTAAAATAACTTTAAGATTTGTGTTATTTATTTTCATATTTTTATAGAAACGTGGGGTGGAACCCACAGGAATAAGCTAGTATATATATATAAAATTCAAATAATGTGTGTATGTATGTATGTATGTAGGTATAGATCGGTTTGCGTCCTAAACTGATCAACCGATCACAACCAAATTTGCACAACCTACTTGAAACCTTCCAGGGATAGTCATATGCTAAAAATAATTTCGATATATAAAAGGGGCGTAGCACCTGCCATACAAATGGAATTTTTGATACTGCATAACTCTGAAGGTGTTCATGCTAGAACATTGAAATTCCGTAAGGAGTTATATGAGGTCAATCCCTAACACCACCAAGAAAATGTGGGGTGAGGGAGAAGGGGGCGTGGCACCTCCCATACAAATGGAATATATCATACCTTTTATCTCTGGATGTAGTAATGGAAGGATAATAAAAAATTGGTAAGGAGCTATATGATGTTAAGTCCTAACACCTCCAGTAAAATGTGGAATTGGAGAAAAGCAGGCGTGGCACCTTCCCTACAAATGGGATTTTTGAGAATTATGGCTGCCGTACATACTTAGGTTATTTTAACAGCTAAAGTTTGACTATAGACTTGTTTGGCTGTTATTACCTTTGAATGTTTAGTAATCTTCCGCGGTTAAAATTTTTTGTTAACTTCAGTCTATCCGCATCTTCTATCAATCTATGTATATAAAATTCAAACTATGTATGTATGTAGGTATAGATCGAGATGCGTCCTAAACGGATCGACCGATCACAACCCACTAGAAACATTCCAAGGATAATCATAGCCTAAAAATAATATCGATATATAAAAGGGGCGTGGCACCTCCCATGCAAAATTAATATTTTCTTCTACATAACCCTGAAGGTATTCATGCTAGAACATTGAAATTCAAAAGGCGACAACCTGGCTAGGCCACTCTGACATAATCGGTTTAAGGGCTAGCCGCGGGAGATTTCATCGGCAGCTTCTGTACACCTCTAGGGGCAGCTGCAAGCAGGCGTCTGTCTTGGAGCAAGCGGCTCGCTATATAAACGTGCAAGTAATATTTTCACCCCGCTGAGCGTGTTGTGCACTGGGCTTGGGACCCGCCACGTAAAACCATACTCCAATGAAATATAACAACAAGCCTCGGATAAATACACTATCTATTGATGACGACCATGGCAAACGTTTGAAGGACAATGAATTGAGGGCATGCACCTGGAACTTCCGCTCTCTGAATGGGATTGGTGCAGATGCCCGGCTGGTTGATGTCCTCGTCAAAGCAAAATCTGACATCGCCGCCATCCAAGAAATGCGTTGAACGAAGCAAGGAAGAAAGAAGATAAAAAAATTGTGACATCTATTGGAGTGGCCATACGAATAAGCGCAGTTTCGGCGTCGGGTTTGTGGTGCGAGAGAGACTTTGTCACTAAGTGCTGGCGTTCACGCCTGTGGACGAGCGTCTCGCCGCTATCCGAATAAAAGCCAACTTTTTTAATATACCATTCATCTGCGCCCATACGCCGACAGAGGAGAAAGACGATGAGGGGACACTTTATATGAACAATTAGAACGCACATAAGAACGCTGCCCCCGTCATGATATAAAAGTCGTGCTTGGCGACTTTAACGCCAGGGTGGGCAAAGAAAGTGTTTTTGGCCCTACAGTCGGAAAGTTCAGCCTACACAATGAAACTTCTCCTAACGGACTGAGGCTGACTGACTTTGCCGGTGCTCGAAACATGGTCATATCCAGCACGAAGTTTATGCATAAAAAGATACATCAAGCTACATGGCTGTCTCCTGATCGAAATACTCGCAATGAGATCGATCACGTTGTGATAGACGGACGGCATACCTCCAGTGTTTTAGATGTGCGCACGATCCGAGGACCTAACATCGACTCGGAACATTATCTCGTTGCCGGCAAAATACGCACCCGCCTCAACGCGGCTAAAACCAAGGAACAAAAAACACAAGGAAAGCTAGACGTCGGAAAGCTTCAATCACAACAGACTGCCAATGATTTCGCAACTCGACTCTCACACCTGCTCTCTGAGAGCACAACTCATCCTGAAGGAATACAGGAGCAGTGGGAGCATATCTCCAAAGCACTTCGTACTGCCGCCGAGGAAAAAATTGGTCACCGGCGGCCACGAACAAACCACTGGTACGATGAAGAATGCCGCGTTGCAACCGAAAAAAACACGCTGCCTACAGGGCTACGTTAAAAGCGAGCGCGACAAGAGGAGTGCGTGAACGCTATCGTGAGTTGAAAAGGGAAGCGGGACGCCTTTTCAGGAAGAAAAAAGCAGAAGCAGAAAGGCGTGAGTACGAGGAGCTTGAGCTGTTAGCCACCAGGAATAACGCCCGAAAATTTTACCAAAAAATACGGCGACAGACGGAAGGTTTTAAGACCGGGGCAGACTCCTGTAGGAACGAAAACGGCGACCTTGTAACTGATATCCAGAGAGTGCTTAGATTCTGGAGGGAACACTTCTCTGCTCTCCTAAATGAAGGCAGCAATTCACCGCGCAGAGATGAAGAACCCGATCCCGCAATCGATGATGATGGAATATAGACCCCCGCCCGATTATGACGAAGTTAGAATATCAATAACCAGATTGAAAAACAACAAGTCCGTGGGCGCTGATGGATTGCCTGCGGAGCTGTTCAAGTACAGCGGCGAGGAGTTGGTAAGGCGCATGCAGCAACTTCTTAGCAAAATATGGGCGGACGAGTGCATGCACGACGGTTGGAATCTGAGTGTTCCTTGTCCAGTCCACAAGAAGGGGGATACTGCAAAATGCACCAACTATCGTGGAATCAGCCTTCTTAATATCGCATGTAAGGTCCTTTCAAGTGTATTTTGCGAAAGATTGAAGCCCACCGTGAACCGGCTGATTGGACCTTATCAGTGCGGCTTCAGACCTGGTAAATCTACCATCGACCAGATTTTCACAATGCGCCAAATCTTGGAAAAGACCTATGAAAAGAGAATCGACACACATCAACTCTTCGTCGGCTTTAAAGCCGCCTTCGACAGCACGAAATGGAGCTGCCTTTATGCCGCTATGTCTGAATTTGGTTTCCCCGTAAAACTTATACGGCTGTGCAAAATGACGTTGAGCAATACCATCAGCTCTGTCAGAATTGGGAAGGACCTCTCCGAGCCGTTCGAAACTAAACGAGGTTTCAGACCCCCTATCATACGATTTCTTTAATTTGATGCTGGAGAAAATTATACTAGCTGCAGAACTTAATCGCACTGGAACAATATACTATAAAAGCGTGCAACTACCGGCATATGCTGATGACATGGATATCATCGGCCTAAACACCCGCGCTGTCAGTTCTGCTTAATCCAAACTGGAAAAAGAAGCGGTAAAGATGGGTTTGATGGTGAATGAGGACAAAACGTAGTACCTGCTGTCATCCAGCAAAGAGTCAGCGCATACGCGCCTTGGCAACCACGCTACTGTTGGCAGCCATAATTTCGAAATAGTAAAGGACTTCGTTTATTTGGGAACCAGCATCAACACTAGCAACAACATCAGCACTGAAATCCAGCGAAGAATTAATCTTGCCAATAAATGCTACTTTGGGCTAAGTAGGCAATTGAAAAGTAAAGTACTCTCTCGGCGAACGAAAATCATACTTTACAAGTCACTTATCGTACCCGTCCTGCTATATGGGGCAGAAGCATGGACCATGACAACAGCAGATGAAGCGGCTTTGAGAGTGTTCGAGAGAAAAGTTCTTCGAAAGATTTATGGGCCTCTACGCGTTGGCGATGGCGAGTACCGAAGAAGATTTAATGATGAGCTGTACGAGCTATACGAAGACATCAACATAGTCCAGCGAATCAAAACGCAGCGGCTGCGCTGGCTAGGCCATGTTATGCGAATGAATGATGATGCTCCGGCCAAGAAAGTGTTTCTATCGGAACCCGCCTATGGAAGCAGAGGTAGAGGGCGCCCCCACTCCGTTGGAAGGACCAGGTGGAAAACGATGTAAACTTCCTTGGTGTGACCAATTGGCGCCCGTTGGCGGAGCGAAGGAGCGACTGGCGCGCCTTTTTGGACGGCCATAACCGTTTAGACGGTTAAGCGCCAATTAACTAAGTAATTAAGTAATGATAGGATAATGAAAATTGGTAAGGAGCTATATGAGTTTAAGTCCTAACACCTCCACCAAATGTGGAATTGGGGAAAAGGGGGTGGCACCTTCCCTACAAATGGGATTTTCAGAACTATGGCTGCCGTGAAACTTAGGTTATTATAACAGCTTAAGTTTGACTATAGAGTTGTTTGGCAGTTATTTCTTTTGGATGTTTAGTAATCTTCCGCCGTTAAAATTTTTTGTTAACTTCAGTCTATCCGCATCTTCTATATAACTATCTATATATATAAAATTCGAATTATGTATGTATGTATGTATGTATGTATGTATGTAGGTATAGATCGAGTTGCGTCCTAAACGGATCGACCGATCACAACCAAATTTGCGCAACCCACCAGAAACATTCCAAAGATGGTCATAGGATAAAAATAATATCGATATATAAAAGGGGCGTGGCACCTCCCATGCAAAATTAATATTTGTTACTACATAACTCCGAAGGTATTCATGCTAGAACATTGAAATTCAGTAAGGAGTTATATGAGGTCAATCCCTAACACCACTAAGAAAATTTAGAGTTAGGGAGAATGGGGCGTGGCACCTCCCATACAAATGGAATATATCATACCTTATTTCTCTGGATGTAGTAATGGTATGATAATAAAAATTGGGAAAGACCTATATGACGTTAAGTCCTAACACCTCCAGAAAAATGTGTAATTGGGGAAAAGCAGGCGTGGCATCTTCCCTACAAATGGAATTTTTGAGAACTATGGATGCCGTATAAACTTAGGTCATTTTAACAGCTAAAGTTTAAGTACAGTCTTGAGTTTGGCTATTATTCCGTTTGGACGTTTAGTAATCTGCCGCCGTTAAATTTTTTTGTTAATTCCAGTCTGTCTACATCTTCTATATCTATATAAAATTCAAAAAAACGATACTACTGATCAATCCATTGACACAGTCGTGGAAGAATTGCAAGCTGTGCATTGTCCGGTTGAGTTTCTTAACTCCTTGGAGCCACCATGAATTCCTCCTCATCGATTGATCCTTCAAAAAGGGTAGGCTTATCTTCACAAAACTTTTAATGTCATTGAAGCAATGATTTGAGCGGGAAATTTCGAAAACAACAAAGTATTCATACCAATGATTCAATTAATTCTGACAGATAGATATGCCTTTAAATTTCAAACGCCTCAAATTTCCTATTATGTTAGCTTTCGCGATGTCTATCAATAAAGCTCAGGGACAGTCATTAGCTGTAGTAGAAGTCAATCTTACCAACTCATGTTTCACCTATGGCCACTTATAGGTAGCCTACTCCAGAGTTGGGTCATCAAAAAATCTTTTTATTTATACTCCAAATAATTTACAAAAAATATTGTATATCCTATGGTTTCAGCAGTGCCTAAATTCGCAAATACACATCCTTAAAATAACTTTAAAAGTGTTATTTATTTTCATATTTTTATAGAAACGTTTGGTGGAACCCACGAGAATAAGATAGTATATTATAAATAAATGGGAAAGTTTGGATTTTTGTATGTTTGTATGTCCAGAAGTTTGTACACACATATAGCCAATAGTCTAGAAGTATCCACTAGTTATAAATTTTTCAAAAGGTGATAAGGTAATTTAATTATTATATTTTTTCTTCTTTGTCACTGAATCCCGCCAGAACGGCTACACGGATTTTGATGAAATTTGGGACACTGGCAATAGTTTACTAGCAAAATTTTTTTCGAACATGGAAAGGGAGGTGGGACGAAAAAATATTATAATTAAATTTTAACTGTTCGTTTATAATATACTAGCTTATTCCCGTGGGTTCCACCAAACGTTTCTATAAAAATATGAAAATAAATAACACTTTTAAAGTTAGTTTAAGGATGTGTATTTGCGAATTTAGATACTGCTGAAACCATAGGATATACAATATTTTTTGTAAATTATTTGGAGTTTAAATAAAAAGATTTTTTGATGAGCCAACTCTGGAGTAGGCTACCTATAATTGGCCATGGGTGAAACATGAGTTGGTAAGATTGACCCCTACTACAGCTAATGGCTGTCCTTGTCTTTATTGATAGACATTGCGAAAGCTAACCTAATAGGAAATTTGAGGCGTTTGAAATTTTAAGGCATATCTGTCGGTATTAATTGAATCCTTGGTATGAAAACTTTGTTGTTTTGGAAATTTCCCGCTCAAATCTTTGCTTCAATGACATTGGAGGTTTTATGATGCTAAGCCTACCCTTTTTGAAGGATCAATCGATGAGGAGGAACTCCTGGTGACCCCAAGGAGTTAAGAAACTCAACCGGACAATGCACAGCTTGCGATTCTTCCACGACTGTGTCAATGGATTGATAAGTAGTATCGTTTGTTTGAATTTTATATAGATATAGAAGATGTAGACAGACTGAAATTAACAAAAAATTTTAACGGCGGCATATTACTAAACGTCCAATCGGAATAAGAGTCAAACTAAAGGCTGTACTTAAACTTCAGCTGTTAAAATAACTTAAGTTTATACGGCATCCATAGTTCTCAAAAATTCCATTTGTAGGGAAGACGCCACGCCTGCTTTTCCCCAATTCCACATTTTACTGGAGGTGTTAGGACTTAACGTCATATAGCACCTTACCAATTTTTATTATCATACCATTACTACATCCAGAGATATAAGGTATGATATATTCCATTTGTATGGGAGTTGCCACGCCCCCTTCTCCCTCACCGCGGTGGTGTTAGGGATTCACCCTGGTGGTGTTAGGGATTGACCTCATATAACTCCTTACTGAATTTCAATGTTCTAGCATGAAAACCTTCAGAGTTATGCAGTATCAAAAATTCCATTTGATGGCAGGTGCCACGCCCCTTTTATATATCGAAATTATTTTTAGCCTATGACCATCCTTGGAAGGTTTCAAGTGGCTTGTGCAAATTTAGTTCCGATTGGTCGATCCGTTTAGGACGCAACCCGATCTTAGCCTACATACATACATAATTTGAATTTTATATATATAGATAGAAGATGCGGATAGACTGAAGTTAAGAAAAAATTTTAACGGCGGAAGATTACTAAACATCCAAAAGGAATAACAGCCAAACATCTCTATAGTCAAACTTTAGCTGTTAAAATAACCCAATTTTGTACGGCAGCCATATTTCTGAAAAATCCCATTTGTAGGGAAGATCCCACCCCCCTTTTCCACAATTCCACGTTTTACTAGAGGTGTTAGGACTTAACCTCATATAGCTCCTTACCAATCTTTATTATCCTACCATTACTACATCCAGAGATATAAGGTATGATATATTCTGTTTGTATGGGAGGTGCCACGCCCCCTTCAACCTCACCCCACGTTTTCTTGGTGGTGTTAGGGATTGACCTCATATAACTCCTTACTGAATGTGAAAGTTCTAGCAATAATACCTTTAGAGTTATGCAGTATCAAAGATTCCATTTGTATGGCAGGTGCCACGCCCCTTTCATATATCGAAATTATTTTTAGCCTACTACCATTCATGGATGGTTTCAAGTGGGTTGTGCAAATTTGGTTGTGATCGGTCGATCCGTTTACGACGCAACCCGTTCTATACCTACATACATACATATATACATACATAATTTGAATTTGATATATATAGATATAGATATTAGATTAGATTAGATTAGATTAGCAGCTGAATTCAGTAAGCAGTCTCTAGTCACTATTGGAGTCTATTTGGGGTGAAAATCACCTTTGAGACAATTTGCCATTCTGTAAGCTGTCTCGCGTCTCCAGCCTCACAAAAGCAATCACTAATTTGTGAGCTGGGCCGGGGCAGATCACAAACATGAAAATTTCAGAAAAAGTATGAAAATTATTTGCGAAAAACGCTTTAAATATGTTGTTTTATTCCTCAATTGAAAATAAGCACAGAAAAAATTAAAAAACAGAAAATACTTAAAAAAAAACATCGAACTCTATATGTGGCGCCGCTGAGATTCGAACCTACACACTTTGGCATTTTCTATACAAAATTGTGAACGGTGTCTTCGCAAGCTCAGCCATAATACCACCCAACGTTTTGTTGACAAAATGCAATGCTATATTATTTGTTCAATGTATGAGTAAATTGTCTTTTTGGTGAATTTCGTTGATATGGTGAATTGTTTTTTTTGACTTTCGTTTACTGAATACCGAAATCATCCCAAGTCATAAAAATTGTTTCTAAAAGAAAATCTCAAATTTAGAGACTTGAAATTAGACTGAATAACAGAATTCAGCCGTAGATATACTAGCCTTTACCCGCGGCCCCATCCGCAAGGAGAATATAAAATATATGGGCTATCCACGTTAGCCTGCTTATCAAGTCATCTGTTTAAAAATTATTTTTGTCAATGTATTTTATTATTGTAATAGAGTGAAAAAAAATTACTAAATGAGCTGATAACCTGAAAGGCACGCTTACTTGAATAGTACAATACAGTTTTTGCGAATTAAAGAATACATTTTGTTTTTAAGTTAAATTAATTGATTTGACAGGGGTGAAGGAATTACTATTCCTAGAACAAAGGAGTGAAACTACAATTAGCTAAAACCAAAGAGAATATTTCAGATGAAAATAGTGTTACTTTTTCGGGTATTTAGTTGGTTAAAATATTACAAAAAGTGTAATTTTAGTTATTACAGTTCGTTACAGGATTCATTAAAAAAATCAAAAATACATAGAACGAAATAGCTGTGTTAACAATTAAAGATAAAATTTAAAAAGGCATATGTGCTGAACTACCGGTTTCGAAGAGTCCTTAAATTATGCCGGAAGGGTCCCAAAATTATACCAAAATAGTTCCGAAATGATCCCGGCGGGACCCCGGACAAATCCATTAAACCATCCATAAATGATCCCGAAAGAGTCCCTAAACGACCCTGACGGGGTCCCGAAAACCATACAGTAATGATCCCGGAATGACGGAATTACAAATAAGGTGAAGCTAATTAATAATAAAAGCATGTTAATAAGGCAGCAGTCGCGTTGAAGCGAATGAAGATTTACACACAAACATATAGGTAAAGCTAATAAAAACAATTGAAGGAGGGAGGATGGCGGGAGGAGACGGAGAGCACCCCGGTCGTTTTTCCAAAGTTGTTTAGATCTCGATCTGTATGAGCCAGATACCAAAAATTATTGATTTAGGAAAACATTTATATTGAGTTAAAACAATTTATAGATGTTACACCGGAGGGGGTGAGGGGAAGGGGGTTGAGGAGATGGAGGGTGTCACTGCTCACTTTGTAAGCCCTCGACTTATTTGACCTATCGAGTTTGTAATATTGGTGAAGGTCAGTAAACGTAAAGTTATACTGTGTAAAAATTATCGTGGCACCCGCGCCCCTTTCCATTTTCGAAAGAAATTCGCCAGTAGACAGACTGTTCTCTATCTGTGTCCCACATTTTATCGAAATCCGTGAAGCCGTTCTGGCGTGATTCAGTCAAGAAGACGAAAAAATACAATAATTAAATTATAACTGTTCCTAGGGGGCGGGGATTTCCCCCTTTCCAAAAAAGTATAGCTAGTAGACCCATCTAGACTATTGGCTATATTGCGCTAAATTTTTTCCAAAGCCGTCCAGCCGTTCTTGCGTGATTGTGCACAACGCAAACGTCTGGACACACAAACATCCAAACTTTCCCATTTACAATATTGTAAGGAATAGTGAAATTTCCGCTTATTCTAAACCTTCTGCTAACGTTCGAATCGCTAAGCTGTTGAATAAATAACTCCAATATTCAATAATGCAAAATGGTCTTTAATAGACTACTATGAAAGTATTTCACAATAACACTTATACTTCACAACAAATAGCGTGCTTAATTCAAAACTGCTCGCTTACTACACAGTTTGATCTGCTTTTATACTTTCGGTTTCCTCATTCACCCATTTCTCCTAAGGTCTAGTAATTTCGTGAACTTCATGCTTGTTTACCAGCTAGCATATACATGTATATTTGTAGTTTATAGCCATATGCGTATGTATATGTGAGTACTACTTCGGCTGATGATTACATGTGTTTGTGCGTATCTCTCCGTTGCCTTGTATGTATGTGAGTAAACGATGATTGATTTGTTTACGTACACAGGAGTGGCAGCTTGCTTTATGGTTGTTGTGCCTTTATTTAATAACCTTAGGGATGTGAGTATCAATTAGTGATGCTAATATTCGTCACACTGCCCTCCACCTAAGTCTGATCGTCCCGATCAGACAAATGTCACCGCTGCGAGCCTCTCCAAATTAAACACCCTTCAATTTCTTGGTTTCCCAATGGTTTGTATGCGGTATATGGCATTACTGATCCTCTTCACAACTTTGTACGAGCTTTCCCAGCTGCACCAAAATTTGAATGGAACACCTTTCCGCCGATGAGGGTTGTTTGTATAACAGCACCAAATCTCCCTCCAGGAAGCCTTCCGAATTATTGTCCTTGTCGTGCCTGTGTTTCATTCTACTACTCATTATCCTGGACCGTTCCCTCACAATCTGTTGTTTGGCCAATGAACTACTTCGCAGTGCTTTATCTTGACGGATTTATTTTGCATCGTCAGTATCGTCTTGACGGTTCACAAAAGTAGTGCACCCTGGCTTGAAACTAGCCTTGCATTCTTTCTGGGAAATTCTTGCCTTCGTTTTTGTGCGTCCATTTCGGTTTGCCAATGCCAGTGTTTTCTCGCAGGTATCTGCTTTGTCTATCTTTGCTTTGTTTGGTCCATTCGTTCCATCAACCTTTGCTTAATCTACTGCCTTTGACTTTTGTTGTCTCTGTCGAATCTCCTCCACCAGCACTCGCTTAATGCTGAAACCTTTCTCCAAACTGAAGTTAAGTGGTATATGCTGGTTCTTATGTTGATCCTGATCTCATGGTCAACTAAGAAGGCCACTCCCAATATGATTTCATCAACAATCTCCGCCACAACGAATTTGTATAGAATCGTTAACTTTCCAATTAAGACCTTACATACAACTTCTCCTTGGGCTTGTTTATACTCGCCAGTGACCGTACGCAACCTTGCTCCAGATAGTGGCTTTACTCTCCTGTTGACCAAATCAGATCGGATTAAGGAATGAGATGCGCCCGTAGCTACAGTCAGTACACGTTCTTTGACATCCACATTTCCTTTGACGGTAAGACTGCTCGATTTTCTTCCAATTTGCGAGATAGATATCACAGGACATTCAATAGCTGGGGCAAGTTCTCGATCTTTACATCTGACTCGGTCTTCCTTATCTCCTCCAGCTTTGCGTTTACGACCAGCCAAGTTGTAACTACCAGGACCGGTGCTGCAATGATTTACAATATGAACTGGCTTCCTGCATTTGAAGCATTTGATTACTCTATTACTCCGCTTTTGCGATCCCTTCAGCGCCTCCAATATTGTGTTCACCCAGTCTGGCATTTCTATTTCCACACGGCGTGTTTTGAAAACTGGCTTACACAGAAGGGATTCTCTTTCCTGAGTCAGCGCATGGGATACTGTTTCAGCAAATGTTGGCTTTGGATTTGCGAATGTCGCTCGCTTCGTGTCCACGTTCCGTATTCCATTAATAAAGCTCTGGATTTTTACCCTCTCGGTGTTCCACGGGTGCGTCTGCGTTTGCGAGATGAGCCAATCGTTCAACATCCGACACAAATTCCCATTCGCCTATTAGTAACGGTTTTGCAATTCAATTTGATATACCTCTTTCCTATGCTCGCTTCCGTAACGTCTCTTGACAGCGGCCGTCAATGCTTCATAACTGTTCCGCTGTTACTCTGAAATAGTCTGTAATATTTCAGCTACAGACCCTTTCAATGGCCCGAACAGTGCAGCAACTTTATCTTCCGCATTCCAGTTGTTCACTGCTGACGTCTTCTCAAATTGAAGCTTGAATACCTGGAAGGGAACAGAGCCGTTAAAAGATAGAGTTTGTTACGGTCTGCTGTTATGGTCTACGGTTACGGTCCACTTGGGAGCGTTTTCGTGCGAACACACCTAGTGACTGGTGATGGGGCGAAAGTTGCTATACAGAAGTATCGAAAAACAAGAAAGAAAGACCGGCGATCACTAGCGAAAAAAATTACCACGAGTTTCCGGCATGAAAAGTGAAAAGAAGGCGAAAAATTTTTAAAAAAAGGAAGAAAGCGACGTATAAAGCCGGCAGCAGTGAAAACCGCCAATGCGGAATTGTAAGGTGTTCCTATTAATTGCACACTGCTTGATGTTTAACTGAGTCCCACGTACTTATCAACCAACTGCCCGGCCAGCACACTGGAAAATTATTTTCGGGAATAGTTTTACGCCTACTAATTGTGGCGAAGCATTGACTTAGTATTGAATAGGTTGGAATCTTCGTTTTTGCAATTTCCTGCGGACCCAAAAAGAACTTTTAAGAAATCTTGCTGATACGACAGCATCGACAAGTCCGAATTCACATACCAATTTCATAGTAGTACAGGCACAAGCGAATTGCTAGAAGACCCTTAAACCAACACCTCCGCCTCCAGGGCCAGCAGTACGCTGCAGCGTAATACAACGAAGGCCAAAAATTAGCCCCAAGTCATACAGGTCGTAAAAGTCAACACGAAGTTTTATTGCCACCAGGTTCACTCGATCACCTCTGACCAGAGTGCAACAACCACCAACAGTACCAACACAGCGCGCCCAAGACCGCGCACCACAACCAACAACAGCGTCAACTTCACCAGCAAAATCAACATCACCAGTAACCACGCCGGCAGAGGCCCACGGTTCGTACTCTGGCGGCCATGTAAGTACCAGCCATGTATGAACTTCAAAATAATTACCCTACAAAAAAATTTGGTCATAAAACTTACCCACGCCCATGCAAATGTGACTATGAATATAACTTATGACTGTAAAATAGCTAGTCAAATGACGTGGAATAACGAGAGCGTTTTTGCAGGGTAGTTAAAGAAACTTCTAAGTGGTACTTAGAGGGTTTTATACAGTCCGGTTGAACTATTTAACAAGGGTCGATTTTTTGTCAAATTGTATTATTGAATACTCGAAATTGTTAGCTATACAACAAGGAGCATACATTTCCTTTTTTTCATTTTAATGATATTTTTCTTGCTTCACAATGATTGAAGTTAGCTCGATAAGTTTTTAGTCATAAGAAAAGCGGTCTGTATCATTTGAAAAGTTTTAGCGTTCCATTTTGGGAGCTCAACCATAAATTTAAAGACAAATTTTTTTGCGACAGCAGCCATTCGTCGATTATGCACAAATTGGCTAAAAGGATTTCAACTTTTCTTCTTATATCATACAGATACATATATATATATATATATATATATATATATATATATATATACATATGAATCCCTATTGCGGGCAATATCTTTCGAACAACAAGACGAAAGTAACACACGTGCACGTAATACATATTGCTATCGCAATTTCATCTTTATTGCTTTTGTAATCACTTTTCTTAGTACATATTACATATTAGTATCATTATACTATGAGCATTTTACCAAATTGATATTCAGTTACACTCAAAAGTAAGTTCTATTACGACCACATAATAATTTTGTAAGAGAGCACCAAATATCGAAATTTGTATCCAAACTTTATAGTCCTAAAATATGTTTTGTGAGTGTGAATGAAAAAGAAAAAAAATTCAACCAAATTCTTACTTTGTAGGTAATATATTTACAATACATAAGTACATTTAATTACATATTTTTCTCACACGTAGCGTTTATAACGATTATCAAAAAAAAGGGGAGACATAAATAATTGCATAATTTAAAATATTACGAGCAAAGGTAAGAGAAAAGAAAAGCACCCCCAACAGAACAAGCTTAGTCAGACTCAAGGATTCATATTAGATTTCGTTTCGATTTCGGCCCAATAAAGTGTGAACTGTTGGCTCATTTTTTTTCTCTCACTTTATACACTACACACACTTACCTACATTTTCATAGTGTAATTAGCTATTCGTAGTTCAACAATGCTGTAGCCCTGGTTAAGAAACCTGCAATATCTTATTTTTTTTTTTTGTTGCTTACATACGTTAATAGAAATGAATTGTAAATAAATAAGTATTTAAAATGGGAATGCTGGGGTCGCCATTTATTTAGAAGGCACGTAGGGTCTACAGGTAAGGGGCCATCGAGAATTAGGTGCGTCGATGGCCATGGTTTTTGAGGGTAGGTAAAGCACCGGGCGTCGCAACAACACCCGCGGCGCCCCCTATATATATTCGGCCCTCTTTGTTTAGTTTCCTTTTTGTTTTCCTTTAATTTTTCAGCAGTTTTTTTTGATTTTGATTTTCAGCGTTAGTAACCGGCCATGTCCGGTTCGGTAATTCTTTTTGCGTCAGCCTTTTTTGAATTTGAATTTAAATTTTTGAATGTTAACGGTCTGTCCGTGACATCCGGTTCGGCCAGATGTTGTTTTATTTTGAATTGATAAGCGTTTTGAGTCGGTCTCTGCGCTTCTGTCGGGTTTTTTTTTATTTTGACAGTTGACCATTTAATAGGCATGATAGAAATCTTTTTCTGTTTATGGCGCAGGAACAGTTAGGTTGGCAAGGACCCGCCCCAGCCGACAATGACTAGCCACTGTGCACCACCACATAATGCCGACCGCCTTCCTTACTGCTTCCACCTAAAATGCGTATCCATAACAAGTTTTTACCTTCGGATTTCTCGCTGGAATAGCTGGGCGATTTAGTTGTAACTGCTGCGTCAGACCTTTCACCGCTTCTATCTCGGCGTAAATTTTGTCCACGAGTTGTAAAATTTTTGCATCCTGCTCTTCCAGTTTCGCAAAGAGCTGCAATGATACCTGTTCCGAAATTTGTGTCGACATTTCAGATATACGTGCCTCTTGCGCTTCCAGTTGAGATGACATATATGTCTTCTGTTCTTCCAATTGAGGTTACATTTGCGACATTTCTGAAATGCGTGCTCCCTGTGACTCCAGCTGAGATGCCATTGTCGATGTTGGTGCAGATATTGCAGCCAATATCAAGTTAAAATCTTTGCTCGTCACTGTCTGCGGTGTTTCGTTTTTTTCTTCCATTTTTGTTGATGTCTTGTCGCTATCAGAATGAAAGACATACTCGTCAGCATTTATTCCTTCAAACACCACAGCTACCCTTAGTGGTCTTTGCAGCTCGGATTTATTGCCAGTGGTAGCCAATACACGGGCTTCCAACTCCTCCTTCAGTTGCTGGGTCTTCAATTCAATCAACTTCGCCATGTCCAAGTTGTATTCGCAATCTTCGGAGTTTATTCAATTCCTCTTCTGACACCAATTAATTTCCGCTTATTCCAAAACTTCTGCTAACGTTCGAATCGCTAAACTGTTGAATAAATAACTCCAATATTCAATAATGCAAAATGGTCTTTATTAGACTACTTTGAAAGTACTTCAAATAACACTTCACAACCAATAGCGTGCTTAATTAAAACTGCTCGCTTGCTACACAGCTTGATCTGCTTTTATACTTTCGGTTTCCTCATTCACCCATTTCTCGTAAGGTCTAGTAATTTCGTGAACTTCATGCTTGGTTATCAGCTAGTATATAATGTATATTTGTAGTTTGTAGCCATATTCGTATTAATATGTGAGTACTACTTCGGCTGATGACTACATATGTTTGTGCGTATCTCTCCGTTACCTTGTATGTATGTGAGTAAATGATGATTGGTTTGTTTACGTACATAGGATTGGCAGCTTGCTTTATTATTTTTGTGCCTTTATATAATAACCTTACGGATGTGAGTATCAACTACAAAAAAAAAAAATATATATAAGGCGCGATAACCTCAGAAGAGATCTAAGGCCGTCTTCCAATTTGCGTCGTGCTCCGCTTGATTTTCCCTACAAATTGGCCGGACGGGACCTACATCTTTCATGCCGACTCCGAATGGCATCTGCAAGGTAGATGAGTTTTCACTGAGAGCTTTTCATGACAGAAATACACTCGGAACGCTTGCCAAACACTGCCGAGGGTCGACCCCGCTTATGAAAATTACATTCTAATTGAAAAACCTTATTTCTAAAATGTTTGATAGTGCTTTGCCCGGGGTGCGAACTCAGGGCATACGGTGGGTAGGCGGAGCATGCTACCATCACACCATGGTGACCGTCAGTGTGAGTATCAATTGGTGATGCTAATATTCGTTACAATATATATTAGATATTAGATTAGATTTTAGATCAGCGAATAAATCGTAGCTGTAAATACGACGTCATCAATGGCGAATTCTGATCCAACCCTGACAAACATTTTCCAAACCTCGGTTAGGCGTGGTCCTGATCCCGAAGCTTCGGAGGGGATTGCTCCAGTAGAAAGGGAGCGGAGGAGACTTCGCGCTGCACGCAACTCGCTAGATTGGGATCGGTTCCTAGAAATGGGGAGAAGGGCATTAGATATAAAACGGCGAAGGCTTGATATATCTAAAGAGATGCCAAATGCCCAAAAAGAAACCAATAACAAATTAGACGCACGAATTTCCAAAATTCTTTAAAAAGTAGTTTATTATTTACTAGGAGATCCACTGATACGGGCTATGTGCTTTCTAACTTCGGACACTCTAGCCATCGACTTTATCCCTGACATGACGGACTATTGTATTCCGATAACTGCTCCCTGTGCAACCTTCCCACCACTCATTCCCCGGGAGAGGAATGAGGAAGAGGACACACCCGGGGAAAGGTTTACTTGTTCACGGATGGGTTGAATATAGACGGAAAGGTTGGGGGTGGGCCTTTTGTCAAGAGCTAAATGTAAGCCGCAAATTTAAGTTGGCTGGTCACTACAGCATCTGACATCCTTTGCTCCGAAAGCAATGGAGAAGATTGTAGACCACTAGATTAGATCAAAGGCTGTCGATAGAATAACACTACATCGAGATCAGCATGCATATGGGACACGCAGGTCGACAGAAACTGCATTGTATCAGCAGTCCATAGAAATCCAAAGTGCGTTCGAATGTGGAGAGGTTGCGCTATGCGAATTTTTCGACAACACGGCCCACGAGAGTGTGAATCGGGCACTCGAGAGAAGAGAAATACAACGTCCAATCCGTATGTGCATAAACGCCCTACTGCGTACGAGGATTGCCGAAACCTCGAGTGGGGACGGTACAGTAGAAATCAAGACAACGAAGGGATGTCCACAAGGGGGCGTCCTGTCACCCTTCTGTGGAGCCTGGTAGTAGATGAACTTCAACAGAGGCTCTCAGGGAACGGAATCCGATATCAGGGGTATGCGGATGATATTTCTATAATTGCGAGAGGCAGATTTGAGAGCACCCTTTGCAACATAATGCAAAGGGCATTGAGGAAACGAACGAATGGTGTACTGAGGTGGAGGTAAGTATCAACCCTAACAAGACCGCCATTGCGCCCTTCACCAGGTGAAGAAAACTGGAAGGGATGAGGCTCATCGCAATGGACGTAGTACAGTTAGAGCACACGAAGGAGGTGAAATAATTGAGAGTCACGTTCGACTCTAAGCTCTTATGGAAGAAGCACGTCGACAACACCATGTGAAAGGCCACAAGAGTAATATTGGTGTGCAGACGCATTGCAGGAATATCCTGGGGATGCAGCACATAGATCCTAAGAGAGATGTTGACTACTATAGTAAGACTTATCATAGTGTATGGAGCAGTTTCCTGGACATCAAGGACAACCATGGTGACCGTACGAGAGTCACTCACGAATCTTCAACGCTTGGCATGTGTCTGCATTACGGGAGCCATGAGAACATGCCCGACGGTGGCAATAGAGGTGCTTCTTAAGTTAACGCCTCTACACATAATAATTGAGCAGGCAGCCAGGAGTACTTTAGTAAACATAGCTAAAGGGGATGCGGAAGAGGCAAAGAAATAGAGTCACGGAGCATGGAGCAGATTCCACTCATCCAACTTCCCAGTGATGACACGAGAAAGCAAATTAAATCTAAGAAGCGCTTCAAAATAGATCTGGGGAACAAGTTTACATAGGACACCTCCAGAATTGAAGGGTGTCACCAGGAATACATGTAACGACAGCCTTATAGAAACCCACGCCCCTATGCGCCTACACGCACGCGCACAACCACCAGAACACACGAATACTCTTAGATACAAATCATCGAACTAGCAACCACACCTGCTGGTCACAACCACACCAGCGACTACCAACAACCACATCAGCGATAACCACGCAACACTTAAAAACACCACGACCACATTTCTGATAAAAAAACATTCAAACACGGAAATAGTAAAACCAACATCCATCAATTCCAACAATCCACCAAAATACATGGTAAATACAAACACAACCAAAGCTATTAGCAAGTGAAGGCTATTTTCCAAAACACTACTTAAACACACACAAAGAGAGGACTGCACATCACATCACACCACACCGAACAAGAGCACGCAACATATCACATCACATCAGATCACATCATATCACAAACAACAATTAGCGGTGAGTTATATTTAGTCGGTCGTTGGTGTGGATTGCTGCATCAGCAGGGCCGTGGTGAGAAGACATCTCAAAGGTAGAGAGTACACTCAGCACATTTTTCAAATTCGCCGCAACAACGACAACATCACTCTACCACGGAGGGGACCGATAATATTGATTTAGTTTTTTGTTGTTTAAAAATTATATTTTAGCATATATGTAATACTCCTATATTGCTACAAAAAGCTAGGTACGTTCCCAAACATCAGAGTGCCGATATATTGCTGTTTTAAGGTTTTCGTTTTTGTATTCAATAATCGAATGTACCTAAATTTTAATTTTTTCTTGTCACACTTATGCTGCTACAATCACAAAAATTTTATAGGCTGTCTTGTATTGATTTCTTATTCAAAACACATTGCGAGCATTTTCTATTAGCAATATAGGAATATTACATATATGTGTTTTAGACTGTAAGATTTATACCCTGAATTTCCCTGTAACTCCTAAGCCTGAAATATTGTTGAATTGTAGTTTAGTTTTTTTTTGAGTTTTCTAATTTTTTATATACATACATATTTTTATACATATTTCACTTACCGAAAAACACACATACATATTATTCACTTTACACACATTTTTCATCACACATATGTAAAGATGATTTTTTAGTATAAATGTTTTATTTAGTATTTTAGTATTTGCTTTTTTTCTTTTCGGAATATTTTTTTTTGCGAGCTTTAATTTTTTTTTTTGGATTTTTTTTCTTACACCCTAACCCTTGGGCATACAAATGCAAATTTTCTTTTTCTGTATGCATTGAAAACTTTTCCTTTTATTATTATTTTTTTCCACTTCATTTCCTAGATCAAAAAATATATAAATCCTTTTTGATTTTTTTCGGTTTGGTTTTTTTTGTAAAAGGAGGATTTTCCTCCACGCACTTTGTGAAACCACATGACACATGTGGCAACTTATTTTTCTTTTCTTCTTTTGTAAATTTTTTTTGTAAATCACTTCACTTTTAAACCATTTGTGTTTTTTATATCTTTCATGAAAATGAAATGGTATATTAATTTCGTCACGAAACTCAAAATTGTAAGTCCTTAAAGGAAAATAGAGAGGCCCACCATTAAATATACCGAAATAATCAGGATGAAGAGCTGAGTTGATTTAGCCATGTCCGTCTGTCCGTCTGTCCGTCTGTCTGTTTGTATGCAAACTAGTCCCTCAATTTTTGAGATATCTTGATAAAATTTGGTGAGCGGGTGTATTTGGTGTCCAATTAGACATTTGTCGGAACCGGCCGGATCGGACCACTATAGCATATATCCTCCATACAACCGATTTTTCAGAAAAAGAGGATTTTTGTCATATCTTACTCAATTTAACAGATTGAAGCTTCAAACTTCACCATATAATTTCGTATATTGTACATATTGTTGCCTGAAAAAATTGAGGAGATCGGTCATATATATAGTATATATCCCCCACAACCGATTGTTCAGATAAGAAACTTTTCGTAATTACTGCCCAATTTTAAGAGCTAGAGGCTTCAAATTTCAACGAATGCTTACGCATATAGCATATATTGTTGTCTGAAAAAATCATAAAGATCGGTGGTATATATAGTATATATATATAGTATATAAATATATTTTCGCAATTTAAGCCCCATTTTAATAGCTAGAAGCTTCAAATTTCACCGAATGCTTACGCATATAGCATATATTGTTGTCTGAAAAAATCATAGCGATCGGTTGTATATATAGTATATATCTTATACAACTGATTGTTCAGATAAGAAACTGTTCGCAATTTCTACCCCATTCTAACAGCTATAAGCTTCAAATTTCACCGATTGCTTACGTATATAGTATATATTGTTGTGTCAAAAAATCATAGAGATCGGTGATATATATAATATATATATGATGGTATATATAGTATATATATATTTTTTTTTGCGATTTCGGCCCCATTTTAACAGCTAAAAGCTTCAAATTTCACCAAATGGTTACGTGTATAGCATATATTGATGTCTGAAAAAATCATTGAGATCGGTGGTATACATAGTATATATCTCATACAACCGATTGTTCAGATAAGAAACTTTGCGCAATTTCTGCCCCGTTTTAACAGCTAGAAGCTTCAAATTTCACCAAATGCTTACGTATATAGCATATATTGTTGTCTGAAAAATCATACAGATCGGTGGTATATATATTATATACTTCATATAAACTGTCATTTTTGCCCCTTTTTTACGGCTATAAGCTTCAAAATTCATCAAATTTCATCAAATAGTTACGTTTACGTCATGTATTTTTGAAATACGTGATTCGTAGTCATAGCTTTTACATGCAGACCACAAAAAATATGAAGCTTTGCATCCTCACACAAAGTACCCACCTATTTTTATATCTTTCATGAAAATGAAATGGTATATTAATTTCGTCACGAAACCCAAAGTTGTAAGTCCTTAAAGGAAAATAGATAGACCCACCATTAAATATACCGAAATAATCAGGATGAAGAGCTGAGTTGATTTAGCCATGTCCGTCTGTCCGTCTGTCGGTTTGTATGCAAACTAGTCCCTCAATTTTTGAGATATCTTGATAAAATTATGTGAGCGGATGTATTTGGGTGTCCGATTAGACATTTGTCGGAACCGGCCGGATCGGACAGCTATAGCATATATCCTCCAAACAACCGATTTTTCAGAAAAAGAGGATTTTTGTCATATCTTACTCAATTTAACAGATTGAAGCTTCAAACTTCACCATATAATTTCGTATATTGTACATATTGTTGCCTGAAAAAATTGATGAGATCGGTCATATATATAGTATATATCCCCCACAACCGATTGTTCAGATAAGTAACTTTTCGTAATTACTGCCCTATTTTAAGAGCTAGAGGCTGAAAATTTCAACGAATGCTTACGCATATAGCATATAGTGTTGTCTAAAAAAATCATAAAGATCGGTGGTATATATAGTATATATATGGTGATATATTTAGTATATATGGTGGTATATATAGTATATATATATAGTATATATATATATTTTCGCAATTTTAGCTCCATTTTAACAGCTAGAAGCTTAAAATTTCACCGAATGCTTACGCATATAGCATATATTGTTGTCTGAAAAAATCATAGCGATCGGTTGTATATATAGAATATATCTCATACAACCGATTGTTCAGATAAGAAACTTTTCGTAATTTCTACCCCATTCTAACAGCTATAAGCTTCAAATTTCACCGATTGCTTACGTATATAGTATATATTGTTGTGTCAAAAAATCATAGAGATCGGTGATATATATAATACATATATGATGGTATATATGGTATATATATATAGTATATATATATTTTTTTTTGCGATTTTGGCCCCATTTTAACAGCTAGAAGCTTCAAATTTCACCATATGCTTACGTGTATAGCGTATATTGATGTCTGAAAAAATCATTGAGATCGGTGGTATACATAGTATATATCTCATACAACCGATTGTTCAGATAAGAAACTTTGCGCAATTTCTGCCCCATTTTAACAGCTAGAAGCTTCAAATTTCACCAAATGCTTACGTATATAGCATATATTGTTGTCTGCAAAAATCATAGAGATCGGTGGTATATATATTATATACTTCATATAAATTGTAATTTTTGCCCCTTTTTTACCGCTAGAAGCTTCAAAATTCATCAAATTTCATCAAACCGTTACATTTACGTCATATATTTTTGAAATACGTGATTCGTAGTCATAGTTTTTACATGCAGACCACAAAAAACGTGAAGCTTTGCATCCTCACACAAAGTACCTACCTATTTTTATACCTTTCATGAAAATGAAATGGTATATTAATTTCGTCACGAAACCCAAAATTGTAAGTACTTAAAGGAAAATATATAGACCCACCATTAAGTATACCGAAATAATCAGAGTGAAGAGCTGAGTTGATTTAGCCATGCCCGTCTGTTCGTCTGTCGGTTTGTATGCAAACTAGTCCCTCAATTTTTGAGATATCTTGATAAAATTTTGTGAGCGGATGTATTTGGGTGTTCGATTAGACACTTGTTGGAACCGGCCGGATCGGACCACTATAGCATATATCCTCCAAACAACCGATTTTTCAGAAAAAGAGGATTTTTGTCATATCTTACTCAATTTAACAGATTGAAGCTACAAACTTCACCATATAATTTCGTATATTGTACATATTGTTGCCTGAAAAAATTGATGAGATCGGTCGTATATATAGTATATATCCCCCACAACCGATTGTTCAGATAAGAAACTTTTCGTAATTACTGCCCTATTTTAAGAGCTAGAGGCTTCAAATTTCAACGAATGCTTACGCATATAGCTAGCATATAGTGTTGTCTAAAAAAATCATAAAGATCAGTGGTATATATAGTATATATATATGGTATATATATGGTGGTATATATAGTATATATATATAGTATATATATATATATATATTCGCAATTTTAGCCCCATTTTAACAGCAAGAAGCTTCAAATTTCACCGAATGCTTACTCATATAGCATATTTTGTTGTCAGAAAAAATCATAGCGATCGGTTGTATATATAGAATATATCTCATAGAACCGATTGTTCAGATAAGAAACTATTCGCAATTTCTACCCCATTCTAACAGCTATAAGCTTCAAATTTCACCGATTGCTTACGTATACAGTGTATAGTGTTGTTGTCAAAAAATCATAGAGATCGGTGATATATATAATATATATATGATGGTATATATAGTATATATATATAGTATATATATTTTTTTTTTGCGATTTTGGCCCCATTTTAACAGCTAGAAGCTTCAAATTTCACCAAATGCTGTGTATAGCATATATTGATGTCTGAAAAAATCATTGAGATCGGTGGTATACATAGTATATATCTCATACAACCGATTGTTCAGATAAGAAACTTTGCGCAATTTCTGCCCCATTTTAACAGCTAGAAGCTTCAAATTTCACCAAATGCTTACGTATATGGCATATATTGTTGTCTACAAAAATCATAGAGATCGGTGGTATATATATTATATACTTCATATAAACTGTCATTTTTGCCCCTTTTTTACCGCTAGAAGCTTCAAAATTCATCAAATTTCACCAACCGTTACATTTACGACATATATTTTTGAAATACGTGATTCGTAGTCATGCAGACCACAAAAAACGTGAAGCTTTGCATCCTCACACAAAGTACCTACCTATTTTTATACCTTTCATGAAAATGAAATGGTATATTAATTTCGTCACGAAACCCAAAATTGTAAGTACTTAAAGGAAAATAGATAGACCCACCATTAAGTATACCGAAATAATCAGGATGAAGAGCTGAGTTGATTTAGCCATGTCCGCCTGTCCGTCTGTCCGTCTGTCTGTTTGTATGCAAACTAGTCCCTCAATTTTTGAGATATCTTGATAAAATTTCGTGAGCGGGTGTGTTTGGGTGTCCGATTAGACATTTGTCGGAACCGGCCGGATCGGACCACTATAACATATATCCTCAATACAACCGATTTTTCAGAAAAACAGGGTTTTTGTCATATCTTACTCAATTTAACAGATTGAAGCTTCAAACTTCACCATATAATTTCGTATATTGTACATATTGTTGCCTGAAAAAATTGATGAGATCGGTCATATATATAGTATATATCCCACACAACCGATTGTTCAGATAAGAAACTTTTCTTAATTACTGCCCTATTTTAAGAGCTAGAGGCTTCAAATTTCAACGAATGCTTACGCCTATGGCATATATTGTTGTCTGAAAAAATCATAAAGATCGGTGGTATATATAGTATATATATGGTGGTATATATAGTATATATATATTTTTTCGCAATTTTAGCCCCATTGTAACAGCTAGAAGCTTCAAATTTCACCGAATGCTTACGTATATAGCATATCTTGTTGTCTCAGAAAATCATAGCGATCGGTTGTATATATAGTATATATCTCATACAACCGATTGTTCAGATAAGAAACTTTTCGCAATTTCTACCCCATTCTAACAGCTATAAGCTTCAAATTTCACCGATTGCTTACGTATATAGTATATATTGTTGTGTCAAAAAATCATAGAGATCGGTGATATATATAATATATATATGATGGTATATATATAAATTTTTACATTTTTAACAGCTAGAAGCTCCAAATTTCACCAAATGCTTACGTATATAGCATATATTGTTGTCTGAAAAAATCATAGAGATCGGTGGTATATATATTACATACTTCATATAAACTGCCATTTTTGCCCCTTTTTTACGGCTAGAAGCTTCAAAATTCATCAAATTTCATCAAATAGTTACGTTTACGTCATATATTTTTGAAATACGTGATTCGTAGTCATAACTTTTACATGCAGACCACAAAAAATGTGAAGCTTTGCATCCTCACACAAAGTACCTACCTATTTTTATACCTTTCATGAAAATGAAATGGTATATTAATTTCGTCACGAAACCCAAAATTGTAAGTCCTTAAAGGAAAATAGATAGGCCCACCTTTAAGTATACCGAAATAATCAGGATGAAGAGCTGAGTTGATTTAGCCATGTCCGTCTGTCCGTCTGTCTGTTTGTATGCAAACTAGTTCCTCAATTTTTGAGATATCTTGATAAAATGTGGTGAGCGGGTGTATTTGGGTGTCCGATTAGACATTTGTCGGAACTGGCCGGATTGGACCACGATAGCATATATCCTCCATACAACCAATTTTTCAGAAAAAGGGGATTTTTGTCATATCTTACTCAATTTAACAGATTGAAGCTTCAAACTTCACCATATAATTTCGTATATTATACGTATTGTTGCCTGAAAAAATTGATGAGATCGGTTATATATATAGTATATATCCCCCACAACCGATTGTTCAGATAAGAAACTTTTCGTAATTACTGCCCTATTTTAAGAGCTAGAGGCTTCAAATTTCAACGAGTGCTTACGCATATAGCATATATTGTTGTCTGAAAAAATCATAAAGATCGGTTGTATATATAGTATATATATGGTGGTATATATAGTATATATATATATTTTCGCAATTTTAGCTCCATTTTAACAGCTAGAAGCTTCAAATTTCACCAAATGCTTACGTATATGGCATACATTATTGTCTGAAAAAATCAAAGAGATCGGTGGTATATATATTATATACTTCATATAAACTGTCATTTTTGCCCCTTTTTTACCGCTAGAAGCTTCAAAATTCATCAAATTTCATCAAACCGTTACATTTACGTCATATATTTTTGAAATACGTGATTCGTAGTCATGCAGACCACAAAAAATGTGAAGCTTTGCATCCTCACACAAAGTACCTACCTATTTTTATACCTTTCATGAAAATGAAATGGTATATTAATTTCGTCACGAAACCCAAAATTGTAAGAACTTAAAGGAAAATAGATAGACCCACCATTAAGTATACCGAAATAATCAGGATGAAGAGCTGTGTTGGTTTATCCATGTCCGCCTGTCCGTCTGTCTGTTTGTATGCAAACTAGTCCCTCAATTTTTGAGATATCTTGATAAAATTTGGTGAGCGGGTGTATTTGGGTGTCCCATTAGACATTTGTCGGAACCGGCCGGATCGGACCACTATAACATATATCCTCAATACAACCGATTTTTCAGAAAAAGAGGGTTTTTGTCATATCTTACTCAATTTAACAGATTGAAGCTTCAAACTTCACCATATAATTTCGTATATTGTACATATTGTTGCCTGAAAAAATTGATGAGATCGGTCATATATATAGTATATATCCCCCACAACCGATTGTTCAGATAAGAAACTTTTCGTAATTACTGCCCTATTTTAAGAGCTCGAGGCTTCAAATTTCAATGAATGCTTACGCCTATGGCATATATTGTTGTCTGAAAAAATCATAAAGATCGGTGGTATATATAGTATATATATGGTGGTATATATAGTATATATATATTTTTTCGCAATTTTAGCCCCATTTTAACAGCTAGAAGCTTCAAATTTCACCGAATGCTTACGTATATAGCATATATTGTTGTCTCAGAAAATCATAGCGATCGGTTGTATATATAGTATATATCTCATACAACCGATTGTTCAGATAAGAAACTTTTCGCAATTTCTACCCCATTCTAACAGCTATAAGCTTCAAATTTCTCCGATTGCTTACGTATATAGTGTATATTGTTGTGTCAAAAAATTATAGAGATCGGTGATATATATAATATATATATGATGGTATATATATAAATTTTTTTGCGATTTCAGCCCCATTTTAACAGCTAGAAGCTTCAAATTTCACCAAATGCTTACGTGTATAGCATATATTGATGTCTGAAAAAATCATTGAGATCGGTGGTATACATAGTATATATCTCATACAACCGATTGTTCAGATAAGAAACTTTGCGCAATTTCTGCCCCGTTTTAACAGCTAGAAGCTCCAAATTTCACCAAATGCTTACGTTTATAGCATATATTGTTGTCTGCAAAAATCATAGAGATCGGTGGTATATATATTATATACTTCATATAAACCGTCATTTTTGCCCCTTTTTTACGGCTAGAAGCTTCAAAATTCATCAAATTTCATCAAACCGTTACATTTACGTCATATATTTTTGAAATACGTGATTCGTAGACATAGTTTTTACATGCAGACCACAAAAAACGTGAAGCTTTGCATCCTCACACAAAGTACCTACCTATTTTTATACCTTTCATGAAAATGAAATGGTATATTAATTTCGTCACGAAACCCAAAATTTTAAGTACTTAAAGGAAAACAGATAGACCCACCATTAAGTATACCGAAATAATCAGGATGAAGAGCTGAGTTGATTTAGCCATGTCCGCCTGTCCGTCTGTCCGTCTGTCTGTTTGTATGCAAACTAGTCCCTCAATTTTTGAGATATCTTGATAAAATTTGGTGAGCGGGTGTATTTGGGTGTCCGATTAGACATTTGTCGGAACCGGCCGGATCGGACCACTATAGCATATATCCTCCATACAACCGATTTTTCAGAAAAAGGGGATTTTTGTCATATCTTACTCAATTTAACAGATTGAAGCTTCAAACTTCACCATATCATTTCATATATTGTACATATTTTTGCCTGAAAAAATTGATGAGATCGGTCATATATATAGTATATATCCCCCACAACCGATTGTTTAGATAAGAAACTTTTCGTAATTACTGCCCTATTTTAAGAGCTAGAGGCTTCAAATCTCAATGAATGCTTACGCATATATCATATATTGTTGTCTGAAAAAATCATAAAGATCGGTTGTATATACAGTATATATATGGTGGTATATATAGTATATATATATAGAATATATATATATTTTCGCAATTTTAGCCCCATTTTAACAGCTAGAAGCTTAAAATCTCTTCGGAGGTTATCACGCCCTACATTTATTTTTATTTTTTTTATTTATTTTAGAAGCTGTGTCACCTGCGGCAGAAGACTAAAGGTCAAGCAGGTAATTAGTAAAACAATATCCATTAACCAAGGACAGTTTTCAGCTAGCATGAGACGCCCTCAAAGCTCGGTACGCAAACCATAATAAATAATTATTTATGTACCCTGGCAGCGCAAGGTATCCCAACCTATAATTGGGACCCCATCCTTGTGTATATATGCCCGTCGAAACTTCACACTTCAACTCTCTCTCTATGGGAACAATCTCTAAGTTATCGAAAAGAATTTCCGCTGTCGGAAGACATGGACAAATTTGTTGTTGTTGTTGTTGTAGCAGTGTAACCTCAAGATATGAAGTAGTGGAGAGGTTGTACACTTACCGGCCGGGAAAGCCGAAACCCCTACTCCGAATTTCGTTCCCAGGTCCACAAACCAAAACTCTACCCAAAACTCAACATTCACAAAACAGGAACTAAACACAAAACTTTCACACAGAACCCCTTTAAGTCTCTTGTAAGCTGTGTAATGCGAACCATGCAATGAAATTTTGCTTAAAACTTAAAGCGCTCACGGTCCCAGACCGCCTCAAATTTGTAAGAGACAACAATTATTGCGGGAATTGTCTGTCGTACTCTCACCTCCAACGTGATTTCCAGAGCAAGTTTTCATTCATTTACTGCCAAAGAAGACATCACTTCCTCTTACATTTTCAACCCCAATCAAACACAACTTCGGTGCGGGCTCCAGACCCCAGAGAACCCTGGCCCAGACGTCAACTCAGCACCATAGAGATGGAGAACAACTATCTACGTCAAGGCAAGCAGCGAATCAAGCAGCAGCGCAGAAACCTCAAGATCCCACTCCCAAACACAGTGTCATCACATTTCTCCGTCAGCTGCGAAACAACCCTACTCCCCATGGCAATAGTCCCTATACATTACGCGGAGGAATACCATAAAATTCGTGCGCTCATTAACCAAGGCTCTCAAAAAACGTGTTTGTCAACCCGCGTCCAAAAACCGTTAGGCCTTCCCACAAAACCAGTCCACTTTTATATCTCGGGAATGGGAGGAATGGTGGTACAAAAACCGAACAAAACGTTGCTTCTCCGATTTAAGCAAGAGCATTAGGACCAACGTCATTTCCCCCCTCCCCCCCCCCCCCCCCCCCCAATTAACCCATTTCTCCAACAAATAAATTATCGAAGGTCAGTTTGGATGCATTCAGCTCCCTCCAACTGGCCGACCCTAAAAGCCTAACACTCTCAAATATCGATATGGTAATAGGCAGCGATTTCAATTCAAAAATCCTACTCGTTCTCAACCCAAGTCAGTGAGGCAACGGAACCGGATCTCAGCGGAAATTACAGAGGAAATTACAACAACGCAATCTCATTCAGCTGAAGACGAATTTTACGAAACCCTTTACAGTAGCACAACAACAAGAAGGAAAGATGGACGCTATGTGGTGAAACTTCCGCTTAAGCCTGACTTCCCTCACTCAATGGCACTAGGCCACTCTAGTCCAGCCGCACAGCAACAGTATATAAGCGTTGAAAGAAGCCTGGAGAGAAAATGGGAGCTGCGGGAGAAATACTCGGATGTGTTGACCGAGTACCTCGAAATGGATCACATGGAACCCGCCTCTCCTACGGAAATAATCGAAAAGGGTAAATACCACTCGTTTTACTTTCCCCATCACACTGTTTTCAAACCCAACAGCAAAACGATAAAGGTTCGTGTCGTATTCAATGCCTCTAAGACACCACATTCAGAAAACTCTCTGAACGATGTACTGTACACAGGCCCAATTCTCACTTGACGTTAATAATTCTCAATGGGCGTCTCTACAAGTTCGTTTTCAATGACGACATAGAAAAAATGTATAGCCAAATTTTAGTCAAGGAAGAAGATCAAGACTTCGAAAGAATACTCTTCAGAAAAGCCCCTCAAAACCGATAGAAGATTTTAAATTAAAAACCGGAACTTTCGGTGGTAACTGCGCAATCCGTACCCTTCACCAACTCGCCCAGGATTGCGCAGAAATATACCTCTCTTGGGGGGGCATGACATTCAGTCCACACTTAACTCTATGACTCAAACTATCGAAGCTCTAAAATCGGCGGGCTTTCCATTGAAATAAGTAACTGCAAACAGAACAGAAATTTTCGAATCAATTTCAAACTATGATGTCTTAGATGGGAATAAGATGGAACGAATTAACCGACTCGTTTTCGTACTCATACGACCCAATTCCCGATTCTAATTCAAATACAAAACGGCCAATACTCTCAGCCGTAGCGAAACTTTTTGACCCGACAGTATGGCTATGATCTTAGCCAAAATTCTCCTCCAACAGCTATGGTTAGAAGGTACTGACTGGGATGAATAGGTCAAACCCGCATCTGTTCATAAGGGGAACACTTTCCGGGAAAGTCTTCCAGCCATAAGCAATATACGTATTCCACGGTGGGTGCAATTTGCCCCAAATAAATGCATCCAAATACGCTGTTTCTCAGATGCCTCAGAAAAAGCATATGCAGCATGCGTCTATATCAGAGTACAATATGATGAAAACTCCTTCTCAACTCATCTTTTCGTGGCTAAAACCAAAGTCGCTCCTCTACAGACGATTAGCTTGCCACGATTGGAAGTCTGTGGCGCAGTACTGTTATCAAAATTAGTAGCAAACACTAAATCCCAATTAAGTCTGCCACCACACGAACTGCCACTCTGGTCAGACTACGCCATCGTGTTGGCTTGGCTAGAAAAACCCCCACATACATGGAAAATTTACGTGGCAAATAGAATCACCCTGATTCTACAGAACATTAGTAACGCATCTTGGCGCCACGTACCCAGTGCTGATAACCCCGCCAATTTAGGAAATCGAGGGTGCAAGCCGCAAGACTTAGCTGACTCCTCGTTAATGTGGAATGGACCCCAATGGCTCTCTGAACCAAGCTCGTTCTGGGCAAAATATGTTCCTCTACCTCAACTCCTCCGGAGAAGAAACTCGTCGAAGCCTGGCAAGCCGTCGATCACGCCGATATACTGGAAATACTCTCATCATATCCGCGCGCGTTAAGAGTTGTGGCCTTCATGTACCGGTTTATCTGCCACACCCAGAAACAACCAATTTCAACGCCATCATTTCCCGGCCGAAATTACTCAATTAAAAGCAGCAAGAAAAGTTCGTTGCTGACGCTAAATCCCGTGCTAGATAAAGTTAGCATCCTGCGGCTTGACGGTCGTATAGATAATGCTGATATGAGTTATAACGAGCACTATCCAATAATAATTCCAGGGGTCAATTCCCGTTCGATGAAGTGATGAATTGAAAAAAAAAAAAATGCAAGCATTCGGCGATTCCTGTTCTTTGCAATACTCGTTGTGATATTCTAATAACGAAATGACATTTTCTGTCAAAAAAAAAAAACTTTTCAATAAGAAAAAAAGAAAATGCCCATTATTCGCCTTTTGATTTCTTTGAATTCTCATCTTCCTACCGCGACTGCATCTCATTCCATCAGGATGTTTTCTGCAATCTCATCTTCGCGATCACAGAATCGACAGAGGCTACTAGACGATATACCTAGTTTATCCATGTAGCTCTTAAGCCTGTGAGTGGGACACTATCGGCATGATGAGCTCGGGTCCTATTGGCTTTTACACCACAGCCAACCTGGCAAGCTCGTTACCATCCACTCCTCTGAGTCCAGATACCCAGGCTAAACGGATGGTGTTATTGGCCCCTAGACTGCTTAACCTCTCTACGCACGCAAGGACTGTTGATGATTTAATCTCAACTGAAGATAATGCGTTGAGCGCAACCTGACTGTCGCTGAGTATAGCGATTCTCTCGTTTGTATATCCCCGCTGCAAATTTATTTCTGCACACCGGCTCATGGCGAATACTTCGGCTTGGAAGATGCTCGGATATTTTCCGATTGGTAGGGATATTTTGGTTCGGGGCCGAAGATCCCCCCGGTGTCTTCGAGCCATCGGTGTACTATATTATAGTGTGTGTAATGTAACTGCTTGGCCCAGGGCGAGAAGGGTGGCGGTTAGGAATGGTGGTGGCCCGGCTGAGGCTCGTCGGCGTTGAGGCGCGGTTCTTGCCACCTTACTCGACCCACAGTTACAAAAATAAAATTTTAGATATCATGCCTAGATGAGAAGAATATAGGGACCTGTGAAAGATAACGAAAAAGTAAGCGGGAGAACACCGTCCGTGCCAGGTGGAGTCATCGCACCCATCTTGTTCATGAGGCATGGACAACCTTGAACTCCACTTTGACTCCGATAACCGAGTGGAGTTCCCTTGTGTTGGCGTTCGTCCGTCTGTGATGGTCTGGTCTAAATCATCGTCAGTCAGTAAGTTGCAACATCTAACCCATTCCTATTGTGCCATAAGGGCAGCACCCACACTAACACAAAAGAAAACTTAGAGGGCCTGCATTTTTCCTAATATTGTTTCAACTAATAAAATCAACATAACTCATTTCTTCTTCATGCAAGTTTATTTTTCACAAATTATATGTTTACTTATACCTAGTGATTTGTATTGGTAATTCTAAATTCTTTTATTTCTTATCCTGATTAAAATATTCATCAATCAAAATAAACAAAAAACAAGTAAGGAAGGCTAAATTCGGGTGTAACCGAACATTACATACTCAGTTGAGAGCTATGGAGACAAAATAAGTGAAAATCACCATGTAGGAAAATGAACCTATGATAACCCTGGAATGTGGTTCTCTGACATGTGTATCAGAAGGAAGGTATTAAAGAGTATTTTAAGAGAGAGCAGGCCGTATTTCTATGGATGGACACCATTTAGGGATATCGCCATAAAGGTGGACCAGGGCTGACTCTAGAATTTGTGTTTACGCGGTGTAGGCTGTCATCCGTCCCATCTCTCTCCTTTTTTATACGTAGCTCTATGAATGTATATATATCCCGTATCTTGCATTGTATTCGATTATTGAATTATATTTTTTATATTGAACTACCCACAAAATCAATGAATTGTATTTACCCTTAAATTCCCTATTGGGTTTCCCCATGGACGTGTGGCAGCCTCCACCGCGAAAATCCACCAAGTTCAATTCGCCGCAAGTACAGAATGGCGATATGGCATGATCGCCGACCTGTCAGAAAACCACCACCTTTTGTACCCTTGCTAAATTATTATTATTATTGTCATCTTAGCAAGTTCAGGACAGTTTTGCAAAAGTTACTTCTGTTTTTTATGCGAATTAATAACTTCGCGATTTACTCAGTTTGTGCGCTAATTAACAATTTTGTGGTTTATTATTATATCGTGCAAAGCAACGCAGCTTGTAAATTTTTTTCCATTTCGCAAAATCAATATACTTTTTTCCGGCTAACACACTTTGTAAATTTATCACCTTTAATTTGTGGAAATCATCAGCGTTTTCTGCTAAAGTAATCGTGGTTTGGTTGCCGCGTCGCCATATCTATCCTTTCGCGAATGAAGAAAAGCTTCAGGGACCAAATAAAAGTGAATAAGCTGTATGTTGATATCTGCAAATATAGCAGCACAATTAAATTTTGTATGTAACAAATAAAAGTGAATAAGCTGTATGTTGATATCTGCAAATTTAGCAGCACAATTAAATTTTGTATGTAATTAACACATTAGTTAAATAAATTCACACACTTGTGTCCGGTGTGAAAATTCCAAAGGAAAGTGAATTAGAGTTTCGTTTGTCCAAAGGGAAAAAATCCAGTTCCAAGTGTTCTAACGCAACGTCACTCCTGCTGTGCTCTACTTGGCTCGCAATCGATTTGTGCAAGGATCATCACAAGCGTTCGTACACCTATACGTGGTCACACTTGGTAAGTGGCAAGAAGAAACTAGCTGAAGAAAGTTTGCGCCCCACCTAAGGGACACATTCGACACAACACCATCCAAATCGCCATCCAAAGCGAAGCCATCATCAGACGTCCGAATAGTCATCAGCACCTTCACCAAGCGGCACCCAAAATATTCGGGTAAGTCTCCAATTAACTAATGGTCCTTCGTCGCCATTGACGGAACCAGCGTTTTTCAATAATATACATACATATACATATATTCGGTATATCCCCACGAATAAATTTTGGTGGCTCCCGCCAAATACAAATTTCTCCCGCCAGAATTATATTTTCCCGCCAAAAAATACATTTTATATATATGTATATGTACATTCTCACCCCAATATACACCTGTACATAAAAGCGGTGCATTAAAAAATTTCGAGGCAAATCCCACACACACTTGAACCAAATTAGCTCATTGCCCTTTAATACTTGAGTCCCTTGCGGTATAATTTAAATACATATCCCCACTTCTACATTGTTAGCGACACCCAGCAAAAAATTCAGCCATATTCACATAGTTTGAAATACCCAGCAGCAAATTCTGCAGGTCATCCCAACTATGCCCAGACTACTCCCAATTGATTCTAACTGGTCCCAGCCTATACACCCTCGACCAATAGGAAAACTTATCCCTTTGGTTTTCCCGCATAAATAAACTCTCGGTAATCTCCAAAAATAACCAAAATAGCCAAAATAAAATTAAGCAAGTCCCTCTTCAGAATGGCTAGCGTAGTCGAAAGTAAATTTATATCCGAAACGGATCTCTTTTCGGATTACTGCGCTCGGTTCGGTACAACCGACATCCAAGATAACACCGAGGCATCCCTAAAGATAAAAGACAAAAATATCGATGTGTTCTGGGAAAGGCTACAGAGCGCATATGACGCTGTCGTGGAATCAGATGACAACGATCTTCCCGTCGACTTTAAGGCCTCATCCTTCAATAAATACCGCGACTGCCTTATAGCATATGAAGACACAAAGGCAAGAATAGGCGATCAGCTCCAGCTAAGGGTACTAAACAATCCCGTCCCCGCTACAACCACCACTCCCCAAGAAAGTTCCGGGATACACCTCAAAGTACCCGCCTGTGACACCGAAGTCTTTTACGGGAGTTATGATCAATGGCCGTCCTTCCGTGACATGTTCACGGCGGTCTATATCAACCACCCCAAACTCTCGAGCGCCCAAAAACTGTACCACCTCAGGTACAAAACCCAAGGAAAAGCCGGCCAGATAGTAAAGCAATTCCCACTTAGCGATGACAACTTTGCTCTGGCTTGGGAAGCTCTAAAATCCCGCTACGAAAATAAAAGAGTCCTGGTCGACAATCAAATAAAAGTCCTCATGAACCGCAAGCCCATTCCGACTGAAAACAGCGAAGACATCCAGCGATTGCAACCCTCCGTTAATAACTGTCTCCAGATATTAGCAACCCAACAAGTCTCGACAGACAGTTGGGACCCCATATTAATATATCTGGTAACCTCAAAACTGCCGGAAAATACAGTTGCGCTTTGGGAGCAATCTTTAAGCTCCAGAAGAGACCTACCGAACTGGTCCCAAATGGATCAGTTTCTGACTGCTCGCTACGAGATAGTGGAAAGGGTGGATCAATGGCGACCAGCCAAATCCCGATATAATCCACCCTCCACTAATTTCTCAAAGCCTCCCTCAAGTCAAAACAATCCCCAGTTCAGGCAGGCTCAAACCCCTAACCAAAACCGCAACCCCCCGCAGAACAACAACTACTCTCAAAATCGCACAAATGCTCATGTGGCCGAGCATCAAAAAGTATACGCCTGCAGAAAGTGCAAGCAGAACTCCCACACGCTACAAAGCTGCTTGCATTACAAAAAGCTGGCAATCCCTGAACGGAAAAAATTCGTGAGAGAAAGCAATCTCTGCGAAAACTGCCTGTCCCAAACCCACCTCGTAAAAGATTTCACAAGCACAAGAACGTGTCTCTACTGCCAAGGTCGCCACAACTCCACCCTCCACGATACCGGAATATCACACCAAACCAATGGCCCTCGAAGAGCGGCAGCCCAAGTGGCAACTAGTCAGGACGTTACCAACCCAGATCCCAACGAGGAACTTCCCACCACCTCAAACGCTGCCCGCATCCAATCATTGCATACAGAAAACGATAGCAAGATTATTCTCCCCACATCGATAGTGTCCATAGAACACCGAGGGGACTGCTTCAGGCTCAGAGCCTTAGTGGATCAAGGGTCAGAACGTAGCTTCATCTCGTCGAAAGCTCAAATCAAGCTAGGCCTCCCATATACCCACACCCTATTTGAAATATCGGGAATGGGAGGCGGAGTAGTACAAACCTCCAACAAGCTATGCTCACTGACCCTAGTCTCAAATGATTACAAGGTGAAAATAAAGGCCCAGGCAATAGTGCTACCTCGGCTCACTAGGCAACTCCCAACACTCAGGCTAAATAACGACCAAATGCGTAAATGGTCCCATCTCTAGCTAGCAGACCAGAACACTCAGAACCCCTCCCAAATTGATCTGGTATTAGGCAGTGATCTCATCCCACAAATAATGCTAAATGGCATAGAAAAGATCTCGCCCACACTGCTAGCACAAAACACGATATTTGGCTGGATAATAAGTGGCCAAGCCCCCAAAAAGGTCGGATCACACTCCTCTCAAGCGTGGGAAGTGACGAATGTCCAGCTGAATGAACAGCTAAGGCAATTCTGGGAAATCGAAGAAATACCCAGAACGCGAGTGGAAACCCCAGAAGATAAAATGTGCGAAGACTTTTATCAAAGCACAACCACTCGCGTGGATGACGGTCGATATATGGTTCGGCTCCCCTTTAAACCAACGTTCCCGAACGATATCGACCTAGGTCAATCCCGTACTGCAGCCCTACGACAGTTCCATGGCATGGAACGTACTCTCGCAAAAAAGGGCGATCTGAAGCAGCAATACGACCAGGTACTCGAGGAATATCTGTCCCTAGGCCACATGGAAGAATGCAGTCCCAATGAAATAAAATCTCTGGGTAAATACTGCTCATTCTATCTCCCTCACCATGCATTCGTAAGGCCAGACAAAAAGACAACAAAGGTAAGAGTTGTGTTCAACGCCTCCAAAAAGTCGGGTTCCGGTCACTCCCTCAACGATGTTTTATGTACCGGACCAACCCTCCAACCCGATCTCCGACTTATGTTGCTGAAATGGCGAACATATAAATATGTGTTTAATGGCGACGTCGAGAAAATGTACCGCCAAATTCTCTTGCACCCCGATGACCGAGACTACCAACGGATAATATTCCGAACCCCCGAACACAGTCCAATAAAGGACTACAAGTTAAAAACGGTCACCTTCGGGGTTAACTGCGCGCCTTTCCTGGCTATTCGCACTCTACACGAGCTGGCGAAAGACATAGCCGATTCCCATCTACGCGCAGCCCCAATACTAAAATCCGAGACGTATGTTGACGATATTTTATCTGGCAGTCATGATCTTCAATCAGCCGAGCAATCCCTAACAGAGACTATAGACGCTCTCAATTCAGCCGGCTTTCCCCTAAAAAAGATCACGGCAAACCATCCCAACATCCTCCAAAAAATAGCGAAAACTGATCTGCTGGAAACAAACTTTCTCGAGTTCGAAAAACTAGCACCGCCAAGACCCTGGGCATCCAGTGGAACGCCCTAACGGATACATTCTCGTATACCGTCGACTCAAATCCGGCATCCACTGCAGCCACGAAGCGGCAAATCCTCTCCTCCATTGCGAAACTTTTCGATCCCGCAGGGTGGCTAACGCCAATTATGATCAAAGCAAAAGTCTTGATGCAAGAGCTATGGCTAGACGGGACTGACTGGGTGAGCCAGTGAAACCCCTCCGTCTCATCAAGGGGCGCAGTTCGCCGACAATCTCCCAACGATCTCGGATATTCAAATACCACGTTGGATAAACTACCACCCCGATAAACCAGTTGAGCTCCATGGCTTCTGCGACGCCTCGGAAAAGGCTTATTGCGCGACACTTTACGTAAGAACCACCGTAGGAACTCAAGTATTCTCTCACCTTTTAGTCTCTAAAGGGAAAGTGGCCCCCCTAAAACCCGTAAGTTTGCCACGACTAGAGTTATGCGGCGCGGTCTTATTAGCCAAGTTAGTCGCAGTTGTCCAATCCCATCTCGGCCTCAATCAGCGAAAGTTAACCCTGTGGTCTGACTCCGAAATCGTTTTAGCCTGGCTTGAGAAACCACCTCATTCCTGGAAAACCTATGTCTCCAATCGAACTGCGTAGATCATCGACCTCATCGGCAATGCCACTTGGCGACATGTACGCAGCAAGGATAATCCCGCAGATATGGGCACCAGAGGATGGACCCCACTCGAGCTAGCTAGCTCATCGCTATGGTGGAATGGCCCAGAGTGGCTTTCCCGACCCCCCGAGGACTGGCCAACACCAACGGCCAGGAATATTGTACCCCCCGAACTTCGCCGAGTCGAATCACTGCATGCAACGGAAGAGTCAGAAGACTTCTTGGAACGGTTCTCCTCCTATCCCCGCGCCCTACGCGTAACAGCGTACATGTTGAAATTTGTAACTCGGCTAAGAAACGCTGTAGGAGGCAATCGTACCCCTAGCGAACCCGCCCTCTCTTACGCCGACGTCATGCGCGCGAAAAACCGTCTGCTGAGCTTGACTCAGTCGAGATTCTTCGCTTCCGAAAGAGCCTCTCTCGAAAATTCAAAACCAATCGGAAAGCGAAGTCCCCTACTGGCACTTGACCCCTTCGTGGATACAAACGGGATTCTCCGTGCCAACGGAAGATTAGTAAACGCCGACATGACCTACAATGAGTGTCATCCCATCATTCTCCCCGAAAAGGCTAGATTTACTACCCTTTATATAAGGTTCCTGCACGAGAGCTTCCTCCATGCGGAAGCCCGCCTCCTGCAACAAGCTATGAGGCAGGAATTCTATACCCCCCGACTCAAACCTCAGCTGAAAAAATGTATTTTCCAGTGTAAAGTCTGCACCATCCATAAGCGACAAACGCAGTCCCTAATAATGGCAGCTTTACCCCCCGAACGATGCACTTTCGCGCCCCCCTTCACTGCTACTGGCGTAGACTTCGCCGGCCCGTTTCAAATCAAAGCTTCGATGCTCCGATCTCCAACCCTCGTAAAAGGTTATGTGGCCGTTTTTTTTGTTTCACCACCAAGGCGATCCACCTGGAATTGCGTTCGGATCTCACCAGTAAGGCTTTTCTCGCTGCCTTCGCCCGGTTTGTAGGGCGTCGAGGGTACCCGAAACAAATGATGAGCGACAACGGCACAACATTCATTGGTGCTAAGCGAGCTACAGAAGTAGAGTTCGTCGCCTTCCTCAACGAAGTCTCGACAGATATTGTCGAAAAGTATGCGCCACAAGGCATCGATTGGAAATTTATACCCCCCGGCGCGCCCCACATGGGCGGATTATGGGAATCTGCCGTCAAAAGCTTTAAAACCCATTTTAAAAAGGTTGCCGGAACACACAGCTTCACCTTTGAAGAATTCTCAACTCTATTATTTCGTACCGAGGCCGTTCTCAATTCTCGCCCTATCTCCCCGCTTTCCCAGGACCCAGGGGATCTCACCGCCGTCACACCTGGCCACTTTCTCCGAGGCGCACCCCTCCTCGCCATCCCCGAGCCGAACTATGAACACCTCTCTATGATCAACCGTTGGGACCGGTTGAAAGTTTTACATCACCAATTCAGCAAGCGCTGGAAGAATGACTATCTCATGGAGTTACACAAGCGTAATCGATGGCAAACCGCTCAGCCTCCCCCTAAAATCGGCGATCTAGTCGTCATCAAGGAAGACAACCTACCCTCTACCGAATGGCGCCTAGGACGCGTGGAAGACACCCATCTAGGAGGAGACGGCCATATCCGACTAGTCGACGTACGCACCCAGAATGGCGTTCTCACCAGGCCGCTGACAAAATTGTGCTTCCTGCCACCACCAGAGCCCGACTCAGATCCCCATGGTTCCCTATCATCGCCCGAACCAACTACAGTCCACTAAGCTTACCTATCGACAATATTTCAGAACCCAACTGAATCGTCCCGTGTCTCTCACAGGCAGTCCCTAACTCGACGCGTATTCTCAGGCGTAAAAATAACATACATCTATATGCTTTCTTCCGACAGATGGATAGTCAGCGCCCTCCGGTTCCAACACCCCGACGCTCGCTGTCATCGCAAGTGGTTGTGCCCGTGGCCCGCTCGCAACGTAAGGAGACAGTGCCGGATTATCGAAAATGCCGATTGTGCATGCGGCATCACGCACTCCTGAGGTGCCCTGTCTTCGCAACTATGCAGCCGCATCAACGTGCGTTAATCGCTAGGGCACACCAGTACTGTCTCAATTGTTTGGCGCTGTCCCATCACACCAACGAGTGCACCTCCACCGCACGCTGTCGGGTCTGCGGGCATCCTCACCATACATTGCTACACCGGGAAACCGGAGGTCGCCAGCCGCCGTACGTCGTACCATCACAACAGGCAACTCGTTCGCAACCACGTCATCTGGAGCAGCGCCGTCCCGATCCCGCCGTTCAACATCGCACGGCTCGTCGTCGTCAACAATCTAATGGGCGCGCACCACCCGCACATCCAAACCCGCGACCTAGCGTCGGAGACCGTACCATCCGGTGCACTGCCACCGGCTTGCGCACATCCATGTATAAAAAAGGTTGGAAAGATCCTGATCCAGGAAGAAGTACGCGCCTTGCAGGAGCTGAAACAGACATTAGGCGCTTAGTGCACCTAGGCGGCCCAGGATGTTTACGCGGTGTAGGCTGTCATCCGTCCCATCTCTCTCCTTTTTATACGTAGCTCTATGAATGTATATATATCCCGTATCTTGCATTGTATTCGATTATTTAATTATATTTTTTATATTGAACTACCCACAAAATCAATGAATTGTATTTACCCTTAAATTCCCTATTGGGTCTCCTCATGGACGTGTGGCAGCCTCCACCGCGAAAATCCACCAAGTTCAATTCGCCGCAAGTAAAGAATGGCGATATGGCATGATCGCCGACCTGTCAGAAAACCACCACCTTTTGTACCCTTGCTAAATTATTATTATTATTGTCATCTTAGCAAGTTCAGGACAGTTTTGCAAAAGTTACTTCTGTTTTTTATGCGAATTAATAACTTCGCGATTTACTCAGTTTGTGCGCTAATTAACAACTTTGTGGTTTATTATTATATCGTGCAAAGCATCGCAGCTTGTAAATTTTTTTCCATTTCGCAAAATCAATATACTTTTTTCCGGCTAACACACTTTGTAAATTTATCACCTTTAATTTGTGGAAATCATCAGCGTTTTCTGCTAAAGTAATCGTGGTTTGGTTGCCGCGTCGCCATATCTATCCTTTCGCGAATGAAGAAAAGCTTGAGGGAACAAATAAAAGTGAATAAGCTGTATGTTGATATCTGCAAATTTAGCAGCACAATTAAATTTTGTATGTAACAAATAAAAGTGAATAAGCTGTATGTTGATATCTGCAAATTTAGCAGCACAATTAAATTTTGTATGTAATTAACACATTAGTTAAATAAATTCACACACTTGTGTCCGGTGTGAAAATTCCAAAGGAAAGTGAATTAGAGTTTCGTTTGTCCAAAGGGAAAAAATCCAGTTCCAAGTGTTCTAACCCAACGTCACTCCTGCTGTGCTCTACTTGGCTTGCAATCGGTTTGTGCAAGGATCATCACAAGCGTTCGTACACCTATACGTGGTCACACTTGGTAAGTGGCAAGAAGAAACTAGCTGAAGAAAGTTTGCGCCCCACCTAAGGGACACATTCGACACAACACCATCCAAATCGCCATCCAAAGCGAAGCCATCATCAGACGTCCGAATAGTCATCAGCACCTTCACCAAGCGGCACCCAAAATATTCGGGTAAGTCTCCAATTAACTAATTTGTTTGTACGATATAGGTATCAAATTAAAGGTGTTAATGAGTATTTTAAAAGGGAGTGTGCCTTAGTTGTATATGTGAAGGCGTTTTCGAGATATCGCCATAAAGGTGGACCAGGGGTGACTCCAGAATGTGTTTGTATGATATGGGTATCAAATGAAAGGTGGTAATGAGTATTTTAAAAGGGAGTGAACCTTAGTTCTATAGGTGGACGCCTTTTCGAGATATCGCCATAAAGGTGGGCCAGGGGTGACTATAGAATGTGGTTGTACGATATGGGTATGAAATGAATGGTGCTAATGAGTATTTTAAAAGGGAGTGGGCCTTAGTTCTATATGTGGACGCCTTTTCCAGATATCGCCACAAAGGTGGACCAGGGGTGACTCTAGAATGTGTTTGTACGATATGGGTATCAAATGAAAGGTGTTAATGAGTATTTAAAAAGGGAGTGATCCTTAGTTCTATAGGTGGACGCCTTTTCGAGATATCGCCATACAGGTGGGCCAGGGGTGACTATAGAATGTGGTTGTACGATATGGGTATGAAATGAATGGTGTTAATGAGTATTTTAAAAGGGAGTGGGCCTTAGTTCTATAGGTGGACGCCTTTTCGAGATATCGTCATAAACGTGGGCCAGGGGTGACTATAGAATGTGGTTGTACGATATGGGTATGAAATGAATGGTGCTAATGAGTATTTTAAAAGGGAGTAGGCCTTAGTTCTATATGTGGACGCCTTTTCCAGATATCGCCACAAAGGTGGACCAGGGGTGACTCTAGAATGTTTTTGTACGATATGGGTATCAAATGAAAGGTGTTAATGAGTATTTAAAAAGGGAGTGATCCTTAGTTCTATAGGTGGATGCCTTTTCGAGATATCGCCATAAAGGTGGGCCAGGGGTGAATCTATAATGTGTTTTTGCGATATGGGTATCAAATTAAAGGCATTAATGAGGGTTTTAACAGCGAGCGGCCCTTATATGTATATGTGAAAGCGTTTGCGCGATATCGACCAAAATGTGGAGCAGGGTGATCCAGAAAATCTTCTGTCGGGTACTGATAATATATTTATATATGCAATACCACGAACAGTATTCCTGCCAAGATTCCAAGGGCTGTTGATTTCCCCCTGCAGAACTTTTTCATTTTCTTCTACTTAATATGGTAGGTGTCACACCCATTTTACAAAGTTTTTTCTAAAGTTATATTTTGCGTCAATAAGCCAATCAAATTACCATTTTTCATCCCTTTTTTCGTATTTGGTATAGAATAATGGCATTTTTTTTCATTTGTCGTAATTTTCGATATCGAAAAAGTGGGCGTGGTTATAGTCGGATTTCGGCCATTTTTATACCAAGATAAAGTGAGTTCAGATAAGTACGTGGACTAAGTTTAGTAAAGATATATTGGTTTTTTCTCAAGTTATCGTGTTAACGGCCGAGCGGAAGGACAGACGGTGGACTGTGTATAAAAACTGGGCGTGGCTTCAACCGATTTCACCCATTTTCACAGAAAACAGTTACCGTCATAAAATCTATGCCCTTCCAAATTTCAGAAGGATTGGTAAATTTTTGTTCGACTTATGGCTTTAAAAGTATTCTAGACAAACTAAATGAAAATGGGCGGAGCCACGCACATTTTGAAATTTTCTTTTATTTTTGTATTTTGTTGCACCATATCATTACTGGAGTTGAATGTTGACTTAATTTACTTATATACAGTAAACGTAATAAATTTTTTGTTTAAATTTGACTTTAAAAAAATTTTTTTAGAAAGTGGGCGTGTTCTTCAACCGATTTTGCTAATTTTTATTTAGAACATATATAGTAATAGTAGTAACGTTCCTACCAAATTTCATCGTGATATCCTCAACGACTGCCAAATTACAGCTTGAGCTCTGCTCAACTGAGTATAAAAACAGATACTGCAATTACTACATATAATTTTCAAAGTTTAAAAGAAAATCAAGTAGATAAAAAAAAAACAAGTAAGAACGGGACTGTCTTCGGCTGTGCCGAAGACTTCATACCTTTCATGAATGGGGTTGAACAATAATCTTATCCCGCTCGTAATCTCCGAATAATCGGATGTATAAGATAAGAAATATATAGTGAACAGATCTACATACCTTAACGATTTTTAAGATAAATATAAAATAAACAAGTAAGGAAGGCTAAGTTCGGGTGTAACCGAACATTACATACTCAGTTGAGAGCTATGGAGACAAAATAAGGGAAATCACCATGTAGGAAAATGGACCTAGGGTAACCCTGGAATGTGGTTGTATGACATGTGTATCAAATGGAAGGTATTAAAGAGTATTTTAAGAGAGAGTAGGCCATAGTTCTATTGATGGACGCCATTTAGGGATATCGCCATAAAGGTGGACCAGGGCTGACTCTAGAATTTGTTTGTACGATATGGGTATCAAATGAAAGGTGTTACTGAGCATTTTAAGAGGGAGTGGGCCTTAGGTCTATCGGTGGACGCCTTTTCGAGATATCGCCATTAAGGTGGACTAGGGGTGACTCTAGAATGTGTTTGTACGATATGGGTATCAAATGAAAGGTGGTAATGAGTATTTTAAAAGGGAATGGGCTTTAGTTCTATAGGTGAACGCCTTTTCGAGAAATCGCCATAAAGGTGGACCAGGGGTGACTCTAGAATATGTTTGTACGATATGGGTATCGAATGAAAGCTGTTAATGAGTATTTTGAAAAGGAGTGATCCTTAGTTCCATAGGTCGACGCCGTTTCGAGATATCGCCATATCAAACGAAAGGTGTTACTGAGCATTTTAAGAGGGAGTGGGCATGAGGTCTATAGGTGGACGCCTTTTCGAGATATCGTCATTAGGGTGGGCAGGGGTGACTCTAGAATGTGTTTGTACGATATGGGTATCAAACGAAAGGTGTTACTGAGCATTTTAAGAGGGAGTGGGCATTAGGTCTATAGGTGGACGCCTTTTCGAGAAATCGCCATTAGGGTGGGCCAGGGGTGACTCTAGAATGTTTGTACGATATGGGTATCAAACGAAAGGTGTTACTGAGCATTTTAAGAGGGAGTGGGCATGAGGTCTATAGGTGGACGCCTTTTCGAGATATCGTCATTAGGGTGGGCAGGGGTGACTCTAGAATGTGTTTGTACGATATGGGTATCAAACGAAAGGTGTTACTGAGCATTTTAAGAGGGAGTGGGCATTAGGTCTATAGGTGGACACCTTTTCGAGATATCGCCATTAGGGTGGGCCAGAGGTGACTCTAGAATGTGTTTGTACGACATGGGTATCAAATGAAAGGTGGTAATTAGTATTTTAAAAGGGAGTAATCCTTAGTTCAATAGGTGAACGCCTTTTCGAGATATCGCCATAAAGGTGGACCAAGGGTGACTCTAGAATGTTTGTACGATATGGGTATCAAACGAAAGGTGTTACTGAGCATTTCAAGAGAGAGAGGGCATTAGGTCTATAGGTGGACGCCTTTTCGAGATATCGCCATTAGGGTGGGCCAGGGGTGACTCTAGAATGTTTGTACGATATGGGTATGAAACGAAAGGTGTTACTGAGCATTTTAAGAGGGAGTGGACATTAGGTCTATAGGTGGACGCCTTTTCGAGATATCGCCATTAGGGTGGGCCAGGGGTGACTCTAGAATGTTTGTACGATATGGGTATCAAACGAAAGGTGTTACTGAGCATTTTAAGAGGGAGTAGACATTAGGTCTATAGGTGGACGCCTTTTCGAGATACCGCCATTAGGGTGGGCCAGGGGTGACTCTAGAATGTTTGACGATATGGGTCTCAAACGAAAGGTGTTACTGAGCATTTTAATAGGGAGTGGGCATTAGGTCTATAGGTGGACGCCTTTTCGAGATATCGCCATTAGGGTGGGCCAGGGGTGACTCCAGAATGTGTTTGTATGATATGGATATCAAATTAAAGGTATTAATGAGGGTTTTAAAAGCGAGTGGCCCTTAGATGTATATGTGAAGGCGTTCTCGGGATATCGACCAAAATGTGGACCAGGTGATCCAGAAAATCATCTGTCGGGTACTGCTAATTTATTTATATATGGAATACCACTAACAGTATTCCTGCCAAGATTCCAAGGGCTGTTGATTTCGCCTTGTAGAACTTTTTCATTTTCTTCTTCTTAATATGGTAGGTGTCACACCCATTTTACAAAGTTTTTTCCAAAGTTATATTTTGCGTCAATAAACCAATCCAGTTACAATGTTTCATCCCTTTTTTCGTATTTGGTATAGAATTATGGCATTTTTTATTTTTCGTAATTTTCGATATCGATAAAGTGGGCGTGGTTATGGTCGGATTTCGGCCATTTTTTATATCGAGATAAAGTAAGTTCAGATAAGTACGTGTGCTAAGTTTAGTAAAGATATATCGATTTTTGCTCAAGTTATTGTGTTAACGGCCGAGCGGAAGGACAGACAGTGGACTGTGTATAAAAACTGGGCGTGGCTTCAACCGATTTCGCCCTTTTTCACAGAAAACAGTTATCGTCCTAGGAGCCAAGCCTCTACCAAATTTCACAAGGATTGGTTAATTTTTGTTCGACTTATGGCATTAAAAGCATCCTAGACAAATTAAATGAAAAAGGGCGGAGCCACGCCCATTTTGAAATTTTCTTTTATTTTTGTAATTTGTTACACCACATCATTACTGGAGTTGAATGTTGGCATAATTTACTTATATGCTGTAAAGATATTAACTCTTCTTTTAAAATTTGAATTTAAAAAATTTTTTTTTTTAAAAGTGGGCGTGGTCGTTCTCCGATTTTGCTAATTTTTATTAAGCAGACATAAAGTAATAAGGGTAATGTTCCTGCCAAATTTCATCATGATATCTTTAAGGACTGCCAAATTACAGCTTGCAAAACTTCTAAATTACCTTCATTTAAAGTGGGCGGTGCCACGCCCAATGGCCAAAATTTTACTAGTTTTCTATTCTGCGTCATAAGCTCAACTCACCTACCAAGTTTCATCGCTTAATGCGTATTTGGTAATGAATTATCGCACTTTTTTGATTTTTCGAAATTTTCGATATCGAAAAATTGGGCGTGGTTATTGTCCGATATCGTTCATTTTAAATAGCGATCTGAGATGAGTGCTCAGGAACCTACATACCAAATTTCATCAAGATACCTCAAAATTTACTCAAGTTATCGTGTTAACGGACGGACGGACGGACGGACGGACGGACATGGCTCAATCAAATTTTTTTTCGATCCTGATTATTTTGATATATGGAAGTCTATATCTATCTCGATTCCTTTATATATGTACAACCAACCGTTGTCCAATCAAACTTAATATACTCTGTGAGCTCTGCTCAACTGAATATAAAAATAGGTAGGTACTTTGTGTGAGGATCCAAAGTTTCAGGTTTTTTGTGGTCTGCGTGTAAAAACTATGACTACGAATCACGTATTTCAACAATATATGACGTAAGCGTAACTATTTGATGAAATTTGATGGATTTTGAAGCTTCTAGCCGTAAAAAGGGGCAAAAATTTGAGTTTATATGGGGTATATAATATATATACCACCGATCTCTATGATTTTTTCAGACAACAATATATGCTATATACGTAAGCATATGGTGAAATTTGAAGCGTCTAGCTGTTAAAAAGGGGCAGAAATTGCGCACAGTTTCTTATCTGAACAATCGGTTGTATGAGATATATACTATATATACCACCGATCTCAATGATTTTTTCAGACAACAATATATGCTATACACGTAAGCATTTGGTGAAATTTGAACATATCTAAACGATTTTTAAGATAAATATAAAATAAAAAATAGGTAGGTAATCTGTGTGAGGATGCAAAGCTTCACGTTTTTTGTGGTCTGCATGTAAAAACTATGAGTACGAATCACGTCTTTCAAAAATATATGACGTAAACGTAACTATTTGATGAAATTTGATGAATTTTGAAGCTTCTAGCCGTAAAAAAGGGGCAAAAATGACAGTTTATATGAAGTATATAATATATATACCACCGATCTCTATGATTTTTTCAGACAACAATATATGCTATATACGTAAGCATTTTGTGAAATTTGAAGCTTGCAGCTGTTAAAACGGGGCAGAAAATGCGCAAAGTCGGTGAAATTCGAAGCTTATAGCTGTTAAAATGGGGTAGAAATTGCGAAAAGTTTCTTATCTGAACAATCGGTTGTATGAGATATATACTATATATACAACCGATCTCTATGATTTTTGCAGACCACAATATATGCTATATATGTACGTAAGCAATCGGTGAAATTTGAAGCTTATAGCTGTTAAAATGGGGTAGCAATTGCGAAAAGTTTCTTATCTGAACAATCGGTTGTATGAGATATATACTATATATACAACCGATCTCTATGATTTTTTCAGACAACAATATATGCTATATACGTAAGTATTCGGTGAAATTTGAAGTTTCTAGCTGTTAAAATGGGGCTAAAATTTGCGAAAAAATATATATATATATACTATATATATATACTATATATACCACCATATATATACTATATATACCACCGATCTTTATGATTTCTTCAGACAACAATATATGCTATATACGTAAGCATTCGTTGAAATTTTAAGCCTCTAGCTCTTAAAATAGGGCAGTAATTACGAAAAGTTCCTTATCTGAACAATCGGTTGTGGGGGATATATACTATATATACCACCGATCTCATCAATTTTTTCAGGCAACAATATGTGCAATATACGAAAGTATATGGTGAAGTTTGAAGCTTCAATCTGTTAAAGTGGGTAAGATATTACAAAAATCCTCTTTTTCTGAAAAATCGGTTGTATGGAGGATATATGCTATAGTGGTCCGATCCGGTCGGTTCCGACAAATGTCTAATCGGACACCCAAATACACCCGCTCACCAAATTTTATCAAGATATCTCAAAAATTGAGGGACTAGTTTGCATACAAACAGACAGACGGACAGACGGACAGACGGGCATGGCTAAATCAACTCAGCTCTTCAACCTGATTATTTCGGTATACTTAATGGTGGGTCTATCTATTTTCCTTTAAGGACTTACAATTTTCGGTTTCGTGACGAAATTAATATACCATTTCATTTTCATGAAAGGTATAAAAATAAGAATACCCCAGACGGGAACACCCTTTTACTAAAACCTGTAATTCTTGCTTGCATTAAGCAATAGTTAAGGTGATCAATAAAATATGTGCATACGATTATATGGTAGGCAAAGAAACAAAAAAATAAGAGAGATTACAACAATGTTATATAGAGATTACCATTCATTATATATAACCATTCATTTACTCATCTCCTCACGCTCATCTGCAGTCCAGGTGCCAAGGCGGTAGCAGCGGGAGCTGAAAGAAAAGAAAAATAAAGAGCAAAAAAACCCTATTGCATGTACTTTTCTACTATTATATACTATTACCTCATGGAATTTTTAATTCCGGTTTATAAAATTTGAAAATACGCATGCACATTTTTACGCGATCATGATAATTAATAAAAAAAAAAACGTTTAAAAAAAAGAAAGAAAGTGAAAATAATCGCGAGCTGAGAGCGAAGTAAGCTTTTAGTAACAGTATTAGTTTATAAAAAAAAACAAGTGGTTTAAAAGTGAAGTGATTTAAAAAAAAAAAAATTTACAAAAGAAGAAAGGAAAAATAAGTTGCCACATGTGTCATGTGGCTTCACAAAGTGCGTGGAGGAAAATCCTCCTTTTACCAAAAAAAAAGAAATCCAAACCGAAAAAAATCAGAAAGGATATATATATATTTTTTGATCCAGGAAATGCAGTGGAAAAAAAATATAAAGAAAAAATAATAATAAAAGGAAAAGTTATCAATGCATACAGAAAAAGAAAAGTTGCATTTATGTGCCCAAAAAAATGCAAAAAAAAACTAAAGCTCGCAAAAAAAATATTCCGAAAAGAAAAAAAGCAAATACTAAAATACTAAATAAAACAATTATACTAAACGAGTCATCTATACATATGTCTGATGAAAATGTGTGTGAAGTGAATAATATTGTAAAGAATTTACTGCAAATCCTCTTATTCGCAACTTTCTACTAACGTTCGTATCGCTAAACTGTTGAATAAATAACTCCAATATTTAATAATGCAAAATGGCCTTTATTAAAGTACTTCACAATAACACTGAAATTTCACAACTAATTGCTTGCTTAAATGAAACTGATTGTCGCACCTCTACTGTTGGTGCTTTTATACTCTGTGATTTCCCGTTTGCATACTTCTAGGCTCTTCCAGAATTTACTTAGTTACTGCCATATAATTATAACTACAGATGTACGTGTATAGCTCTTATTGGCGCGTGTATTTGTGAGCGACACTTCCACAATTATAATTGCATACTTTTGGGAGCATCTCAGATAAGATATCTGCATGGGTTTGTGCGTTGCTTCTCCGCTGCGTGTACATATGTATGTGTAGACATAATGATTGAATTATTGATGTGCAACAAGTCACTGCTTAGCATCGGCTTAGAGATGATAGTATCCTTAGTGCTGCTAAGTCTGATCGTCCCGATCAGACAAATCTCTGGATCTAAACGCTGCTAGCCTCTCCAAATGAACCACTTTAATTTTGGTTCGTGGTTTGCCAATGGTTGTATGCGGTATACATCGTTGATCCGTTCTACAACTTTGTATGGGCCTTGCCAATTACACTGCAATTTCGGGGACAAACCTTTTTTTCGTTGTCGGTTGTATAACAGCACCAAATCTCCTTCCTGAACCCCTTCCGAAATAATTTCTTTATCGTACCTCGCTTTCATCTTATCAGTCATAATCTTTGCTCGTTGCCTTACCAGATGGTGTATCTCTCTCAGCTCTTCTTCCAAGACACCAGTGGATTTCTTGACATTTCTCTCCGCATCGGAATCTATACCATACTTCAAATCAGCTGGCAGTCGAAGGTCATTGCCAAAAATTACCTTTGCGGGAGTGTGGCCCGTTGTCTCATGTACTGCCAATCGATAGGCCATCAAGAATAATGATATGTGTGTGTCCCAGTCCTTATCGTACTTGTCTACTACTTTCCTTAAATGCTCCTCCAATGTTCTATTGAAACGTTCCACCATAACATCGGACTGAGAATGTAATGCAGTTGTCCATGTTTTTCGAATGCCCAACTTCTTGCACATTTCTTGGAACACAGCTGATTCAAAATTCCTGCCTTGGTCAGAATCTAACTATATTGGTACACCATACCTTGCAACCCAATCGTTTGTTACCACTTCTGCTACTGTTTCTGCTTCTTGGTTTGGGATTGGGTATACCTCTTGGCATTTAATGAAATAATCCATAACCACCAGTACATATTTGTTTCCGCGGTTGCTTGTAGGAAATGGACCTGCGACATCCATGGCGATCCTTTCAAATGGTGCACCTGAAATATACTGCTTCATCTGGCCATGACTTCGTGCTTTGGGCCCTTTCGCTCTGCTGCAAACCTCACAGTTGGCAATCCACTCGGTGACCGACTCACACCCAATAGAATCTCTGCTTAATTTTCTCGACCGTCTTCGTGATTCCAAGATGACCTCCGCTTGGACCATTATGCAGCTCGCTGAGCACGTCAGGAACCCTCTTTCTGGGAACAACTATAAGTTTCTTCTTGCATTGACCATCCTCACTCTCCCATACTCGATACAAGCTACCGGATATCAATTCTAAACTGTTCCACTGTGCCCAATATGAATTCGCAATGGGACTCTCTGCTGACATCTCTTCTCTGCTTGGTCTTTCGTTTCGTTCGAGCATCTGTATCTTCAAGCTGACACTTTCTTAGTTGTTCCTTATCCCATTCATCCGTACACGTTATAGTCATTAGCCGGACATCTATAATGTCTTCTTTAGATTCGGCCTTTGAACAGTGCTTACATTCCAAACTACATGGTCTTCGTGACATTGCGTCAGCATTTCCATGGGTACTACCTTTTTCGATGCTCAATGGAAAAGTCATAGCTTTGTAGTCGCTCGATCCACCGTGCCAATTGTCCTTCCGGATAACGGAACTGCAGAAGTCATTTCAACGTTGCGTGATCTGTCCTGATGCGGAATCGCTGGCCGTAGAGGTGTTCGTGAAAATGTTTAATGCACTCTACCAATGCCGACAGCTCTCTGCGCGTAACGCAATAGATCCTCTCTGGTTTTCCAATCGAACGGTTGTAATATGCAACTACCTTCTCTTGTCCATCGACCAATTATGATAAAACGCCTCCTATAGCATATCCACTCGCATCTGTATTTAGAATAAATGTTGGTCCTGGAATCTGATATGCCAATATTGGGGCAGTCCACAAACGCTCCTTCAATGTTTGGAAAGCCAATTTTTGCTCCTTTTTCCATTCAAAAGCTTTATTTTTTCTTGTAACCGCATGGAGGCTAGGGGCTAAAGTTTGGTCAAAATCGGCGGTAATATGTGTACAACCCAAGGAAACTTCTTAATTCATGCAAGTTCTGTGGTCTTGGCCAATCCTTTACTGCCTCTATCTTTTCATTCGCTGTACAGATACCTTCTGTCGTTACCTTGTGACCCAAGTAATTTACTTCCTTTTTAAACAGCGAACAATTTTGGGGACTTAGTTTTAGACCAGCGCCAGCTATTGTCTGTAAAACTTCCTCCAAGTTCTTAAGATGTTCATCAAAGTTCTTGCCCAATACGATGATGTCGTCCAGGTACACCAAGCATGTTTTCCTGTGTAGTCCTTTCAGTACCTGATCTATGAGTCTCTCAAAAGTAGCTGGTGCATTACAAAGTCCAAAAGGCATCACTGTAAATTGCCATAGACAATCACCGACACTGAAGGCTGTTTTCTCTTTATCTTCCTCCTTCACCTCAACTTGCCAGTAGCCGCTTTTCAAGTCCAGTGTGGAGAACCACTTCGTAACAGATAGCGAGTCCAGAGTATCGTCAATTCTTGGCAATGGGTAGCTATCCTTTTTCATGACGTCGCTCAACTTGCGGTAGTCCACGCAAAACCTCATTTTCCCATCCTTCTTCTTCACAAGTACCACCGGTGGGCTCCATGGACTAGCTGATGGTTCGATGACGATTTCTTGTACGATTTGATTCACAACTTCCCGCTTCGCCAGTGGAATACTACGAGGAGCTTGTCGTATTGGCCTCGCCTTTCCAGTGTCAATTTGATGTTTCACAACATTGGTGTGGCCTGGTTTGGAACCATCCTGGTCAAATATGTTTGCGTACTTTAGGAGAAGTTGCTTTGCCTTACTCTGATAATCTTGATCTAGCCCATCCGTCCATTCCGTGATGTCATTTGAAAGATCAGTCTTGTTAGTTGAAACGTGTTCCTGGAGCTGTTCACAGTTAATAACTATTTCAGCCTCTTGGCATCTTCCCAATATAGCTCCTTTTGTCAGTTTGAGTGGTGTCTTGAACTCATTGAGTACTTTTACCGGGATACGTCCATCCTGTTTTGTCATAGTCAGGGTTTTTCCTACAAGTATGTTCGGTGTTGATTTGTTTGCTGCCTCGACAACCCACAATTTGTTTGTCCTTTGCTGACTCTCTTCCACCAGCACTCGTTTACTGCTGTAGCCTCTCTTGTAGCCGAAATTAAATGGCACATCCATGTTCTTATATCGCATCGTCTTGCTTTGCATATCGATCTTGATGCCTTGGTCGATTAAGAAGTCCACTCCAATTATGATTTCATCAACAATCTCTGCCACTATAAAATTGTGTAATACCGTGATGTTCCCAATTCCGACTTCACATGATACTTCTCCTAGAACCGCGGTGTCTTTTCCAGTGCCTGTACGCGATCTTGCTCCATGTAATGGTCTTATTTTCTTGTTGACTAAATCCGCTCGAATGATGGAATGATATGCACCCGTTTCTACAGTCAGTAAACGTTCCTTTCCATCCACATGTCCTCCGGCAGTAAGATTGCTTGACCTTCTTCCAATTTGTGAGATAGAGATTATGGGGCATTCAATTGAGGGAGCCAGCTGCCGCCCCTTGCGGCTGACTCGCTTTAGTTTAAGGATTGATTGGTCTTGGAGATCTGCTCATCTCCTTCAGCTCTGTGTTTACGACCACCCACATTGTTGGAACTGTTAGGGTTGGTGTCGCAATAACGCGCAATGTGCCTTGGCTTTCCACACTTAAATCATTTGACTGCATCATTATTCTTCTGCTGCGTACACTTCAATGCTTCCAAAATTGTGTCTACCCATTCTGGTCTTTCTACTTCCACACGATGAGCCTTATATGCTGGTTTACTCAATAGGGAGGCAGTTTCCTGAGTCAATCCTGCTGATACCGTTTCAGCAAATGTCAGCTTTGGGTTTGCATATGTAGTTCGCTTCGTTTCCACGTCCCGTATGCGATTTATAAAACTCTGGATTTTAACTCTCTCGGTGTATTCCACGGGTGCGTCTGCATTTGCGAGATGAACCAATCTTTCAAAATCCGACGCAATCTCCTGCAAAGTCTCATTCGCTCTTTGGTAACGGTTTTGCAACTCAATTTGTTATATCTGTTTTCTATGCTGGCTTCCATAACGTCTCTCGACAGCGGCCATCAATGCTTCATAGTTGTTCCGCTCTCCTTCAGAAATCGTCTGTAGGATTTCGGCTGTGGGCCCCTTCAATGCTACCAATAGAGCTACAACTTTATCTTCAGCATTCCAGTTGTTCACTGCTGCGGTCTTCACAAACAGTAGCTTAAAGACCTGGAAAGGAACAGAACCGTCAAAGGATGGTGTTTTTACCTTTGGATTGCTTGCTGAAACAGCTGGGCGATTTAGTTGTAACTGCTCCATATGACCTTTTAAATCATCTACTTCTGCCTGAAATTGAGCCATTTTTGCATCCTGCGCTTCCAGTTTTGATGATACCTGTTCCAAAATTTCTGCCGACCTTTCAGATATACGTGCCTCTTGCACTTCCAATTGAGATGCCATATATGTCTTTTGGTCTTCCAGTTGAGATGACACTTGCGACGTCATTTCTGAAATACGTGCCTCCTGTGATTCCAGTTGGAATGCCATATATGTCTTCTGCTCTTCCAGTTGGCATGCCATATACAGTGGCTCAAAGCTTATTTCGTGCAGCTATAGATAAAATTTGTGGATGATGGTAGCGTGCTCCGCCTATCACCCCGTATGCCCTGGGTTCAACTCCCGGGCGAAGCAACATCAAAATTTTAGAAATAAGATTTTTCAATTAGAAGAAAATTTTTCTAAGCGGGGTCGCCCCTCGGCAGTGTCTGGCAAGCGCTCCGATTGTATTTCTGCCATGAAAAGCTCTCAGTGAAAACTCATCTGCCTTGCAGATGCCGTTCGGAGTCGGCATAAAACATGTAGGTCCCGGCCGGCCAATTTGTAGGGAAAAATCAAGAGGAGCACGACGCAAATTGGAAGAGGAGCTCGGCCTTAGATCTCTTCGGAGGTTATCGCGCCTTACATTTACTTTTTTTTTTATAAAAAGGAAACTAGTGACGGTGTCGAATAAATTCAAATGCACAAGTTTAATATGAATATGCTTTTATTTGAACAAATACTTAATTTTATGTGTTTACACGTTTGTGCTAATTATTTAATAAAAACTAAAATTATATCAAAAACGAGGGTCACAGCTTATTTCGTCCACTGCGCCCTGCCTTAGAAAAAACTACTTTTTATTTAGTTTAGTACCTCGTATGACCACTTTTTTGTTAAATAACATCTTCAAGATAATTTTTCATAGATGCAATTAGTTTTTGAGCAGCTTCGGGTGGTACTTTATACCTTTCTTCGACAAGAGTAGTTTTTAAATCGCTAATCTTACTAATCTGCCTTTGCCGTGTAGCCGATTCTAAAATTTACCACAAATTTTCAATGGTATTTAAGGCGAGAGATTGTGGAAGTGGATTTATGAGGTGTGGACAGTTCCATATTACCCATGCCAGCACAATCCTGTATATGTGTTAAGGGCATTTGTGTTGATTATTGCGAAATCGATCACGTACACCTAAATTAGGGACAATTTTGAACAAATTGTCTTCTCGTAAGGTTAAATAAAAATTTGTGTCCATTGTACCATCAAAGAAAGTTATTTTGCCAAATCCAGAGGCAGCCAAATAGACCCAAACCCATCACCGCCATACCATTCAGGTGCCTTCAATTTTTTTATTTTTGAGCTCTGAAATTGATTAATACCGCACGTATCATCTCTGAATCAATATTTTTATATATTTGGCTTATATGGCATGATTAAAGTGAGTAAAGCAAATACAGAGCTCAAAAAAGTGTGAATGAGATAAATTATGCGGGCGTTAATGTCAGGTTATAGGAATGGAACTACAGTATGTGATTTAGGTACACGGGAATGGTGGTGGTACTTACCGTTGCTGGTGGTGCTGGATATTTTGGTGGCAGGTGTACTGTTTCCTGTGGATGCGACACTTTTTCCTTACCGGTAGCTTGCGGTTTCGCACTTTAACACTTTAAAACTTTAAAAACTTTTTTTTCATATATGCATATATATAAATATTGTCCGTTGTCAGTGGTAGTAAAAAAAGGAAATTTAAATGTATAAATACTGAAATAATTAAATAAATAAATAAATTAATTAATTAATCAATAAATAAATAAATCAATAAATAAACAAAATGATTAATAAATACATGGCCAAGTCGTATGCTTAGTCAGAGTGTGTTATTGGTCTAGAAACTCTACCGTCATTAAGGACAAATACATAAAACGTGACCTGAGAACTAGCTACCTTTTATATTAGTTACAAGGACTACGTTTAATAAATATCTTACACCGCGAAAAGATCTTTTCTATGGTATACCCCGATTGCTTTGCCACTAGAATCTCCTGGTTCGTACATTGAGTTCCCAATGGTCCTAAGTACCAAATATTTCACTTGCTTTGGTGCAAGTTTTGCATTATAATTATCTATTTTAGAACTTTGTTTAAAATTGCGGCGGTATACCGTTTGCCCTACTTTAAAAACTACTTCTCTGCTTCTACTTATTTTCTCGTATGCCAATTTAAGTTCCTTCATGATCTTTTCCCTGAGTATGTGCATTTTGTCTTGCGTTGTTTCTACCTCGATGTCAGTGCCCTTTAACGCACTCAACCTGCGACAAGTTTCATAGAATCAGCCGTGTTGCATCATCGGAATTCCAAAGATCGCTTCATATGGTGAGATATTTTTTGCTGTGTGCAAGACACTGCAAAGGACAAATGCTGCATCGCTTACATATTTATCCCAATTCCTTTGGTTTCCTTTGATGTACGACCGGATGATTTGTAGTATGGACCGGTTTACTAGTTCCGCTGCGTTGCCTTGTGGCGAGTAAAAGACTGTTTTTATGTGCGTAGTACCGTATCTTTGTAAGAATGAGGTGAATATTTCTGATGTAAGCTGTTTTCCGTTGTCGGAATGCAGGTACTCCAAAAAATGGAACACGTCTCTCTCCAAATATTTTACGACTTCAACAGATGTGGCTTTTCGCATTGGCTTAAGGAAAACAAATTTTTAAAAATGATCTAATCATCTTAATATATAAAAAACACGTGTCACTATGTTTGAGGCCAATGGACTTCTAAACTACTGAACCGATTTTGAATTTGTTTTGCACTCCGTATGTAGTTTGATCTAACTTGAAATACAGGATAGGTGACTGCGTGACTAGGGTCTTAGGGTCTCGAGATATAGGCCAAAACGTGGACCTGGGTACCCCTAGAATGTGGGTATAGAATATGGATATCAAATGAAAGCTGCTGATGAGTGCTTTAGTAGAGGGTAATTTTTATACCCCTGGGTGACTAGGGTCTCGAGCTATAGGCCAAAAAGTGGACCCGGGTACCCCTAGAATGTGTTTATAGTATATTGATATCAAATGAAATCTGTTGACGAGTGCTTTAGTAGAGGGTGTCACTATGAATGCTGTTGATGAGTGCTTTAGTAGAGGGTGTTTTTCATTGCCCTGGGTGACTACGGTCTCGAGATATAGGCCAAAACGTGGACCCGGGTACCCATAGAACGTGTTTATAGAATGTGGATATCAAATAAAAGCTGTTGATGAGTGCTTTATTAGAGGGTAATTTTCATACCCCTGGGTGACTAGGGTCTCGAGATATAGGCCAAAACGTGGACCCGGGTACCCTAGAATGTGTTTACAGAATATGGATATCAAATGAAAGCTGTTGATGAGTGCTTTAGTAGAGGGTATTTTTCATACATCTGGGTGACTAGGGTCTCGAGATATAGGCCGAAACGTGGACCCGGGTACCCCTAGAACGTGTTTACAGAATGTGGATATCAAATGAAAGCTGTTGATGAGTGCTTTATTAGAGGGTAATTTTCATACCCCTGGGTGACTAGAGTCTCGAGACATAGACCAAAACGTGAACCCGGGTACCCCTAGAATGTGTTTATAGAATATGGATATCAAATGAAAGCTGTGGATGAGTGCTCTAGCAGAGGGTAATTTTCATACCCCTGGGTGACTAGGGTCTCGAGCTATAGGCCAAAACGTGGACCCGGGTACCCCTAGAATGTGTTTATAGAATATAGATATCAAATGAAAGCTGTGGATGAGTGCTTTAGCAGAGGGTAATTTTCATACCCTGGGTGACTAGGGTCTCAAGATATAGGCCAAAACGTGGGCCAGTGAATGCCTAGACAGTGTTTATACAATATGGATATCAAATGAAAGCTGTTGATGAGTGCTTTAGTACAAAGTAATATTTTATCCAGAGACGGACTGGGACTGGGATTGGGACTGGGACTGGGAATGTGACTCGGAGTGGGACTGGGACTGGCACTAGAATAAAATACATACCACCCTCTGGGACAGGCAATAAGGGATGCAGAAAATGGGAAGAAATTGAGAGAAGGGAAAAGAGAGAAGGAGATTGAGAAAGAGATAGAATGAGACGAAGATGGAGAAAGATGAAGCGAAAAAGACGGAGGGAGGAGTGAATAAAAGGATTAGGAAAAAGTGAAGAGGGGGGGGGGGGGGGGGCAGAGTCAGACGGAAAAAGCTTATTAAAATGTTTGCAGATAGGCCAAATTTAGGGCGGGACACCGTCTGCCGGGTCTTTTATTACAAATATATAAACAATACCATCACAAGTACGTGGGTATGGACCCATGAAATCGACGAACAAACGTTGAAAAGGCCTTTTAATGAGGTGTGTTCGTCTGTACACGTAGCCGTCTGAAACGCAAAGTTCCGGTAGTCTGTCTTTATTCTCCTTTATTTTCTTCTGCATTTCTACATATTAGGTCGACTTAAAGGCTTCCGAGTTAATGTGGATGTCCAGTCTTCTGTCATTGACGTCGATTTCATCCATGTCCATTCGTGAAAGAGCATCAGGCACTACGTTTGTGGTCCCCTAACGGTGTTCTATCTTGAAATCGTATGACTGTAGTTTTAGGCTCCATCTAGCCAATCGACCTGAAAGATCTATTTTGATCCCTGAGCCACTTCAAGCCAGCGTGATCTGTTATCACCGTAAAAGGTAGACTCTCCACGTATTGCCTGCACCTCTTTATGCTGATTACAGCAGCGTAACATTCCAGTTCGGTAATACTGTAGTTTCGTTGCGCTTTATTTAGTTTAGCTGACACATACGCTATCAGTCGTTCTTTGTTTTCGTCCTCCAGTTGGATAGTACTCCACCCACCCCGTCTGTCAACGCATCACACTGTATATAAATCGTCTGTTGAAGTCCGGGTGAGTCAGTTCTGGTGCCTGGTATCAGGTTCAGGCTCTGTTTTAGGCTTTTAAACGACGCCTTTGCATTCTCCGTCATTGTGAAATGCTTGATATTTTCTTTCGTCAGTCTGTCACGTAGAGGTGCAGCAATGGTGGCGTAGTTTTGAATGAATCGTCTATACCACCCTGTCATCCCCAGGAACCTCCGGATGCATCCATCTCCGACCACGTATCCGAGATAGCGCATCTCCTTGAAGCAAAACTTGCTTTCTCAACGTTGATCGTCAATTTCGCATTACGAAGACATTTAGCTACAACAGATAACAAATATAAATGGGACGAAAAATCTTCTGAGCAAACAAGTAAATCATCTAAATAAACAAACACTGATTCACGAAGGGAAGCGGGTAGAACCTTGTCCATTAGTCGGCATATGCGCTGGGCACCGTTACACAGCCCGAAATCCATTACCGTGAAATGGTACAAGGGTCTCCCAGGTACAGTGAAAGCCGTCTTTTCTCTTGACTTTTTCTCTAATAGTATCTGCCAAAATGCGTATTTTAAGTCTATAGTAGATATATAGCGGGTATTTTGTAGTCGGCTTAAGATACCATCAATATGTGGGAGTGGAAGACTAAATACTAAGTAAAATACCCCTTTATGGTGAGTTCATTAACTTTTCGGTCATCGAGGCACAGTCTGTTCTTGGTTCCTTTGATTACAAGGGACACAAGTGAGTTCCAGCAGCGGTTGCTTTCTTCTATTACTCCCATCTCTAGCATGCGATCGAGCTCGTTGTATATTAATTTCTGTATTGCGGGTGAAATAGGATAATGCTTTTGCTTCACGGGTAGGTCTTCATCAGTGACTTCAATAATGTGTGTGTGTGGTCATCCCATCCCACCGAACTGGTAATGTTATAACACCTTGGACGGGTGTTTAACCTCCATTAGCCGTCCTTATATTCTGTCCCTTGACTGATAGGATCAGATGTTCTTTATCCTTTAATATTTTTTCCGAATTTTTTCTTAGACAACAAGCTCCTGCACCTGAGTCTAACAAAGCTAATGCCTCTTGTTACCTCCCATCACAGTCCTTGCAAAAAATCGATTATCTCCTTTAACTGTCACTATGGTTGCTATTATCTTATTCCTAATCCCCTTAAAATACTTTTTTTTTCTCTCATCTTCTGTATTTTGGTGAAATTCCTATTGGTTATTCTATTATTCCGCTTTGATAACTCCTCGAAAAATATGCGCATACGGGCTTTTTCATACCTAATTTTCCTAACGTGCAAACTATCTTTTTCCATCCTTGGTTTCTTTTTTTCCTTCTTTATCCTGTTCTCCTTCTATTTCTTCGCGTTTCAAAATCTTTATTGCTTCTTCTTCTAATTTATCTCTCAGTTTTCCGGGTGATCTTTGTTCTGGACAGAGTGCCCGGATATCTCTGCCAGACTCCGGTTTCCCGCATCAGGTTTAAACACACAGAAGGACGAATCTTCACGACACGCAAAACACTTCATAAGGTGAAAAGAGGACTCACATTTACTGTCCTTCGCTTCTTCAGCCGGGTTCCTAATATAATAGTCTACCGGCATTCCACAAGCGAAGCACAACATGAGGGGGAATGGTGACGAACAGAACGCTTGATTTGGGACACTACTAACATTCTTACTGTGGTTGACGGATGACTCACACACATTTGGGTTAGGATTATAGGACGAAGGATTATAGGAAGGAGGATTGGATTTCAACAAATCACGCGAAGAGGTGAGGCCGGGCTAACTTTACTCGAAATTGTTTTGTCCCTAATAGTCCTGTTGAACGCTTCCACCTCTACTTCCCATTTTTCAACATCTACCTCGCTTACCGCTTTAACGCGGGCCCTGTTATCCTTCATGAGTTCCTCTGCTCGCTTACACTCATACTTTAACTCAGCGATAGTTGTTATTTTGGCGGAAAAGGTCAGATTTGCTAAGAACGGCTTAAGATTCCCTTTGATTATATTAACCAGTTCTGGCTCTGGAATCCTTTTTCTCAGGCAGAACGTGGTATTATGGATGTCAGCGTAGAATTCGTCAAAACTCTCATGTGGAAGTTGCTTCCGCTCTATGATCTCGCGGATCACCTCATAGTACGAGTACGCCGATTTGAACTGAGCCAATAGTTCCGTTTTCAGGCGAGAGTAGTCGAAGCTTAGGTCATCCGCGTTATCTTCTAAGACCTATCAGTACCATTTGAGTGCCAAGCCAGTGACTAAACAGTGAAAATCTGTAAGGATCTGCTCGTAACTCAACTGGTACTGCATTCTCATCCTCTCTACCCTGAAAACAAAACTTTCAACCATCATTATGCAGATCGATCCGCTTTCTGTCGTAATTGTACCCAAACCTATCTTCCCGTAGCTGGGTGTTACCGCTAGTTTCCCTACTTGCCCTCTCGTTGCTGTGCCCTGGTGTTGAGGTAGATGCTATGCGATTACTTAGACGCGAAACGTCGGCCCTCATCTTCCGAAACTCGTGCATTACCTCTAGCACTATCTGATTTTGTTGGGAAATCGCTTCAATAATAGCGTTTAAATTGTCCATGCGATCTGCCGGAGGTGCCGTGGTCTTCGTTTCCAGGTGGCCTCCGTGGTCTCGCTCCCCCGAATGCTCCTCCCGTCAGCCGATCCTCTCCATCTTCAGACATCTCCAGCATAGACAGCTTTCGAGAAAAACTAAGGGAATTTTTGGTGTCTTCTAGTACTAACGTGTTGGTCACAGCGAACTCTTTCCTCCCCCTGTCAATCTGCTCAAAATTTCCAAAAACTCTGGCAGAACAACGGTTAAGGAAATCAGTTGGCAGGAAGTCTACCGGAATCTCTATACCTGTGTCTATCTGTGTGAATACAGACACAACTTCCTGATTCTCGAGTGCGCTAGAGATGCTTCGAGTGACCGGCCTCCGTCTATTGATACTAAAAATCCCTAATCCTGGCCTTTGTATCTCTTCTTCGTCTTGTTGCCTATCCATGTACCACTGTAACGAGGCACACAAAGAAAGCAATCAAAAAAATGTTGCCCAGTATGCTCCAAAACTATGCTTCAAACTTTAGTTTCAACCTTTATGCAAAAAAAAAAAGGTTATGAAAAATTTAAAATTCCCAAAAATATAATTCTTTATATCAAACGACGAAATTCGCGATGTATTAAATTTCCAAAAATTCGAAAATTAACGCAAAAAAAGGAGGCTGTAAATTAAATCTTATAACGGTTTGTATTTGACAGGTTTTATTTCTATAAATATACGTGTATGTTAAAAAATATATGTAAAAAAATTTCAAAAATTTACGTGTAGAAATTAGTTCAATATCAAAATATAAAATAAATTACTATATGTGAAATAATATATATGTGTTCCGGTAAAATTCGAATATAAATATGTATGCGCAAGTGTGTGTGTAGATTTCTTAAAAGTTTAGCGAGGTTCAAAATTCAGTATCCTCTATAGAATTCAAAACGAGGTAGGAAAAAAAAGACGAAAATTAAATGAAAAAAAAAAATAGATTTATAAAAGAAAAGAAGGTTAAAATTCAATACTGGATCTAAAACTCAATATTTGGTTTTCTTAGTCCTATCGGTATTAGACTTGATTATTATGATTAGGAAATTTTATAAAAAAATTTAAAGCAAATTAAAAAAAAATCAAAACTAAATATCCACCTTTAACTCCAACTGCTTATAGTTTCCTAAAAACTAAGCTATTAGAATAATGTAAAAAAAGCAAAAAAAGGAAATACTACAAAAATTCAAATTGTGTGTTTTTTTTTGTCAAATGTTGATCTTAGCCTAAATGTATTTTGACATTAACTCAAAAACTAATATTTCCTTTTTCCAAAAATAAATTTTCCACAATTATTAATTTGTTTTTTTTAGTAAGTTAAAAATTTAAATAAAAAGCTACAATGCAAAAACAAACTGGTGTTTTCTTCTTCCTAAAACTTAATCAAATTCAGATTTAAATCCAAATTTAAGCTGCTTTCTGAATCTTTAACTTAATGCAAACAAATATATAAATTGAATATGTATGTGTTAGGGGTTAATGTGTTTTGGCGTTGACCTTGCGAAGGAATCGAAATTTAGGTCGGTGTTGCTTACGTCCGTCTGTTTCCTGTCCGAAGTCATGTCAGCTAATTTCCCTTTAATTACCCTGTTTGGCACATCTACGGTCAGAGCACTTGCTCCAGCCGTGGTTGAAAAACATCCTATTTTCTTAAAACCCTATTCTACCCCCAGTGGGCAATCGCTGTAAACCTCACATGCAGTTGTTGCTGGAACATCTGCATAGCAGCTTGAGAATCTTTGCCAAAGCAATCGTCATGAAATGTGCTAGTCCCGACTTCGAATACCACCTTTTCAAGACGTTGAAACGAAGAAAAGGAACTTCGACGTCGGACCAACACTACACCACCCCCCCCCCCCCTCCCCCCTCGTTTATCTCTATGTCACTTAGTTAGGCACAAATCACTTCACCGACTTGGAAAGTGATGCGACCTTCGTAACCCTAACCTGTCCGAGAGAAGGAAAAACATATTGATAGAAAAATTACTAGGAAAATGAGAAAAATAAAGATAGACAAAAGTTAATTGATATACAGATTGAAATTAATGTTTGGGTTATATTTTGATAATTTGAAGAAGAAAGCTGAAAGAAATTTTAGTAGAAAGAAATGTGAGAAAAATTAAAAGATGATCGGGGTATTGACTATGGGCGCTATTGTAATGTAACTGCTTGGTCCGGGGCGAGAAGGGTGGTGGTTAAGCATTGTAGTAGCCCGGCTGAGGCTCGTCGGCGTTGAGGCGCGGTTCCTGCAACCTTACTCGACCCACAAGTAGTAAGTAAATACCGATTCCAGCCCAAATGGCGCAAGGAAAAATGGTGCAAGGATTAGTATATATACACACACACATATATATGCTATGTGTCGCATCCGTTCTTCCGGTTTGTGTTCTGGCTGATTTCACCGCTAGGTTTCGCATCCGTTCTTCCGATTTTTGTTCTGGCTGATCTTCCGGTTGCGGTTTGTGTTCTGGCTAACTTCCGCTAGGTGGCGCATAAGAAAAGGCTTAGAGCTTTTTACCTTTAGCGGAGCTTTGTCGTAAACATGACAGCATATAAATTATATATATATATATATATATCAACAAACCGGAAAATACATACCGACACAGACATATCCATCCATATACATATATTTAGATAAGGACTACTTGTCTCAATGTATATAAGTTGGACATCTTTTGAGTAAAAAAATGAGGATCGTTAAATGGGGGGCCCTAAATTTTTAAAGGGCCGCAAATTTTTAAATGTCCCCTCATATTTCTAATGAGTCGTAAACTTCACCCGAGCCGTTTTAAAGAGTCCCATAGATTTCTAATCGAGCGACTGCTCCCCAATCCCCCTACCCCCCTCTTTTTTCTCGTCTACAAAAAGTAGCAGTAGGACACCTGTAGTACCGCCCATCCCAACCCCAACCCCCAACCCCAAACGCCCAACCCCCAGCCCCCATTTTTCTCGTCTACAAAAAGGAGTCGATGGCTACTTGTAGTACCGCCCCCCTTTTTTTCTCGTCCGCAAAACGGGCCTGTCGGGCACCCGATCAGGGGCAGATTAAACATTTTGTTTAGCATTTGGTTTGATTGTAAATTTGTGTACACATGCTGATGCTGGTCCATATATATATGCAAGTGAGAATTTCATAATTCCATTTGGGCTCCTTAAAAATGAGAGCATATACATAAATTTTATTTTTTTAAATATGAATATTGAACATTTTGTGTACATACCATCACATATGTTTGTACATGAGAATTTTATTAAACCACACTGATAAGAAACCTCAACCGTACAACCTTGAAACATATTTATATTGTAACGAATTTACTGCAATTCCCCTTATTTGCAATCTTCTGCTAACGTTCGTATCGCTAAACTGTTGAATAAATAACTCCAATATTGAATAATGGAAAAATGGCCTTTATTAAAGTACTTCACAATAACACTTACCTATACTTTGCAACCAGCTTGCTTAATAACCAAACTGACTGATAGCTTAAATGAAACTGATCTCGCCTCTACTCTTGTCGCCTTTTTATACTGTCTGATTTCCTCGTTGCATATTTCTAGGCTTTTCTAATTCCAGAACTTACTAGTTAGTTATAAATTTCTCAGCTACAACTACAGATGTATAATTTTTATAGCTTCTCTCATACCCCAGGCGCTTGTATGCGTGAGCGACACTTCTACAATTATAATTGCATACCTTTAGGAGCATCTCAGATAAGATATCTGCATGTGTTTGTGCATCTCTTCTCCGCTGCATATACGTACAAAGGTGTAGACAAAATGATTTAATTATTGATGTGCATTCACGGCACTGCTTAGCATCGGCATAGAGATGGCAGTACCTCTTAGTGTTGCTAACATTCGTAACACTGCCCTCCACCTAAGTCTGATCGTCCCGATCAGACAAATCTCTCGATCTAAATGTTGCAAGCCTTTCCAAATGGACAACTTTCATTTTGGTTCGTGGTTTACCGATGGTTTGTATGCGGTACACTACATCGTTGATCCGTTTTACAACTTTGTATGGGCCTTCCCAATTACACTGCAATTTCGGGGACAAACCTTTTTTACGTTGTGGGTTGTATAACAGCACCATAACCTTCCTGAAAACCTTCCGAATTAATTGCTTTATCGTATCTGGCTTTCATCTTGTCACTCATAATCTTTGTTCGTTGCCTTATCAGATCATGTATTTCTCTTAACTCTTCTTCCAAATAACCAATGGATTTCTTGACATTTCTCTCCGCATTGGCATCTATCCCAAACTTCAAATCAGCTGGCAGTCTAAGGTCATTGCCAAAAATTACTTTTGCAGGGGTTTGGCCCGTTGTCTCATGCACTGCTGATCGGTAAGCCATCAAGAATAATGGTATGCGGGTATCCCACTCTTTATGGTACTTGTCTACTACTTTCCTTAAGTGCTCCTCCAATGATCTATTGAATCGTTCTACCATACCAACGGATTGAGGATGCAATGCAGTTGTCCATGTTTTTGGAATGCTCAATGATATATACTTTTCCTGGAACACAGCTGATTCGAAATTCCTTCTTTGGTCAGAATGTAACTCCATTGGTACACCATACCTTGCAACCCAATTGTGTATAAACACTTCTGCTACTGTTTCCACTTCTTGATTTGGGATTGGGTATACCTCGGGCCATTTGCTGAAATAATCCATAACTACCAGTACATATTTGTTTCCACCGTTGCTAGTAGGAAATGGACCGGCGACATCCATAGCGATCCTTTCAAATGGCGCACCTGAGTTATATTGCTTCATCTGGCCATGACTTCGGGTTTTGAACCCTTTCGCTCTGCTGCAAACCTCGCAGTTCGCAATCCGCTCAGTGACCGACTGACGGCAACCAACCCAATAGAATCTCTGTTTAATCTTCTCGAACGTCTTCGTGATTCCAAGATGACCTCCGCTTGGACCATTATGCAGCTCGCTGAGCACGTCAGGAACCCTCTTTCTGGGAACAACTATAAGTTTCTTCTTGCATTGACCATCGAAGTGGTTCTCCACACTGGACTTGAAAAGCGGCTACTGGCAAGTTGAGGTGAAGGAGGAAGATAAAGAGAAAACAGCCTTCAGTGTCGGTGATGGTCTTTGGCAATTTACAGTGATGCCTTTTGGACTTTGTATTGCACCAGCTACTTTTGAGAGACTCATGGACCAGGTACTGAAAGGTCTACATTGGAAAAGATGCTTGGTGTACCTGGACGACATTATCGTATTGGGCAAGAACTTTTGATCTTAAGAACTTGGAGGAAGTTTTCCAGAGAATAGCTGGCGCTGGTCTGAAGTTAGTTCCCAAAAAGTGTGCGCTGTTTAAAAAGGAAGTAAATTATTTGGGTCACAAGGTAACGACAGAGGGCATCTGCACTGCGAACGAAAAGATAGAGGCTGTAAAGGATTGGCCAATACCACAGAACCTACATGAATTGAGAAGTTTCCTTGGGCTGTGCTCATATTACCGCCGATTTGTACCAAATTTTTCCAGCGTAGCCCATAGCCTACATGAGCTTACAAGAAAAAAATAAAGCTTTTGAATGGAAGAAGGAGCAAGAAGTGGCTTTCCAGACATTGAAAGAGCGTTTGTACACTGCCCCAATGTTGGCATATCCGATCCCGGGGCCAACATCTATTCTAGACACAGATGCGAATGGATATGCTATAGGAGGCGTTTTGTCACAACTGGTCGATGGACAGGAGAAGGTAGTTGCATATTACAGCCGTTCGATTGGAAAACCAGAGACTACTGCGTTACGCGGAAAGAGTTGTTAGCATTAGTAGAGTGCATTAAACATTTTCACAAATACCTCTATGGCCAGCGATTCCGTGTCAGAACAGATCACGCAGCGTTAAAATGGCTTCTGCAGTTCCGTAATCCGGAAGGACAAATGGCACGGTAGATTGAGCGACTACAAAGCTATGACTTTTCCATTGAGCATCGAAAAGGTAGTACCCATAGAAATGCCGATGCAATGTCACGAAGACCATGTAGTTTGGAATGCAAACACTGCTCAAAGGCCGAGGCTAAACAAGACATTATAGATGTCCGGCTAATGACTATAACGTGTACGGATGAATGGGAAAAGGAACAACTAAGAAAGTGTCAGCTAGAAGATACAGATCTGTCACATGTTATGCAAGGGCTCGAACGAAACGAAAGACCAAACACAGAAGAGATGTTAGCAGAGAGTCCTATTGCGAAGTCATATTGGGCACAGTGGAATAGTTTAGAATTGATATCCGGTTGCTTGCATCGAGTATGGGAGAGTGAGGATGGTCAAAGAAAAAAGAAACTGTGTTGTTCCCAGAAAGAGGATTCCTGACGTGCTCAGCGAGCTGCATAATGGTCCAAGCGGAGGTCATCTTGGAATCACGAAGACGTTTGAGAAGATTAAACAGAGATTCTATTGGGTTGGTTGCCGTCAGTCGGTCACTGAGCGGATTGCGAACTGCGAGGTTTGCAGCAGAGCAAAAGGGCCCAAAACCCGAAGTCATGGCCAGATGAAGCAATATAACTCAGGTGCGCCATTTGAAAGGATCGCTATGGATGTCGCCGGTCCATTTCCTACTAGCAACGGTGGAAAAAAATATGTACTGGTAGTTATGGATTATTTCAGCAAATGGCCCCAGGTATACCTAATCCCAAATCAAGAAGCGGAAACAGTAGCAGAAGTGTTTATACACAATTAGGTTGCAAGGTATGGTGTACCAATGGAGTTACATTCTGACCAAGGCAGGAATTTAGAATCAGCTGTGTTCCAGGAAAAGTATAGATCATTGGGCATTCCAAAAACATGGACAACTGCATTGCATCCTCAATCCGTTGGTATGGTAGAACGATTCAATAGATCATTGGAGGAGCACTTAAGGAAAGTAGTAGACAAGTACCATAAAGAGTGGGATACCCGCATACCATTATTCTTGATGGCTTACCGATCAGCAGTGCATGAGACAACGGGCCAAACCCCTGCAAAAGTTATTTTTGGCAATGACCTTAGACTTCCAGCTGATTTGAAGTTTGGGATAGATGCCAATGCGGAGAGAAATGTCAAGAAATCCATTGTTTATTTGGAAGAAGAGTTAAGAGAAATACATGATCTGATAAGGCAACGAACAAAGATTATGAGTGACAAGATGAAAGCCAGATACGATAAAGCAATTAATTCGGAAGGTTTTCAGGAAGGTTATGGTGCTGTTATACAACCCACAACGTAAAAAAGGTTTGTCCCCGAAATTGCAGTGTAATTGGGAAGGCCCATACAAATTTGTAAAACGGATCAACGATGTAGTGTACCGCATACAAACCATCGGTAAACCACGAACCAAAATGAAAGTTGTCCATTTGGAAATGCTTGCAATATTTAGATCGAGAGATTTGTCTGATCGGGACGATCAGACTTAGGTGGAGGGCAGTGTTACGAATGTTAGCAACACTAAGGGGTACTGTCATCTCTATGCCGATGCTAAGCAGTGCCTTGAATTCACATCAATAATTAAATCATTTTGTCTACACCTTTGTACGTAAATGCAGCGGAGAAGAGATGCACAAACACATGCAGATATCTTATCTGAGATGCTCCTAAAGGTATGCAATTATAATTGTAGAAGTGTCGCTCACGCATACAAGCGCCTGGAGTATGAGAGAAGCTATAAAAATTATACATCTGTAGTTGTAGCTGAGAAATTAATAACTAACTAGTAAGTTCTGGAATTAGAAAAGCCTAGAAATATGCAACGAGGAAATCAGACAGTATAAAAAGGCGTCAACAGTAGAGGCGAGATCAGTTTCATTTAAGCTATCAGTCAGTTTGGTTATTAAGCAAGCTGGTTGCAAAGTATAGGTAAGTGTTATTGTGAAGTACTTTAATAAAGGCCAAATTTCCATTATTCAATATTGTTGTACAGTTTAGCGATACGAACGTTAGCAGAAGATTGAAAATAAGGGGAATTGCAGTAAATTCGTTACAATATAAATATGTTTCAATGTTGTACGGTTGAGGTTTCTTATCAGTGTGGTTTAATAAAATTCTCATGTACAAACATATGTGATGGTATGTACACAAAATGTTCAATATTCATATTTAAAAAAATAAAATTTATGTATATGCTCTCATTTTTAAGGAGCCCAAATGGAATTATGAAATTCTCACATGCATATATATATGGACCAGCATCAGCATGTGTACACAAACTTACAATCAAACCAAATGCTAAACAAAATGTTTAATCTGCCCCTGATCGGGTGCCCGACAGGCCCGTTTTGCGGACGAGAAAAAAGGGGGACGGTACTACAAGTAGCCATCGACTCCTTTTTGTAGACGAGAAAAATGGGGGTTGGGGGTTGGGCGTTTGGGGGTTGGGGGTTGGGGCTGGGATGGGCGGTACTACAGGTGTCCTACTGCTACTTTTTGTAGACGAGAAAAAAAGGGGGTAGGGGGATTGGGGAGCAGTCGCTCGATTAGAAATCTATGGGACTCTTTAAAACGGCTCGGGTGAAGTCTACGACTCATTAGAAATATGAGGGGACATTTAAAAATTTGCGGCCCTTTAAAAATTTAGGGCCCCCCATTTAACGATCCTCATTTTTTTACTCAAAAGATGTCCAACTTATATACATTGAGACAAGTAGTCCTTATCTAAATATATGTATATGGATGGATATGTCTGTGTCGGTATGTATTTTCCGGTTTGTTGATATATATATGTATATATATATATAATTTATATGCTGTCATGTTTAAGACAAAGCTCTGCTAAAGGTAAAAAGCTCTAAGCTTTTTCTTATGCGCCAGCTAGCGGAAGTTAGCCAGAACACAAACCGCAACCGGAAGATCAGCCAGAACAAAAACCGGAAGAAAGGATGCGAAACCTAGCGGTGAAATCAGCCAGAACACAAACCGGAAGAACGGATGCGACACCTAGCATATATATGTGTGTGTGTATATATACTTTTCCTTGCACCATTTTTCCTTGCGCCATTTGGGCTGGAATCGCTATTTACATACTACTTGTGGGTCGAGTAAGGTTGTAAGAACCGCGCCTCAACGCCGACGAGCCTCAGCCGGGCTACTACAATACTTAACCACCACCCTTCTCGCCCCGGACCAAGCAGTTACATGACAATGGCGCCCATAGTCAATACCCCGATCATCTTTTAATTTTTCTCACATTTCTTTCTACTAAAATTTCTTTCAGCTTTCTTCTTCAAATTATCAAAATATAACCCAATCATTAATTTCAATCTGTATACCAATTAACTTTTTTCTATCTTTATTTTTCTCATTTTCCTAGTAATTTTTTTATCAATATGTTTTTCCTTCTCTCGGACAGGTTAGAGTTACGAAGGTAGCATCACTTTCCAAGTCGGTGAAGTGATTTGTGCCTAACTAAGTGACATAGAGATAGACGAGGGGGGGAGGGGGGGGCGGGGGGGGGGGGGGGGTGGTGTAGTGTTGGTCCGACGTCGAAGTTCCTTTTCTTCGTTTCAACGTCTTGAAAAGGTGGTATTCGAAGTCGGGACTAGCACATTTCATGACGATTGCTTTGGCAAAGATTCTCAAGCTGCTATGCAGATGTTCCAGCAACAACTGCATGTGAGGTTTACAGCGATTGCCCACTGGGGGTAGAATAGGGTTTTAAGAAAATAGGATGTGTTTCAACCACGGCTGGAGCAAGTGCTCTGACCGTAGATGTGCCAAACAGGGTAATTAAAGGGGAATTAGCTAACATGACTTCGGACAGGAAACAGACGGACGTAAGCAACACCGACCTAAATTTCGATTCCTTCGCAAGGTCAACGCCAAAACACATTAACCCCTAACACATACATATTCAATTTATATATTTGTTTGCATTAAGTTAAAGATTCAGAAAGCAGCTTAAATTTGGATTTAAATCTGAATTTGATTAAGTTTTAGGAAGAAGAAAACACCAGTTTGTTTTTGCATTGTAGCTTTTTATTTAAATTTTTAACTTACTAAAAAAAACAAATTAATAATTGTGGAAAATTTATTTTTGGAAAAAGGAAATATTAGTTTTTGAGTTAATGTCAAAATACATTTAGGCTAAGATCAACATTTGACAAAAAAACACACAATTTGAATTTTTGTAGTATTTCCTTTTTTTGCTTTTTTTACATTATTCTAATAGCTTAGTTTTAAGGAAACTATAAGCAGTTGGAGTTAAAGGTGGATATTTAGTTTTGATTTTTTTTTAATTTTCTTTAAATTTTTTTATAAAATTTCCTAATCATAATAATCAAGTCTAATACCGATAGGACTAAGAAAACCAAACATTGAGTTTTAGATCCAGTATTGAATTTTAACCTTCTTTTCTTTTATAAATCTATTTTTTTTTTTATTTAATTTTCGTTTTTTTTTTCCTACCTCGTTTTGAATTCTATAGAGGATACTGAATTTTGAACCTCGCTAAACTTTTAAGAAATCTACACACACACTTGCGCATACATATTTATATTCGAATTTTACCGGAACACATATATATTATTTCACATATAGTAATTTATTTTATATTTTGATATTGAACTAATTTCTACACGTAAATTTTTGAAATTTTTTTACATATATTTTTTAACATACACGGATATTTATAGAAATAAAACCTGTCAAATACAAATCGTTATAAGATTTAATTTGCAGCCTCCTTTTTTTGCGTTAATTTTCGAATTGTTGGAAATTTAATACTTCGCGAATTTCGTCGTTTGATATAAAGAATTATATTTTTGGGAATTTTAAATTTTTCATAACCTTTTTTTTTTGCATAAAGGTTGAAACTAAAGTTTGAAGCATAGTTTTGGAGCATACTGGGCAACATTTTTTTGATTGCTTTCTTTGTGTGCCTCGTTATAGTGGTACATGAATAGGCAACAAGGCGAAGAAGAGATACAAAGGCCAGGATTAGGGATTTTTAGTATCAATAGACGGAGGCCGGTCACTCGAAGCATCTCTAGAGCACTCGAGAATCAGGTAGTTGTGTCTGTATTCACACAGATAGACACAGGTATAGAGATTCCGGTAGACTTCCTGCCAACCGATTTCCTTAACCGTTGTTCTGCCAGAGTTTTTGGAAATTTTGAGCAGATTGACAGGGGGAGGAAAGAGTTCGCTGTGACCAACACGTTAGTACTAGAAGACACCAAAAAGTCCCTTAGTTTTTCTCGAAAGCTGTCTATGCTGGAGATGTCTGAAGATGGAGAGGATCGGCTGACGGGAGGAGCATTCGGGGGAGCGAGACCACGGAGGCCACCTGGAAACGAAGACCACGGCACCGCCGGCAGATCGCATGGACAATTTAAACGCTATTATTGAAGCGATTTCCCAACAAAATCAGATAGTGCTAGAGGCAATGCACGAGTTTCGGAAGATGAGGGCCGACGTTTCGCGTCTAAGTAATCGCATAGCCGACGTCGAGTCATCGATTCAGGCGCCAGCAGAGCACCTCCTCCAGCATCTACCTCAACACCAGGGCACAGCAACGAGAGGGCAAGTAGGGAAACTAGCGGTAACACCCAGCTACGGGAAGATAGGTTTGGGTACAATTACGACAGAAAGCGGATCGATCTGCATAAGTGGAACCTTAAGTTCGATATGTCGCCGAAGAGAATGATGGTTGAAAGTTTTGTTTTCAGGGTAGAGAGGATGAGAATGCAGTACCAGTTGAGTTACGAGCAGATCCTTACAGATTTTCACTGTTTAGTCACTGGCTTGGCACTCAAATGGTACTGATAGGTCTTAGAAGATAACGCGGATGACCCAAGCTTCGACTACTCTCGCCTGAAAACGGAACTTTTGGCTCAGTTCAAATCGGCGTACTCGTACTATGAGGTGATCCGCGAGATCATGGAGCGGAAGCAACTTCCACATGAGAGTTTTGACGAATTCTACGCTGACATCCATGATACCACGTTCTGCCTGAGAAAAAGGATTCCAGAGCCAGAACTGGTTAATATAATCAAAGGGAATCTTAAGCCGTTCTTAGCAAATCTGACCTTTTCCGCCAAAATAACAACTATCGCTGAGTTAAAGTATGAGTGTAAGCGAGCAGAGGAACTCATGAAGGATAACAGGGCCCGCGTTAAAGCGGTAAGCGAGGTAGATGTTGAAAAATGGGAAGTAGAGGTGGAAGCGTTCAACAGGAATATTAGGGACAAAACAATTTCGAGTAAAGTTAGCCCGGCCTCACCTCTTCGCGTGATTTGTTGAAATCCAATCCTCCCTCCTATAATCCTTCGTCCTATAATCCTAACCCAAATGTGTGTGAGTCATCCGTCAACCACAGTAAGAATGTTAGTAGTGTCCCAAATCAAGCGTTCTGTTCGTCACAATTCCCCCTCATGTTGTGCTTCGCTTGTGGAATGCCGATAGACTATTATATTAGGAACCCGGCTGAAGCAGCGAAGGACAGTAAATGTGAGTCCTCTTTTCACCTTATGAAGTGTTTTGCGTGTCGTGAAGATTCGTCCTTCTGTGTGTTTAAACCTGAGGCGGGAAACCGGAGTCTGGCAGAGATATCCGGGCACTCTGTCCAGAACAAAGATCACCCGGAAAACCGAGAGATAAATTAGAAGAAGAAGCAATCAAGATTTTGAAACGCGAAGAAATAGAAGGAGAACAGGATAAAGAAGGAAAAAAAAGAAACCAAGGATGGAAAAAGATAGTTTGCACGTTAGGAAAATTAGGTATGAAGAAGCCCGTAGGCGCATATTTTGCGAGGAGTTATCAAAGCGGAATAATAGAATAACCAATAGGAATTTCACCAAAATACAGAAGATGAGAGAAAAGAAACGTATTTTAAGAGCATTAGGAATAAGATAATAGCAACCATAGTGACAGTTAAAGGAGATAATCGATTTTTTGCAAGGACTGTGGTGGGAGGTAACAAGAGGCATTAGCTTTGTTAGACTCAGGTGCAGGAGCTTGTTGTCTAGGAAAAAATTCGGAAAAAATATTAAAGGATAAAGAACATCTGATCCTACCAGTCAAGGGACAGAATATAAGGACGGCTAATGGAGGTTAAACACCCGTCCAAGGTGTTATAACATTGCCAGTTCGGTGGGATGGGATGACCACACACACACATTATTGAAGTCACTGATGAAGACCTACCCGTGAAGCAAAGGCATTATCCTATTTCACCCGCAATACAGAAATTAATATACAACGAGCTCGATCGCATGCTAGAGATGGGAGTAATAGAAGAAAGCAACCGCTGCTGGAACTCACTTGTGTCCCTTGTAATCAAAGGAACCAAGAACAGACTGTGCCTCGATGCCCGAAAAGTTAATGAACTCACCATAAAGGGGTATTTTACTTAGTATTTAGTCTTCCACTCCCACATATTGATGGTATCTTAAGCTGACTACAAAATACCCGCTATATATCTACTATAGACTTAAAATACGCGTTTTGGCAGATACTATTAGATAAAAAGTCAAGAGAAAAGACGGCTTTCACTGTACCTGGGAGACCCTTGTACCATTTCACGGTAATGGATTTCGGGCTGTGTAACGCTGCCCAGCGCATGTGCCGACTAATGGACAAGGTGATACCCGCTTCCCTTAGTGAATCAGTGTTTGTTTATTTAGATGATTTACTTGTTTGCTCAGAAGATTTTTCGTCCCATTTATATTTGTTATCTGTTGTAGCTAAATGTCTTCGTAATGCGAAATTGACGATCAACGTTGAGAAAATCAAGTTTTGCTTCAAGGAAGTGCGCTATCTCGGATACGTGGTCGGAGATGGATGAATCCGGAGGTTCCTGGGGATGACAGGGTGGTATAGACGATTCATTCAAAACTACGCCACCATTGCTGCACCTCTACATGACAGACTGACGAAAGAAAATATCAAGCATTTCACAATGACGGAGAATGCAAAGGCGTCGTTTAACAGCCTAAAACAGAGCCTGATATCGGCACCAGAACTGACTCACCCGGACTTCAACAGACGTTTTATATACAGTGCGACGCGTTGACAGACGGGGTGGGTGGAGTACTATTCTAACTGGAGGACGAAAACAAAGAACGACCGATAGGCATAAAGCATAAAGAGGTGCAGGCAATACGTGGAGGGTCTACCTTTTACGGTGATAACAGATCACGCTGGCTTGAAGTGGCTCAGGGGTCAAAATAGATCTTTCAGATCGATTGGCTAGATGGAGCCTAAAACTACAGTCATATGATTTCAAGATAGAACACTGTTAGGGGACCACAAACGTAGTGCCTGATGCTCTTTCACGAATGGACATGGATGAAATCGACGTCAATGACAGAAGACTGGACATCCACATTAACTCGGAAGCCTTTAAGTCGACCGAATATGTAGAAATGCAGAAGAAAATAAAGGAGAATAAAGACAGACTACCGGAACTTTGCGTTTCAGACGGCTACGTGTACAGACGAACACACCTCACTGAAAGGCCTTTTCAACGTTTGTTCGTCGATTTCATGGGTCCATACCCACGTACTTGTGATGGTATTGTTTATATATTTGTACTAAAAGACCCGGCAGACGGTGTCCCGCCCTAAATTTCTCAATTTCTTCCCATTTTCTGCATCCCTTATTGCCTGTCCCAGAGGGTGGTATGTATTTTATTCCAGTGCCAGTCTCAGTCCCACTCCGAGTCTCAGTCCCAGTCCTAGTCCTAATCCCAGTCCCAGTCCGTCTCTGGATAAAATATTACTTTGTAATAAAGCACTCATCAACAGCTTTCATTTGATATCCATATTGTATAAACACTGTCTAGGCATTCACTGGCCCACGTTTTGGCCTATATCTTGAGACCCTAGTCACCCAGGGTACGAAAATTACCCTCTGCTAAAGCACTCATCCACAGCTTTCATTTGATATCTATATTCTATAAACACATTCTAGGGTTACCCGAGTCCACGTTTTGGTCTATGTCTCGAGACTCTAGTCACCCAGGGGTATGAAAATTACCCTCTAATAAAGCACTCATCAACAGCTTTCATTTGATATCCACATTCTGTAAACACGTTCTAGGGGTACCCGGGTCCACGTTTCGGCCTATAGCTCGAGACCCTAGTCACCCAGGGGTATGAAAATTACCCTCTGCTAGAGCACTCATCCACAACAGCTTTCGTTTGATATCCATATTCTATAAACACATTCTAGGGTACCCGGGTCCACGTTTCTTCCTATATGTCGAGACCCTAGTCACCCAGGTGTATGAAAAATACCCTCTACTAAAGCACTCATCAACAGCTTTCATTTGATATCCATATTCTATAAACACATTCTAGGGTACCCGGGTCCACGTTTTGGCCTATATCTCGAGACCCTAGTCACCCAGGGGTATGAAAATTACCCTCTAATAAAGCACTCATCAACAGCTTTCATTTGATATCCACATTCTGTAAACACGTTCTAGGGGTACCCGGGTCCACGTTTCGGCCTATATGTCGAGACCCTAGTCACCCAGGTGTATGAAAAATACCCTCTACTAAAGCACTCATCAACAGCTTTCATTTGATATCCATATTCTATAAACACATTCTAGGGTACCCGGGTCCACGTTTTGGCCTATATCTCGAGACCCTAGTCACCCAGGGGTATGAAAATTACCCTCTAATAAAGCACTCATCAACAGCTTTTATTTGATATCCACATTCTATAAACACGTTCTAGGGGTACCCGGGTCCACGTTTTGGCCTATATCTCGAGACCGTAGTCACCCAGGGCTATGAAAAACACCCTCTACTAAAGCACTCATCAACAGCATTCATAGTGACACCCTCTACTAAAGCACTCATCAACAGCTTTCATTTGATATCAATATACTATAAACACATTCTAGGGGTACCCGGGTCCACTTTTTGGCCTATAGCTGGAGACCCTAGTCACCCAGATGTATGAAAAATACCCTCTACTAAAGCACTCATCAACAGCTTTCATTTGATATCCATATTCTGTAAACACATTCTAGGGTACCCGGGTCCACGTTTTGGCCTATATCTCGAGACCCTAATACCCTAGTCACGCAGTCACCTATCCTGTATTTCAAGTTAGATCAAACTACATACGGGGTGCAAACCAAATTCAAAATCGGTTCAGTAGTTTAGAAGTCCATTGGCCTCAAACATAGTGACACGTGTTTTTTATATATTAAGATGATTAGATCATTTTTCAAAATTTGTTTTCCTTAAGCCAATGCGAAAAGCCACATCTGTTGAAGTCGTAAAATATTTGGAGAGAGACGTGTTCCATGTTTCGGAGTACCTGCATTCAGACAACGGAAAACAGCTTACATCAGAAATATTCACCTCATTCTTACAAAGATACGGTACTACGCACATAAAAACAGTCTTTTACTCGCCACAAGGCAACGCAGCGGAGATAGTAAACCGGTCCATACTACAAATCATTCGGTCGTACATCAAAGCAAACCAAAGGAATTGGGATAAATATGTAAGCGATGCAGCATTTGTCCTTTGCAGTGTCTTGCACACAGCAAAAAATATTTCACCATATGAAGCGATCTTTGGAATTCCGATGATGCAACACGGTTCATTATGAAACTTGTCGCAGGTTGAGTGCGTTAAAAGGCACTGACATCGAGGTAGAAACAACGCAAGACCAAATGCACATACTCAGGGAAAAGATCATGAAGGAACTTAAATTGGCATTCGAGAAAATAAGTAGAAGCAGAGAAGTAGTTTTTAAAGTAGAGCAAACGGTATACCGCCGCAATTTTAAACAAAGTTCTAAAATAGATAATTATAATGCAAAACTTGCACCAAAGCAAGTGAAATATTTGGTACTTAGGACCATTGGGAACTCAATGTACGAACCAGGAGATTCTAGTGGCAAAGCAATCGGGGTATACCATAGAAAAGATCTTTTCGCGGTTTAAGATATTTATTAAACGTAGTCCTTGTAACTAATATAAAAGTTAGCTAGTTCTCAGGTCACGTTTTATGTATTTGTCCTTAATGACGGTAGAGTTTCTAGACCAATAACACACTCTGACTAAGCATACGACTTGACCATGTATTTATTAATCATTTTGTTTATTTATTTATTGATTTATTTATTTATTGATTAATTAATTAATTTATTTATTTATTTAATTATTTCAGTATTTATACATTTAAATTTCCTTTTTTTACTACCACTGACAACGGACAATATTTATATATATGCATATATGAAAAAAAAGTTTTTAAAGTTTTAAAGTGTTAAAGTGCGAAACCGCAAGCTACCGGTAAGGAAAAAGTGTCGCATCCACAGGAAACAGTACACCTGCCACCAAAATATCCAGCACCACCAGCAACGGTAAGTACCACCACCATTCCCGTGTACCTAAATCACATACTGTAGTTCCATGCCTATAACCTGACATTAACGCCCGCATAATTTATCTCATTCACACTTTTTTGAGCTCTGTATTTGCTTTACTCACTTTAATCATGCCATATAAGCCAAATATATAAAAATATTGATTCAGAGATGATACGTGCGGTATTAAGCAATTTCAGAGCTCAAAAATAAAAAAATTGAAGGCACTTGAATGGTATGGCGGTGATGGGTTTGGGTCTATTTGGCTGCCTCTGGATTTGGCAAAATAACTTTCTTTGATGGTACAATGGACACAAATTTTTATTTAACCTTACGAGAAGACAATTTGTTCCAAATTGTCCCTAATTTAGGTGTACGTGATCGATTTCGCAATAATCAACACAAATGCCCTTAACACATATACAGGATTGTGCTGGCATGGGTAATATGGAACTGTCCACACCTCATGAATCCACTTCCACAATCTCTCGCCTTAAATACCATTGAAAATTTGTGGTAAATTTTGGAATCGGCTACACGGCAAAGGCAGATTAGTAAGATTAGCGATTTAAAAACTACTCTTGTCGAAGAAAGGTATAAAGTACCACCCGAAGCTGCTCAAAAACTAATTGCATCTATGAAAAATTATCTTGAAGATGTTATTTAACAAAAAGGTGGTCATACGAGGTACTAAACTAAATAAAAAGTAGTTTTTTCTAAGGCAGGGCGCAGTGGACGAAATAAGCTGTGACCCTCGTTTTTGATATAATTTTAGTTTTTATTAAATAATTAGCACAAACGTGTAAACACATAAAATTAAGTATTTGTTCAAATAAAAGCATATTCATATTAAACTTGTGCATTTGAATTTATTCGACACCGTCACTAGTTTCCTTTTTATATAGCTCCACAAATTTTATCTATAGCTGCACGAAATAAGCTGTGAGCCACTGTATATGGCATGCCAACTGGAAGAGCAGAAGACATATATGGCATTCCAACTGGAATCACAGGAGGCACGTATTTCAGAAATGACGTCGCAAGTGTCATCTCAACTGGAAGACCAAAAGACATATATGGCATCTCAATTGGAAGTGCAAGAGGCACGTATATCTGAAAGGTCGGCAGAAATTTTGGAACAGGTATCATCAAAACTGGAAGCGCAGGATGCAAAAATGGCTCAATTTCAGGCAGAAGTAGATGATTTAAAAGGTCATATGGAGCAGTTACAACTAAATCGCCCAGCTGTTTCAGCAAGCAATCCAAAGGTAAAAACACCATCCTTTGACGGTTCTGTTCCTTTCCAGGTCTTTAAGCTACTGTTTGTGAAGACCGCTGCAGTGAACAACTGGAATGCTGAAGATAAATTTGTAGCTCTATTGGTAGCATTGAAGGGGCCCACAGCCGAAATCCTACAGACGATTCCTGAAGGAGAGCGGAACAACTATGAAGCATTGATGGCCGCTGTCGAGAGACGTTATGGAAGCGAGCATAGAAAACAGATATAACAAATTGAGTTGCAAAACCGTTACCAAAGAGCGAATGAGACTTTGCAGGAGATTGCGTCGGATTTTGAAAGATTGGTTCATCTCGCAAATGCAGACGCACCCGTGGAATACACCGAGAGAGTTAAAATCCAGAGTTTTATAAATCGCATACGGGACGTGGAAACGAAGCGAACTACATATGCAAACCCAAAGCTGACATTTGCTGAAACGGTATCAGCAGCATTGACTCAGGAAACTGCCTCCCTATTGAGTAAACCAGCATATAAGGCTCATCGTGTGGAAGTAGAAAGACCAGAATGGGTAGACACAATTTTGGAAGCATTGAAGGGTACGCAGCAGAAGAATAATGATGCAGTCAAATGATTTAAGTGTGGAAAGCCAAGGCACATTGCGCGTTATTGCGACACCAACCCTAACAGTTCCAACAATGTGGGTGGTCGTAAACACAGAGCTGAAGGAGATGAGCAGATCTCCAAGACCAATCAATCCTTAAACTAAAGCGAGTCAGCCGCAAGGGGCGGCAGCTGGCTCCCTCAATTGAATGCCCCATAATCTCTATCTCACAAATTGGAAGAAGGTCAAGCAATCTTACTGCCGGAGGACATGTGGATGGAAAGAAACGTTTACTGACTGTAGAAACGGGTGCATATCATTCCATCATTCGAGCGGATTTAGTCAACAAGAAAATAAGACCATTACATGGAGCAAGATCGCGTACAGGCACTGGAAAAGACACCGCGGTTCTAGGAGAAGTATCATGTGAAGTCGGAATTGGGAACATCACGGTATTACACAATTTTATAGTGGCAGAGATTGTTGATGAAATCATAATTGGAGTGGACTTCTTAATCGACCAAGGCATCAAGATCGATATGCAAAGCAAGACGATGCGATATAAGAACATGGATGTGCCATTTAATTTCGGCTACAAGAGAGGCTACAGCAGTAAACGAGTGCTGGTGGAAGAGAGTCAGCAAAGGACAAACAAATTGTGGGTTGTCGAGGCAGCAAACAAATCAACACCGAACATACTTGTAGGAAAAACCCTGACTATGACAAAACAGGATGGACGTATCCCGGTAAAAGTACTCAATGAGTTCAAGACACCACTCAAACTGACAAAAGGAGCTATATTGGGAAGATGCCAAGAAGCTGAAATAGTTATTAACTGTGAACAGCTCCAGGAACACGTTTCAACTAGCAAGACTGATCTTTCAAATGACATCACGGAATGGACGGATGGGCTAGATAAAGATTATCAGAGTAAGGCAAAGCAACTTCTCCTAAAGTACGCAAACATATTTGACCAGGATGGTTCCAAACCAGGCCACACCAATGTTGTGAAACATCAAATTGACACTGGAAAGGCGAGGCCAATACGACAAGCTCCTCGTAGTATTCCACTGGCGAAGCGGGAAGTTGTGAATCAAATCGTACAAGAAATCGTCATCGAACCATCAGCTAGTCCATGGAGCCCACCGGTGGTACTTGTGAAGAAGAAGGATGGGAAAATGAGGTTTTGCGTGGACTACCGCAAGTTGAGCGACGTCATGAAAAAGGATAGCTACCCATTGCCAAGAATTGACGATACTCTGGACTCGCTATCTGTTACGAAGTGGTTCTCCACACTGGACTTGAAAAGCGGCTACTGGCAAGTTGAGGTGAAGAAAGAAGATAAAGAGAAAACAGCCTTCAGTGTCGGTGATTGTCTATGGCAATTTACAGTGATGCCTTTTGGACTTTGTAATGCACCAGCTACTTTTGAGAGACTCATAGATCAGGTACTGAAAGGACTACACTGGAAAACATGCTTGGTGTACCTGGACGACATCATCGTATTGGGCAAGAACTTTGATGAACATCTTAAGAACTTGGAGGAAGTTTTACAGACAATAGCTGGCGCTGGTCTAAAACTAAGTCCCCAAAATTGTTCGCTGTTTAAAAAGGAAGTAAATTACTTGGGTCACAAGGTAACGACAGAAGGTATCTGTACAGCGAATGAAAAGATAGAGGCAGTAAAGGATTGGCGAAGACCACAGAACTTGCATGAATTAAGAAGTTTCCTTGGGTTGTACACATATTACCGCCGATTTTGACCAAACTTTAAGCAAAAATTGGCTTTCCAAACATTGAAGGAGCGTTTGTGGACTGCCCTAATATTGGCATATCAGATTCCAGGAGCAACATTTATTCTAAATACAGATGCGAGTGGATATGCTATAGGAGGCGTTTTATCACAATTGGTCGATGGACAAGAGAAGGTAGCTGCATATTACAACTGTTCGATTGGAAAACCAGAGAGGAACTATTGCGTTACACGCAGAGAGCTGTTGGCATTGGCAGAGTGCATTAAACATTTTCACGAATACCTCTACGGCCAGCGATTCCGCATCCGGACAGATCACGCAACGTTGAAATGACTTCTGCAGTTCCGTAATCCGGAAGGACAATTATCACGGTGGATCGAGCGACTAAAAAGCTATGACTTTTCCATTGAGCATCGAAAAATGTAGTACCCATGGAAATGCTGACGCAATGTCACGAAGACCATGTAGTTTGGAATGTAAGCACTGTTCAAAGGCCGAATCTAAAGAAGACATTATAGATGTCCGGCTAATGACTATAACGTGTACGGATGAATGGGATAAGGAACAACTAAGAAAGTGTCAGCTTGAAGATACAGATTTGTCACATGTTATGCAAGGGCTCGAACGAAACGCAAGACCAAGCAGAGAAGAGATCTCAGCAGAGAGTCCCATTGCGAATTCATATTGGGCACAGTGGAACAGTTTAGAATTGATATCCGGTTGCTTGTATCGAGTATGGGAGAGTGAGGATGGTCAATGCAAGAAGAAACTTATAGTTTTTCCCAGAAAGAGGGTTCCTGACGTGCTCAGCGAGCTGCATAATGGTCCAAGTGGAGGTCATCTTGGAATCACGAAGACGCTCGAGAAAATTAAGCAGAGATTCTATTGGGTGTCAGTCGGTCACCGAGTGGATTGCCAACTGTGAGGTTTGCAACAGAGCGAAAGGGCCCAAAGCACGAAGTCATGGCCAGATGAAGCAGTATATTTCAGGTGCACCATTTGAAAGGATCGCCATGGATGTCGCAGGTCCATTTCCTACAAGCAACCGCGGAAACAAATACGTACTGGTGGTTATGGATTATTTCAGTAAATGCCAAGAGGTATACCCAATCCCAAACCAAGAAGCAGAAACAGTAGCAGAAGTGGTAACAAACGATTGGGTTGCAAGGTATGGTGTACCAATAGAGTTAGATTCTGACCAAGGCAGGAATTTTGAATCAGCTGTGTTCCAAGAAATGTGCAAGAAGTTGGGCATTCGAAAAACATGGACAACTGCATTGCATTCTCAGTCCGATGGTATGTTGGAACGTTTCAATAGAACATTGGAGGAGCATTTAAGGAAAGTAGTAGACAAGTACGATAAGGACTGGGATACACACATATCATTATTCTTGATGGCCTATCGATTGGCAGTACATGAGACAACGGGCCACACTCCCGAAAAGGTAATTTTTGGCAATGGCCTTCGACTGCCAGCTGATTTGAAGTATGGTATAGATTCCGATGCGGAGAGAAATGTCAAGACATCCACTGGTGTCTTGGAAGAAGAGCTGAGAGAGATACACCATCTGGTAAGGCAACGAGCAAAGATTATGACTGACAAGATGAAAGCGAGGTACGATAAAGAAATTATTTCGGAAGGGGTTCAGGAAGGAGATTTGGTGCTGTTATACAACCGACAACGAAAAAAAGGTTTGTCCCCGAAATTGCAGTGTAATTGGCAAGGCCCACACAAAGTTGTAGAACGGATCAACGATGTATACCGCATACAACCATTGGCAAACCACGAACCAAAATTAAAGTGGTTCATTTGGAGAGGCTAGCAGCGTTTAGATCCAGAGATTTGTCTGATCGGGACGATCAGACTTAGGTGGAGGGCAGTGTAACGAATATTAGCAGCACTAAGGATACTATCATCTCTAAGCCGATGCTAAGCAGTGACTTTTTGCACGCAGCGGAGAAGCAACGCACAAACCCATGCAGATATCTTATCTGAGATGCTCCCAAAAGTATGCAATTATAATTGTGGAAGTGTCGCTCACAAATACACGCGCCAATAAGAGCTATACACGTACATCTGTAGTTATAATTATATGGCAGTAACTAAGTAAATTCTGGAAGAGCCTAGAAGTATGCAAATGGGAAATCACAGAGTATAAAAGCACCAACAGTAGAGGCGCGACAATCAGTTTCATTTAAGCAAGCTATTAGTTGTGAAGTTTCAGTGTTATTGTGAAGTACTTTAATAAAGGCCATTTTGCATTATTAAATATTGGAGTTATTTATTCAACAGTTTAGCGATACGAACGTTAGTAGAAAGTTGCGAATAAGAGGATTTGCAGTAAATTCGTTACAATATTATTCACTTCACACACATTTTCATCAGACATATGTATAGATGACTCGCTTAGTATAATTGTTTTATTTAGTATTTTAGTATTTGCTTTTTTTCTTTTCGGAATATTTTTTTTTGCGAGCTTTAGTTTTTTTTTGCATTTTTTTGGGCACACAAATGCAACTTTTCTTTTTCTGTATGCATTGATAACTTTTCCTTTTATTATTTTTTTTTCTTTATATTTTTTTTCCACTGCATTTCCTGGATCAAAAAATATATATATATCCTTTTTGATTTTTTTCGGTTTGGATTTCTTTTTTTTTTGGTAAAAGGAGGATTTTCCTCCACGCACTTTGTGAAGCCACATGACACATGTGGCAACTTATTTTTCCTTTCTTCTTTTGTAAATTTTTTTTTTAAATCACTTCACTTTTAAACCACTTGTTTTTTTTTATAACCTAATACTGTTACTAAAAGCTTACTTCGCACTCAGCTCGCGATTATTTTCACTTTCTTTCTTTTTTTTAAACGTTTTTTTTTTTATTAATTATCATGATCGCGTAAAAATGTGTATGCGTATTTTCAAATTTTATAAACCGGAATTAAAAATTGCATGAGGTAATAGTATATAATAGTAGAAAAGTACATGCAATAGGGTTTTTTTTGCTCTTTATTTTTTTTCTTTCAGCTCCCGCTGCTACCGCCTTGGCACCTGGACTGCAGATGAGCGTGAGGAGATGAGTAAATGAATGGTTATATATAATGAATGGTAATCTCTATATAACATTGTTGTAATCTCTCTTATTTTTTGTTTCTTTGCCTACCATACAATCGTATGCACATATTTTATTGATCACCTTAACTATTGCTTAATGCAAGCAAGAATTACAGGTTTTAGTAAAAGGGTGTTCCCGTCTGGGGTATTCTTATTTTTTTTTTATCTTCTTGATTTTCTTTTAAACTTTGAAAATTATATGTAGTAATTGCAGTATCTGTTTTTATACTCAGTTGAGCAGAGCTCACAGAGTATATTAACTTTGATTGGATAACGGTTGGTTGTACAGGTATAAAGGAATCGAGATAGATATAGACTTCCATATATCAAAATCATCAGTATCGAAAAAAAATTTGATTGAGCCATGTCCGTCCGTCCGTCGGTCTGTCCGTTAACACGATAACTTGAGTAAATTTTGAGGTATCTTGATAAAATTTGCTTTGTAGGTTCCTGGGCACGCATCTCAGATCGCTATTTAAAATGAACGATATCGGACTATAACCACGCCCACTTTTTCGATATCGAAAATTTCGAAAAACCGAAAAAATTGTATACTGCATTGCCAAATACGGGTAAAGCAATGAAACTTGGTAGGTGGGTTGACCTTATGACGCAGAATAGAAAATTAGTAAGATTTTGGAAAATGGGCGTGGCACCGCCCACTTTTAAAAGAAGGTAATTTTAAAGTTTTGCAAGCTGTAATTTAGCAGTCGTTGAAGATATCACGATGAAATTTGGTAGGAACGTTACTACTATTACTATATATGTTCTAAATAAAAACTAGCAAAATCGGTTGAAGAACACGCCCACTTTTTAAAAAAAATTTTTTAAAAGTCAAATTTAAACAAAAAATTTATTACGTTTACTGTATATAAGTAAATTAAGTCAACATTCAACTCCAGTAATGATATGGTGCAACAAAATACAAAAATAAAAGAAAATTTCAAAATGTGCGTGGCTCCGCCCATTTTCATTTAGTTTGTCTAGAATACTTTTAAAGCCATAAGTCGAACAAAAACTTACCTATCCTTCCGAAATTTGGAAGGGCATAGATTTTATGACGGTAACTGTTTTCTGTGAAAATGGGTGAAATCGGTTGAAGCCACGCCCAGTTTTTATACACAGTCCACCGTCTGTCCTTCCGCTCGGCCGTTAACACGATAACTTGAGCAAAAACCAATATATCTTTACTAAACTTAGTCCACGTACTTATCTGAACTCACTTTATCTTGGTATAAAAATGGCCGAAATCCGACTATAACCACGCCCACTTTTTCGATATCGAAAATTACGACAAATGAAAAAAAATGCCATAATTCTATACCAAATACGAAAAAAGGGATGAAACATGGTAATTTGATTGGTTTATTGACGCAAAATATAACTTTAGAAAAAACTTTGTAAAATGGGTGTGACACCTACCATATTAAGTAGATGAAAATGAAAAAGTTCTGCAGGGGGAAAAAAACAGCCCTTGGAATCTTGGCAGGAATACTGTTCGTGGTATTGCATATATAAATAAATTATCAGTACCCGACAGAAGATTTTCTGGATCACCCTGGTCCACATTTTGTTCGATATCTCGCAAACGCCTTCACATATACATATAAGGGCCACTCGCTGTTAAAACCCTCATTAATACCTTTAATTTGATACCCATATCGTACAAACACATTATAGATTCACCCCTGGCCCACCTTTATGGCGATATCTGGAAAAGGCGTCCACATATAGAACTAAGGCCCACTTCCTTTTAAAATACTCATTAACACCATTCATTTCATACCCATATCGTACAACCACATTCTATAGTCACCCCTGGTCCACCTTTATGGCGATATATCGAAAAGGCGTCCACCTATAGAACTAAGGATCACTCCCTTTTAAAATACTCATTACCACCTTTCATTTGATACCCATATCGTACAAACACATTCTGGAGTCACCCCTGGTCCACCTTTATGGCGATATCTCGAAAACGCCTTCACATATACAACTAAGGCACACTCCCTTTTAAAATACTCATTAACAGCTTTCATTTGATACCTATATCGTACAAACAAATTATAGAGTCAGCCCTGGTCCACCTTTATGGCGATATCCCTAAATGGTGTCCATCCATAGAAATATGGCCTACTCTCTCTTAAAATACCCTTTAATACCTTCCTTCTGATACACATGTCCGACAACCACATTCCAGGGTTATCATAGGTTCATTTTCCTACATGGTGATTTTCACTTATTTTGTCTCCATAGCTCTCAACTGAGTATGTAATGTTCGGTTACACCCGAACTTAGCCTTCCTTACTTGTTTTTTGTTTATTTTGATTGATGAATATTTTAATCAGGATAAGAAATAAAAGAATTTAGAATTCGCGGGTTCGAATCGAGCTCAAGGCATAACAATAATTTTTTATCATTATTTTTGTTATGATAAATTTTTTCTTAATTGAAAAAATTTTTAAATTAGAATAGAAGAAAGAAAAAATTTTAGACAACTGCCAAAGCTCGTTGTATAGATCCATTTCGGGAACTGCTAAATTCCTTCATCGGCAACGTTTAGGCGCCGCTGCTATAACCATTCAGCCACCACAGCGGTTTTTTGTTTGTCTTCATTAATCCTACTTCTATTCTGGTTCGTGCCAATTGATATTCACACCACTGCGACATCTGTTGCAGAATAGCTGTGAAAATTGGACGTGTTTGTTGGCAATGCTGCCATAGTGTCATATTTTATTGACACTTGTTTTTCCCCGTGCTCTGGGATGTATTAACAATTTTTGTTGTTATATCGGCCTACTGATTTTAAGATTGCGGGTTCGAATCGAGCTCAAGGCCTAACAATAATTTTTTATCATTATTATTGTTATGATAAATTTTTTCTTAATTGAAAAAATTTTTAAATTAGAATAGAAGAAAGAAAAAATTTTAGACAACTGCCAAAGCTCGTTGTATAGATCCATTTCGGGAACTGCTAAATTCCTTCATCGGCAACGTTTAGGCGCCGCTGCTATAACCATTCAGCCACCACAGCGGTTTTTTGTTTGTCTTCATTAATCCTACTTCTATTCTGGTTCGTGCCAATTGATATTCACACCACTGCGACATCTGTTGCAGAATAGCTGTGAAAATTGGACTTGTTTGTTGGCAATGCTGCCATAGTGTCATATTTTATTGACACTTGTTTTTCCCCGTGCTCTGGGATGTATTAACAATTTTTGTTGTTATATCGGCCTACTGATTTTAAGATCGCGGGTTCGAATCGAGCTCAAGGCCTAACAATAATTTTTTATCATTATTATTGTTATGATAAATTTTTTCTTAATTGAAAAAATTTTTAAATTAGAATAGAAGAAAGAAAAAATTTTAGACAAATGCCAAAGCTCGTTGTATAGATCCATTTCGGGAACTGCTAAATTCCTTCATCGGCAACGTTTAGGCGCCGCTGCTATAACCATTCAGCCACCACAGCGGTTTTTTGTTTGTCTTCATTAATCCTACTACATCTCCCTACAAACAAGTCCAATTTTCACAGCTATTCTGCAACAGATGTCGCAGTGGTTTGAATATCAATTGGCACGAACCAGAATAGAAGTAGGATTAATGAAGACAAACAAAAAACCGCTGTGGTGGCTGAATGGTTATAGCAGCGGCGCCTAAACGTTGCCGATGAAGGAATTTAGCAGTTCCCGAAATGGATCTATACAACGAGCTTTGGCAGTTGTCTAAAATTTTTTCTTTCTTCTATTCTAATTTAAAAATTTTTTCAATTAAGAAAAAATTTATCATAACAATAATAATGATAAAAAATTATTGTTAGGCCTTGAGCTCGATTCGAACCCGCGATCTTAAAATCAGTAGGCCGATATAACAACAAAAATTGTTAATACATCCCAGAGCACGGGGAAAAACAAGTGTCAATAAAATATGACACTATGGCAGCATTGCCAACAAACAAGTCCAATTTTCACAGCTATTCTGCAACAGATGTCGCAGTGGTGTGAATATCAATTGGCACGAACCAAAATAGAAGTAGGATTAATGAAGACAAACAAAAAACCACTGTGGTGGCTGAATGGTTATAGCAGCGGCGCCTAAACGTTGCCGATGAAGGAATTTAGCAGTTCCCGAAATGGATCTATACAACGAGCTTTGGCAGTTGTCTAAAATTTTTTCTTTCTTCTATTCTAATTTAAAAATTTTTTCAATTAAGAAAAAAATTATCATAACAATAATAATGATAAAAAATTATTGTTAGGCCTTGAGCTCGATTCGAACCCGCGATCTTAAAATCAGTAGGCCGATATAACAACAAAAATTGTTAATACATCCCAGAGCAAGGGGAAAAACAAGTGTCAATAAAATATGACACTATGGCAGCATTGCCAACAAACAAGTCCAATTTTCACAGCTATTCTGCAACAGATGTCGCAGTGGTGTGAATATCAATTGGCACGAACCAGAATAGAAGTAGGATTAATGAGGACAAACAAAAAACCGCTGTGGTGGCTGAATGGTTATAGCAGCGGCACCTAAACGTTGCCGATGAAGGAATTTAGCAGTTCCCGAAATGGATCTATACAACGAGCTTTGGCAGTTGTCTAAAATTTTTTCTTTCTTCTATTCTAATTTAAAAATTGTTTCAATTAAGAAAAAATTTATCATAACAATAATAATGATAAAAAATTATTGTTAGGCCTTGAGCTCGATTCGAACCCGCGATCTTAAAATCAGTAGGCCGATATAACAACAAAAAGAATTTAGAATTACCAATACAAATCACTAGGTATAAGTAAACATAGAATTTGTGAAAAATAAACTTGCATGAAGAGGAAATGAGTTATGTTGATTTTATTAGTTGAAACAACATTAGGAAAAATGCTGGCCCTCTAAGTTTTCTTTTGTGTTAGTGTGGGTGCTGCCCTTATGGCACAATAGGAATGGGTTAGATGTTGCAACTTACTGACTGACGATGATTTAGACCAGACCATCACAGACGGACGAACGCCAACACAAGGGAACTCCACTCGGTTATCGGAGTCAAAGTGGAGTTCAAGGTTGTCCATGCCTCATGAACATGATGGGTGCGATGACTCCGCCTGACACGGACGGTCTTCTCCCGCTTACTTTTTCGTTATCTTTCACAGGTCCCTATATTCTTCTCATCTAGGCATGATATCTAAAGTTTTATTTTTGTAACTGTGGGTCGATTAAGGTGGCAAGAACCGCGCCTCAACGCTGACGAGCCTCAGCCGGGCCCCCACCATTCCTAACCGCCACCCTTCTCGCCCTGGGCCAAGCAGTTACATTACACACACTATAATATAGTACACCGATGGCTCGAAGACACCGGGGGGATCTTCGGCCCCGAACCAAAATATCCCTACCAATCGGAAAATATCCGAGCATCTTCCAAGCCGAAGTATTCGCCATGAGCCGGTGTGCAGAAATAAATTTACAGCGGGGATATACAAACGAGAGAATCGCTATACTCAGCGACAGTCAGGTTGCGCTCAACGCATTATCTTCAGTTGAGATTAAATCATCAACAGTCCTTGCGTACGTAGAGAGGTTAAGCAGTCTAGGGGCCAATAACACCATCCGTTTAGCCTGGGTACCTGGACTCAGAGGAGTGGATGGTAACGAGCTTGCCAGGTTGGCGGTGGTGGAAAAGCCAATAGGACCCGAGCTCATCATGCCGATAGTGTCCCACTCACAGGCTTAAGAGCTACATGGATAAACTAGGTATATCGTCTAGTAGCCTCTGTCGATTCTGTGATCGCGAAGATGAGATTGCAGAAAACATCCTGATGGAATGAGATGCAGTCGCGGTAGGAAAATGAGAATTCAAAGAAATCAAAAGGCGAATAATGGGCATTTTCTTTTTTTCTTATTGAAAAGTTTTTTTTTTTACAGAAAATGTAATTTTTTTTACTCACCACAATGCTCGTTATTAGATTTTCACAACGAGTATTGCAAAGAACAGGAATCGCCGAATGCTTGAATTTTTTTTTTTTTTCAATTCATCACTTCATCGAACGGGAATTGATCCCCTGGAATTATTATTGGATAGTGCTCGTTATAACTCATATCAGCATTATCTATACGACCGTCAAGCCGCAGGATGCCAACTTTATCTAGCACGGGATTTAGCGTCAGCAACGAACTTTTCTTGCTGCTTTTAATTGAGTAATTTCGGCCGGGAAATGATGGCGTTGAAATTGGTTGTTTCTGGGTGTGGCAGATAAACCGGTACATGAAGGCCCCAACTCTTAACGCGCGCGGATATGATGAGAATATTTGCAGTATATCGGCGTAATCGACGGCTTACCAGGCTTCGACGAGTTTCTTCTCCGGAGGAGTTGAGGTAGAGGAACATATTTTGCCCAGAACGAGCTTGTTCAGAGAGACATTGGGGTCCATTCCACCATAACGAGGAGTCAGCTAAGTCTTGCGGCTTGCACCCTCGATTTCCTAAATTGGCGAGGTTATCAGCACTGGGTACGTGGCGCCAAGATGCGTTACTAATGTTCTGTAGAATCAGGGTGATTCTATTTGCCACGTAAATTTTCCATGTATGTGGGGGTTTTTCTAGCCAAGCCAACTCGATGGCGGAGTCCGACCAGAGTGGCAGTTCGTGTGGTGGCAGACTTAATTGGGATTTAGTGTTTGCTACTAATTTTGATAACAGTACTGCGCCACAGACTTCCAATCGTGGCAAGCTAATCGTCTGTAGAGGAGCGACTTTGGTTTTAGCCAAGAAAAGATGAGTTGAGAAGGAGTTTTCATCATATTGTACTCTGATATAGACGCATGCTGCATATGTTTTTTCTGAGGCATCTGAGAAACAGTGTATTTGGATGCATTTATTTGGGGCAAATTGCACCCATCGTGGAATACGTATATTGCATATGGCTGGAAGACTTTCCCGGAAAGTGTTCCCCTTATGAACAGATGCGGGTTTGACCTATTCATCCCAGTCAGTACCTTCTAACCATAGCTGTTGGAGGAGGATTTTGGCTAAGATCATAGCCATACTGTCGGGTCAAAAAGTTTCGCTACGGCTGAGAGTATTGGCCGTTTTGTATTTGAATTAGAATCGGGAATTGTCGTATGAGTACGAAAACGAGTCGGTTAATTCGTTCCATCTTATTCCCATCTAAGACATCATAGTTTGAAATTGATTCGAAAATTTCTGTTCTGTTTGCAGTTATTTATTTCAATGGAAAGCCCGCCGATTTTAGAGCTTCGATAGTTTGAGTCATAGAGTTAAGTGTGGACTGAATGTCATGCCCCCCCAAGAGAGGTATTTTTCTGCGCAATCCTGGGCGAGTTGGTAAAGGGTACGGATTGCGCAGTTACCACGAAAGTTCCGGTTTTTAATTTAAAATCTTCTATCGGTTTTGAGGGGCTTTTCTGAAGAGTATTCAGCAAAATGACGTTGGTCCTAATGCTCTGGCTTAAATCGGAGAAGCAACGTTTTGTTCGGTTTTTGTACCACCATTCCTCCCATTCCTGAGATATAAAAGTGGATTGGTTTTGTGGGAAGGCCTAACGGTTTTTGGACGCGGGTTGACAAACACGTTTTTTGAGAGCCTTGGTTAATGAGCGCACGAATTTTATGATATTCCTCCGCGTAATGTATAGGGACTATTGCCATGGGGAGTAGGGTTGTTTCGCAGCTGACGGAGAAATGTGATGACACTGTGTTTGGGAGTGGGATCTTGAGGTTTCTGCGCTGCTGCTTGATTCGCTGCTTGCCTTGACGTAGATAGTTGTTCTCCATCTCTATGGTGCTGAGTTGACGTCTGGGCCAGGGTTCTCTGGGGTCTGGAGCCCGCACCGAAGTTGTGTTTGATTGGGGTTGAAAATGTAAGAGGAAGTGATGTCTTCTTTGGCAGTAAATGAATGAAAACTTGCTCTGGAAATCACGTTGGAGGTGAGAGTACGACAGACAATTCCCGCAATAATTGTTGTCTCTTACAAATTTGAGGCGGTCTGAGACCGTGAGCGCTTTAAGTTTTAAGCAAAACTTCATTGCATGGTTCGCATTACACAGCTTACAAGAGACTTAAAGGGGTTCTGTGTGAAAGTTTTGTGTTTAGTTCCTGTTTTGTGAATGTTGAGTTTTGGGTAGAGTTTTGGTTTGTGGACCTGGGAACGAAATTCGGAGTAGGGGTTTCGGCTTTCCCGGCCGGTAAGTGTACAACCTCTCCACTACTTCATATCTTGAGGTTACACTGCTACAACAACAACAACAACAAATTTGTCCATGTCTTCCGACAGCGGAAATTCTTTTCGGGAACTTAGAGATTGTTCCCATAGAGAGAGATTTGAAGTGTGAAGTTTCGACGGGCATATATACACAAGGATGGGGTCCCAATTATAGGTTGGGATACCTTGCGCTGCCAGGGTACATAAATAATTATTTATTGTGGTTTGCGTACCGAGCTTTGAGGGCGTCCCATGCTAGCTGAAAACTGTCCTTGATTAATGGATATTGTTTTACTAATTACCTGCTTGACCTTTAGTCTTCTGCCGCTGGTGACACAGCTTCTAAAATAAATAAAAAAAATAAAAATAAATGTAGGGCGTGATAACCTCCGAAGAGATTTTAGGCCGAGCTTCTCTTCCAATTTGCGTTGTGCTCCTCTTGATTTTCTCTACAAATATCCCGGACGGGACCTACATATTGTATGTCGAATCCGAGCGGCATCTGCAAGGCACATGAGTTTTCACTGAGAGCTTTTTATCGCAGAAATACACTCGGAGCGCTTGCCACACAATGCCGAGGGACGACCCCGCTTAGAAAAATTGTTTTCTAATTGAAAAACCTTATTTCTAAAATTTTGATGTTGCTTTTCCCAGGGTGTGAACCCAGGGCATACGGTGTGGTAGGCGGAGCACTCTACCGTCACACCACGGCGGCCGCCAGCAGCTTCTGAGCTTGGGTTAATTTGGGGTGATTGCGGTAGACTGCCGTAAACATATCCCTGAATGCTGGCCCACCGTGGAATATTTCGGCATCGCAGGGTAATACTTTGAGATATAATTGTGACGAGTTTGGCTTATTCGGGAGATTACGGGGCTGAGACGTTTGAGGGGAGGGTCTCAGTGACTGCAAGGCATCCATTATATGAGACATGCACGTTTCATAACTTTCAGAGCACTTATGCTATTTTAGCTCTATTGAATCGGTGGACTCCTGATGGGATGGAGAAAGAGATACGTTTCTGCAGGAATCTTGGGGTGATTCCCACAATCTTTAGAACTGTTGTGTTTTTACTTTCAGAAGGGATTATGTTTGGTCAGATATAAGAGTTACTGGCCATTTTGAGTAAAATGCCTCGAGTCTATCACTTTCGAAAATAAAGGTATCGGGGCTTATGCCAAGTTGACCTTCATCAAGGCTGTCACTTACTTTTTTACTCATTGTGTTTTATTTCTCTCAGAGATTAAAATTGTGCGTTCCAAAGTGTGGGTTTCAACAGGGGTGTATGGAAGTGCACATGAATTACATCAATTGACAGGCTGTTTCGCATACTTAGCAACCATATAAAAGTTATATGAATCGATTCGTATGGATCGACCGCTGTGCATGGGTTTATTTTTGTTAACAAATATTACTCTATTTGTTTAACATTAATAGAAAATTTTTTTGTAAATTCGAACAATCTCTCCAAATATCGACTTTTACTTTCGTGCACAAATGCGCGCTATCTGTAGGACCAATTATCTAAGTGCTCTAAGACACAAACCTACATATACATATCTGATTTTAAAGGCTGTCTAACTCCGTAATATATTTTGCTTTTGGAAAAATTACCTATTTGAAAATAAGCTGGCTGAAAAGTAGTGGCATGACAGTTTAAGTTAAATCAACAAATGAAAATCTCAACCAAGCGATTTGTAAAAAAATAATTTGTATATTTGTTTGCTCCTGCGAAGGCAGTCACCTTGTAGCGGTGCAGGGGCTTACGCCGATTGCATACGATACTAATTGGCCAGATGGGAGCGGAGCAACCGCGCTCACCACAGAGATGTGGTGGAATGCGATCGGTAACCAAGAACTGTCACCTCCTAATCCAGGGTGTCATGCGTCACCGTGCCCATTGGATTGGTTTGAAGCCAGGAGATCCACAACACCGCCTGTATTATAAAGGCACCTCCCCAACACCGGGTCACCTTGGGGAGTAACCATGACCTTACCGCATCAAGGGGCTCTGCCGCGGCGGACCAACCAAGTTCCCCAAATTTAAACATTGACAACAACGCTTGCCACGTCAATCAAGTTGTCGTAAGAATAATAATGAACAACAACAAAAAAACAAACAAAAACAATAACAATAACAATAACAAAAACAATAACAAAAACAATAACAATAACAATAACAATAACAACAACAATAACAATAACAATAACAATAACAATAACAATAACAATAACAATAACAATAACAATAACAATAACAATAACAATAACAATAACAATAACAATAACAATAACAATAACAATAACAATAACAATAACAATAACAATAACAATAACAATAATAATAACAATAACAATAACAATAACAATAACAATAACAATAACAATAACAATAACAATAACAATAACAATAACAATAACAATAACAATAACAATAACAATAACAATAACAATAACAATAACAATAACAATAACAATAACAATAACAATAACAATAACAATAACAATAACAATAACAATAACAATAACAATAACAATAACAATAACAATAACAATAACGATAACAATAACAATAACAATAACAATACCAATAACAATAACAATAACAATAACAATAACAATAACAATAACAATAACAATAACAATAACGATAAAAGCATATCAAAGAAAACGGGCTCCAAGAAGAGCAGCGGGCAGAGAAGCGGTAGGCCACACAGGTACTCCAGGCAATTCCTGGCGAGCCTCACGAGAGAGGAGGCAATGCTTTTCCTAGAGCATCAGAGGGATGAATCCCCCTCCACAAGCACTGAAGTGTACAGAGAACCGGCTCTTAAAACCGCGAACCCCAAGAGCAACACCAAAACCCAAGGAGATCAGCGCGGGCCCGAAGAGCATTCCAACCAGGAAACAAAGAAACCCGCGATCCCCAGTGGACCCCTATCCACTGGTGAGCAGCGCGGGTAAGGTAAACAAGGAGAGCAGAAGGCGGCGACAGGCAACAAACCCGCGATCCATGAAGTCCCAGTACCTCCATTGCGCAGCGCGGGCCGCTACGAAAAACAAAAGAATTGACTGCCGAAGAGCGAGAAAAGGTGACAAAGAGAGGCTACGACGGTGCATCCAAGTACGAAAACCACCACCCTAGCAGTCCCTCTAGAGGGACGAGTAAGTCTAGGCGCTCACCATCTTAGCATGACTCAGGTAGCAGCTCACAGAGCAACTGTGAAAATTCCCAGGAAGGGAACAGTAAAGAGCGGAGCCCGGAGGAGTGGAAGCGGCCTAACAGAAGGCACAACACAGGCATACAACTGCACTTCCACCACGGGGCAGTTCAGGAGCGCTGGATGATAAGAGCCGCTTTGGACTAAGTGGGGCTGGGGTAAAAAGACATCTCCGATATCCCGTGGAGGGCCTGTCGCCCAGAGAGGCAAGAGCCAGGGCAAACGAACACAGGCATGAACCAGACCACGGGCAAAGAAAAGCCACTGCTCAAAGAGGAAGCAAAGAAGGAAGGAGAACACAGCCAGCGGCAGCTGACCAGCATGCGCCTGCTCCCACTGAAAAGCGTAGGATCCGGCAAATTACTCCAAGTTCAAAAAGGCAACGGGCCCGTGCTCCCACGAACACTACACCCACTGGCAGGGAGAATTTAGCCAGGGCAACTGGGGTGCCCGCTGAGATGGCACCAAGGCAGCAGAGATATTCGAAAGCCCTTAGGGGTATCCGAATAGCTGTGCTGCCCAGTAACTACCCAGCGGAGGCCCTAAGTCAGGAGGACCTGACGAATCTCCAAGAGCTCATAATGGACAGAGTGTTCAGGGGGTATGGGCATGCCCTAGTTATTTGCGGAGTGTACTTCCGAGCAGGGCTCCTCCTCGTAGATTGTTAAGTGGCTCGTTGAAGTGATACCGACACTTGGGGGTGGACAGGGCCACAATTATGCACGAGACGCGGGGATGAAATACCGCCAACGCATAATGTGACTATGTTCCTCCCCAGAAGTGCGGAACGCCCCAAAGAGTTTGCGTTACGGCTCCTCGCCAACCAAAATGAGGGCCTCAGGACGCAGAGATGGCGCGTTATTAACTGTAGCGCAGAGGAAACAGGCCTATGTCTCGACGTGGGCATAGACGAGGAATCGTATCAAATTACACGCAGAAATGGACTTAAGCTGCACTATAGGTACGGCTTGGTCCTAGTGGAGGCAGAGGCAACCAGGGAATAATGAGCAGCCGGAACAAAAAGGCGGAGGCAGAGGGCGCCGACAGAGGCGAGCTGTCGGACGTGAGCACCGATACCATCAGAGCTCGCGAGATCACAAACCCTCCCACTGCAGCAAGCAAAAACGACACAATCGTGCAGCCTGGGGATGAAGGAGAAATCCCCACTACACAAGAGCTCATCGAGGGTTTCAACCTCCAGGAGCTGGAGCGGATTGTCGGATGGAAATGTTCCGATGAGGCCGGCCGGGCCAAAATGACCGGCACAAGCTTAAAAATAGCCCAGGTCAACCTCCATCACGCCATTGCAGCTTCGGCTGTACTGGCGAGGAGTCTCGCCTCGGATGATCTGGGCATCGCCCTCATTTAAGAACCTTGGGCTTACAAGGGACAGGTAAGGGGCCTTAATGTGAGTAATAATAAAGTTATTTGGGACCTCTCACAGCAGACACCAAGAGCATGTGTAATGCTTAAAGCAAATATTAACTATTTTTGCATTACAGAATTTTTAAGTCGGGATCTGGTGGCGGTGAAGATCGACGCAAAGATGGATGGAGACAATACCGGCATTGTGCTGGCCGCAGCCTACCTCCCGGGGGACGACAGTACAGTCCCTCCAGATAACGTGCAGAAACTAGTGGAGCATTGCAGAAAAGCGAAACTTCCGTTGATCATAGGAAGCGATGCTAACTCCCACAACACGGAGTGGGGCAGCAGTGATACCAACCAAAGGGGTGAGTGTTTACTTTAATATATAGTCAGCAACGATTTGAATATATATAACGTCGGGAGCAAACCGACGTTTCTTACGAGAGTCAGGGCAGAGGTCCTAGATATAACACTTGGCAACAACCTAACTGAGAATATGATCTCGAAATGGAGAGTCTCAGAAGAACCCTCCTTTCGGATCACAAGATCATAAGTTTTGAGTTGGGTGCTGTACCAGGGCAAACCAGTCCTAAAATAAATCCCAGGAAAACAGACTGGGGCCCTACAAAAGTGTCATAGAGGCTAACACGGATAATTTCAGAAATAAGAGCAGAATCACTAACTGTACTGAGTTAGAGGGCCAGATAATGATTGATGCCTACAACGCTAGTTGCCGAGTCTCCCTAGTTAAGGGTAAGAAGGCAACCCCCTGGTGGTCGCATGACCTAAGGAAAAAAGTCAGGAAACTTTTTAACGGGGCAAGAAGAACCGGAAGCTGGGAGGAATACACTCAAAATCTAACAAAGTACAATAAGGAGATAAGGAAAGCTAAGAGGGGAAATTTCTAGCACACCTGCAGCGGCAAAGCTCCACAAGGCCCTGGCCAAAGAGCAGAGGGAGATTAACCTAGCGATTAGGCTCCCAAATGGTAAATTTACCGGAACGGTGGAGGAGCGAGCGAAGGCCCTGCTACAAACGCATTTTCCGGGTGCCTCTCCGCAAGTACCGGAACCTTTATTGCCCAAAGTGAAACCAACCCCATCAGACTGGCAATTGGCCACTCCCTCTTCAGTGAGGCCAGAGAAAGATGGGCAGTGGAATCCTTTGAGAAATACAAATCTCCGGGGGTGGATGGCATCTACCCGGCGCTAATGCAGCAAGGGACACAGATTATCCCACATCTGGCCAGGATCATGAGATATAACCTCGCACTGGGATACATACCCATGATGTGGAGAAGAGCAAAAGTGGTTTTCATACCAAAAGTAGTTAAAAAGGACTATTCACAAGCAAAGTCCTTCAGACCAATAAGTCTAACTTCCTTTGTCTTGAAGGCAATGGAAAGGATAATAGACCAAGAAATTAGGTCGAACGCCCTCAAGAGCTGGCCCCTACATCATAACCAGAATGCGTACAGAGCGGGTAGGTCCACGGACACAGCTCTATACCAATTAACATCTGAAATACAGAGGGCGTTAGAAACAGAGGAAACAGTCATTTGCGCTTTTCTTGACATCGAAGGTGCCTTTACCAACACATCTCACGAAAGCGTAACCATAGCACTGCAGAGAAGAGAAATTCAGATGCCTATCCAGAGATGGATTGACAATCTACTCCGCACAAGAATCGCTGAAGTCCATGTAGGCAACAGCGCAGTTAAGGTTAATACCACGAGGGGGTGCCCTGAAGGAGGTGTTCTATTACCCCTTCTGTGGAGCCTAGTAGTGGATGAGCTCCTGCAAAAGCCTTCTGACAGTGGCATAAGATGCCAAGGATATGCTGATATCATCGTCATAATCGCAATGGATAAATTCGAGAGAACGTTCTGTGACATAATACAGAGAGCATTGAATATTACAAAGGGATGATGTGCCAGTGTGGGACTTAAAATCAACCTATCTAAAACGACCATCATCCCTTTCACCCTACCAGCCCTGTGAGCAATAACAACAGATGCCGTGGCACTAGAATATGGAACCGCGATGAAATACTTGGGGGTCATTTTTGACACCAAGGTCCTATGGGAACAGCACTTCGACTCCATGAGAGCTAGGGCCACGAGGTCCATCATGGTATGCAAACGTTTAGCAGGCAAATCATGGGGCTGTAGCCCGCATGTGCTAAGATGGATGTATACCATGATAGTAAAAACTATGATAACATACGGTTTGATAGCCTGGGCATCGGGAACAACTCAGGCGACGACGAGGCAAGCACTGTCAAAACTTCAGCGACTGGCATGTGTATGCATTACGGGAGCTATGAGCACATGCCCTACAGCAGCGGTGGAGGCTATCCTCGATCTGACTTCGCTGCATATATCAATAGAGCAGTCAGCCAAGCGAACCCTCCTGAATTTCGCTAAGGAGGGCTCGGGCATAGGTAAAGTCATATCTTCCCGAAACATGGAGGAATTGAGAGAGAAAATCCCAATCTCTCAACTTCCGAGGAATGATATCCACAGATAGATAGTCTATGAGAGAAGGTATAAAGTAGAACTGGGAGACAAGGGTATGTGGGAGGAAAGCAGAATTGAGTACATTCATCAGCTTAATAGAATAGTATGGTATACCGATAGCTCGAAGACACCAGATCTGGAGTCGTTGGACCCAGCGCCAAGATAGCAACGCCTCTGGGAGCATACTCGAGCATTTTTCAAGCTTAAGTATTCGCCAGTGTGCTGACCTGAACCTTCAGTGCGAATACTCCAACGAAACAATATCCATACTCAGTGACAGTCAGGCCGCTCTCAAAGCGATCTCGGCGTCTGAAATAAAATCAGCACTAATCCTTGAGTGCGTTGAAAAGCTAAATCAACTAGGAGCACACAACGAAATGCTGTTGGCCTGGGTTCCTGGCCACATGGGAGTTGAGGGTAATGAACAGGCGGACAGCCTGGCAAGAGAGGCAGCAACGACACGACCTATTGGTCCTGAGCCGTTCCTGCCAGTAGGCCAGCAGGAAATCAGAGTGTACAATTGTGGTGTGTCGCAACTCGGCACGGGAGTGGAGGCACCACAATTGAGTTAGGATTATATTTAAAAAGAAAGAAATAAAGGCGAGAGATATTTCTCGTTATAATATTTGCCTTTATTATAGTGAAAATTAAAATTAGCACACTAATTTATCTTGTATAATAAATGTGGCAGGCTCCTCGGACGGTGTTAGCTGTGGTTCGCTCAAAGATCGCTGGAAAAGTAGACGGTTGCCTTGTCAAGGACAACCGTTGAACCGTGGAAAAAGTCTCCGGTTTTAAGAGGAAGCTTCCCCACACAGTTGTCCCGGCATGCATGTATATGTGTACGGACAACATAACCCTAACTATGTACACACATACATGCATGTGAGCGAACTAGGGGTCGATAAAGTGGTGCTATTGGGGTGGCGCGAGTTGATATGAATTTAGGCTTCGGGCCTAAACATGCCGGCCCCTTGCTATACGCAACAGCTCAGACTCCGCCCGAGCGGCCCAGAACACGATTTGTCTTAAAACTAGATTCTAAATTAAACGGTGCAAGCCGGATGGCGCGACGGCATCCTCCTTGCCTTCGCCGTGACCTAGAGCTAGGACGATAGGAAAAAATTAATTGAAAACCGGATCATATATTTCTTGCCATTCATATAAACTTCATTTATTTCGAAAAAAGTACAATTTACATGTATAACCTTATCTCAGCTAAATAACTCTAAATAGCCATTAAGGTATATCAGATCGGGTGGGTCCCCGAGAGTACCCACCCGAGGATCGTGCTTAGCGCGATCAGCGATCCGAAGGATGGTGGTAATGTGCCCGACGTCATGATTTCGGCGTAGACGTCGCCGCCTAGAACGAAGCGAATTGGGGTGGACGCGTAAAAGTGGGGGTCCGCAAAATGGATGTGCTCGTAAGGAGCCGCGACGCTGGGGTCGACGTTGTAAGTTGGACTGACGCGCCTGAACTCGTGGACGCAGACTGCGTGAGTCGTCACCGTCTTACTCTGCCCATGTTTGCCTCTAAAACGAATAAAACACCCGGTTTCGCCGTCGGCAGTGCTAACACACAGTGCACGAATGAGGTGCAGACGCCCTCCGGCTTCCACCTTCACGATCGCAGTTGGCGCCAGAGCAGCCATTGGCCGAAGAGTTGGGCCGGCTGAGGCGCGGGCCGGAATGACCCCGTTCCGGAATGAACTGTATTGAGGTATCTGGCGCGGCCGAGTGGCCAGTCTACCATCTCGACGGTCTTCCTTCACGTGTCGTATCGCGTGCAGCTGGGCCGGCCGAGGGGCCAGTCTATGATCGCGCGTTGGTCGATGTGCTTGCGCGCGTTGTTGCGTAGGTGGGCGGAACGGCCGTGATTCCACTCCACTTTTCTCTCGTCGTTCGTGTGCTAATAGGGGTCGGAACGGCTTTGGGTCCGATCCCCTATTGTCGGAACTTACTATATGGGATCCCGCTCCACTCCCGGATGGCAGTTGTGGTTCTTCCGCAAAGGCCGACTCGGACGCGTGGAGAGACAGCGTCTCATCCATCGTCCCGTAGTCCACCTCTTGCATCGTAGGCATCCGCTCATAACCTTCTCCCTCTTCTTCCATGACCAGCTGGTACCAGCTCTTCGGCGTCTCTGGCTCGGACGACAAGTCCTCCATGGAAAGGTGCAGCGTGGTATGATGATTGCTACCACATCTTCGGCACCTTCCTTTGCTCGTGTAGTCTTTGGCACGATGTACCATTGAAAGGCAATTTTGGCAGTACTTGGCCTTTATAATTTCGCGTAGTCGTTGCAGCGGCGACTTCGCGCGGTATATCGGGCATGACCTGGTTGGATGTTTTGCGTCGCACAAATGGCACGGCTTTGGGTAACGAGCGGCCTGGCGCTCGGTCCTCCTTCTTAGCGAAGCGTAATGAGTCATTCTATTGAGAGAGTATGGAAGAAAATAAAGGAAACTCGTTGAGTTGTTATGACTGTGTCACGCTTTCGGTGGCGAGTAAGCCCTAGTTTTATTAAATTGCATATTGCGTATGGGTAGGGTGAAATTCGGTAGATTCCTAAGAAGATATTCGCGCATGTTATGTGCATGGTCGCTTTCAATGCGCATTATGTGTCTTGGGCTTTAGTGCCTTATTTTGTGTATTTTTGTGTCATGCGGTAGCGTTTCAGCTAGTCAGGCCTACTAGTGCTGCAGAAAAATTGACATTTAAGTTGCTTGGTACTCACATTTTGGTACCGAACCGGGTAGAGAGTGTATATGTGGGATCTTTCGAGTCGTTGTTATTTGTGTTGTTGGTGCTAAAAAACAACAACTTTCCTGCACGCCACAAAAAAAATGTTTGGACACCAAAATTTCATGCTACCTAGAGAAAAAAAAAAATCTTCGTTTTGGACGAGGAGAAGAAGTTGTAGAATAAACCATTTTTTTTTTTTTGTATTGCCCTTCGATTATTTGTTCAACTTTCCCCCAAGTACGCTTGTAGCCCTGTTGTATTGATGGTCTTTATTAAACGGCACGGTTTCCGAAGTGTATTTGACTCCGATACCGACTTGTCAGAAACGGGTTTTTTGGGTACACGTTTGCATCTTTTTATGCATCCCTAATATAATATACATTTAAACTCGGCATATATATGTACATACGTTGGTATAAGTATATGGATAGTCAGTGCGCGGATTCTATCGCTTTGGTAGATTTACCAACCTTTTGACCCATTTTCATTTTCTACTACTACTACCACAGAGGCCCAAAATCTACCATCTTTTCAGTATTTTCGCATTGAGAACAAATACTGTGATCATTTTGTAAACGTATTTAATTGCTGAGCACAACCAACTAATACTAGGCGGTTACACTAACCACCACCACGGAATTTGAACAAAGTTGTGCACGAATTCAAAAACGGAAATAAATTTGTTTATGAAATAAATGTAGTAACTGAGCACGCAAATAAATGTTGGCGCTATTGTCATCTTTTTGTATGCGAATACTTTTCCGAGTAACATACCGAAATCGGTTATTTTGTGGCAATATCTTTGGTTCATTGGAAAATGGTTGTGGTAGTTAGACGTTTTGGTATGTGATTTAGTTTGTGAGTTGTTTGTTTTACAATGAATTGGGAATTTTTTGTTACCAATATAAACCTTAGTTATTGTTTTCATGAAACTTCTACTACCATTTTCCGTCTCCCAACATTTTCCCTTTAAAAAAAGGTCCGTGAACTGGTAGATATTTACTAGCAGCAAAGAAAAAAAATGTGCACATTCATACACACCCGTGTATAGAATGTAAATTCCTCTGAATTGAAGCAAACGGGACTAATCGAAAGATTTCTTCCGTTGCTTCATTCTTTCATTTTTTACGCATGATAGAGTACGGTTGGCTAAACATGGTAAGTAAATTGCAATATTTTCTTTCTATCTATTATTATAAAAATAAAATCATTTTTTTTCTTTTTCATTAGTAATTACTTTTAGTTTATTTTTTCAGGTGGAGAATGGGCATGGGGCATGGAGCGCATTGGTCAGGTTATTTTGTGTCGGATTTTGTTTTAATTTTAGATGCCGGCATCGCAAAGGGGGTGCTCCAAATGCGGCGTCGGCAGCGCTGTCAGTTGTCACACTTTTGCGATGTTCATTTATACATTTATTAATGAATTTTTTTTCTTTGCAGGTTTTGGTTGCATAAAATCCATCACGGCCGCATTTTAATCACTATCTCTTTGAAACGCTATCAACGGTAATAAAAATCGTATGCACAACAGAGCCAGCAGCAGTTAGCTTCTTTGAAGAAGCATTATTTTCTGTTTTCCAAGGCATATTGCAAAAAGACATATTTGAATTTATGCCTTATGTTTTTCTAATGCTTTCGCTATTGTTAGAAATACGCGAGGGCAGCGGCACTATACCCGAGCCATACTGGGCACTTTTTCCTTTCCCGAATGCAAAGTTTGGCGTAACCCATTGACCTTATATCGTGGAGCTGAATACCAACGATTTTTTTTTTGTAGATGTTTACGATCTGGGCAATGAGGCCTTTCTATCGATGAAATTGATTGTGATATTTTTGCGTCGCTACGACGAAATCAAATGTATCCGATATCCCTCTCCTAGTTGACTTGGTGAAATAGAAACTTGATTACTTAATTTTGACACTAATGGCAATAACAATATTCCTGGTACTCGTGTCGGTTCCGGTGCTGTTTGCCATATTTTTGCTAAGCCTTCGTAGTTGGCTGCAGCGCTGTAAAAAAAAAACTTAAAGATTCATATGATGGGCCTGTGAATATAGGGATAGTTCATCCATATTGCAATGCTGGGGGCGGTGGCGAGCGAGTTTTGTGGTGTGCTGTTCGAGCACTACAGGCGAAATACGACAATATTAAAATTGTTATATATACAGGAGACATCGACAGTTCGCCAAACAGTATCATGGAAAAAGTATAAGAAACTTTCAATATAAATATTGACAAACAAAGTACAAGCTTCGTTTATCTGAAACGTCGATTGCTATTGGAAGCTAAATTGTATCCGTATTTCACATTGCTGAGGCAAAGTCTTGGATCCATTATTCTCGGACTAGAAGCTCTTTGTCGATTTCCACCTGATATTTATATAGACACCACAGGATATACTTTCAAGTTGCCTGTGTTCCCTTTTATTGGTAACTGCAAGGTCGGGTGCTATGTGCGTTATCCCACAATAAGTATGGATATATTGCGGTGTGTTCAACGATGTGAATATCGTCATAACGATCAAGCTTACGTGGTTAGAAACCCATTCATCACCTGGCTCAAGGTTATATACTATCGAATTTTTACAAAGATATACAGATGGGCTGGACGATGCTCCGATACTATAATGGTAAATTCCACATGGGCTGAAGCAAGTACGTTTAGAGGCACAAACTCAGCAATTTAATGTAAGCGCCCTAGAAAGGTATAAAAAAGGCGAATGGAGCATATTGGATCACCCAATTTTACAAATATTTGTTTCGGAATGCAATGATTTGGATTCATACAAAGCAACCGCCCATGAAGAAATTAAAAATTGGGTCAAGCAATTGACGGCATATGGCATATCGGATTGGATGATTTTATGGTAGAGACACTCGATGTACGTAAAGCAAAAAACTTACTACCACGTACTACTGTGCTGGATAAAATTCGTCAAGATTTTGCGACGAAAAATGATGATCGTTGTATATCCGTTTTGAATCCTGCGAAATTTGAACAAAAATCAGCTAAATCTTTTCGTTGTTTAGTGCAGCGTTTCAGATTTCTCATGCTTGCTAGCTACAATCGTATTATTGCGAAATATGAGGAGCTTATACGAAGTAAACGTGAAAAGCGCAACCACGACGGTTGGGACTTTTGCCAGTACTTTTTTATGCAAGAGGATTTAGCATTGATATTCGAAAAACTTGAATTGCACACTGAGGCACTAATACAATATGATGATCTGGACGCTATGTTTTCACAACTCATTACCCACTCTGGCTTCGGTGAAAAGCAAAAATTGTTGGAACATTTCAAGCAACCGTTGTGCTCCTTTCACGGCATTTATTTAAATCGGCGCGATAAATTGAATTACGACACAAAATAAAGGCCGGTCCCGTCTCGATATTAGAATTTCGAAATTACTTATTCGAATGGCAAGCTCATTTGTTGCAACAAAGCAATGAAATACCAGAAATTGCTAAACGCCTGCTAAACTTTCTTTTTTCTACATTGCGGGAAATTGAGTAGTTTGTCAAATTGGATACACAGGAAGGTGCACTACCTTGCTGAATGTTTGTTTGCGCCTTAGAAGTACTAAAAACCTGTGAGATGGCTATGGAACCAAACGAGTTAGTTTGCTTTCAACACTGTACGCCAATCTGGAATTTAGCCAAAGATAACTTGTATGAATTAGGTAAGCTGTGTGGTTTACAATTGCATATTTTGGTACAACTGTCTGCTGGCATTGGTGATACACCGCTTGAGCAGTCACAGTTCTTAAATCCAACACCCCAAATTTCCGAGCAAAAACGCGATCGTTCACCCAATCGTCGTCCGAAGAAATCTGCTACATAACAATTGAAAGAAGCATTAGGCTCCAATCAGGCGTTCCAAAAGCTTTATTTAGAATTGGCAGAAATAGCAATAAGCGCATACAAACATGTCGCCCGTCATCGTTCAGCACGTCCCGTGGGTTTGGATTGAAATTAAAAGCTGAAAATTGGCATGCACTATGCTCACAAACTTTACTGGAACTAGCGAATTGTTATCGCAAAATGGGTGATTCGCTGGCCTATACTAAAACATGTAGTTCTATATCATGTTGTCAAGAGTTGGAACAGTTGGTGCGTTCATTTTATTTCGACGAATTTCTTAAATCAATAAAAACGTTAACAACAACGCTATCAGCGCAACCGTCCATAGAGAATGCCAATCACTGTGTGCTTGAAGATAACTTTCGTATCTCTGATATAAATGTGTTAAATGTAGAACCCATAATACAAGATGATATTGTTAAGGTACAACTGTAATTGGAAAGTTTATATCCACGTGAAGTATTTGCTGAATGTATACAACTATGAAATGCATGTGGCTCCACTTACTGGCGAGGTAGCCGCACCAACTTTGGTTTGTTCACCACACAAAGAATCACTTCTTAAAATGTCACTACGTTTATACTACAAACAAGATAATACATTAGATTGTGCTTCAGTAGCTTGTGAATTGCCTAAAACCAAACAGCCAGTGCGTCTTACGAATAGTACTAAAAGCAAATTATCACCAAGTGTGCAATCGGATTTCACGAATTTTGTAGCTACTGAAAAAGTTACTTTACAACCGGGTGGTAATATACTTGAGCTGAAATCAAAAGCGACACGTGTGGGCACTTGGGATTTCAAACAGATACGAATTTGTATATCTCCTTTGGAGTTGCTGTCAGAGCAAATGCCTTTTAGAGCTTTACCATTTGTTATCACTATAAAGCCAGCTGCGGCAGTGCTTAACTTCAAAAACTTGATTGCGGGCATTGAACAACCGATACGCTTAAAAGTATCTGGCGGTAGTTTTATTTTCCCTGCCGATGCGATAATCATGCTTAAATGTTCCAAAAATTTGCGTATACGTATGGCGCGTTCAAAAAAAAAAACTTAAAGATTCATATGTTTTGGTAATGTCTATTCACGGTGAATATGTTCCTTGAGTCACTTTTCTCGTCTTCAGGTTTGACAGAGTGGTTTGTGGGAAATTTGCAAAAACAATATCCAGCGACGTTTCACACTATAATACGCACTGGAAATAAATTGCAACATCCAGTTATATTGGAGATCAGGAAAAAATCCAAGGTGACCTAAATATTTGGTTATGTAACCCTTGCAGATCACCATTTCTTTTAACATCTTCAAATACAATTTTGGCTGTAGCCTATTCACTTTGTGGGTCTACCGAAGGCTCCCTGACTTCCGTGGAAAATTTTATTGCAGTTCCAACTTATGGGTACCCTTCCCTGCGAACCGACTACTTTTACCCGCGCGTTCACCAATACCGGGGTAGACTTTGCGGGGCCTTTCGACATCAAAAGCTACCGCGTTAGGGGATGTCGACTATCCAAAGGCTACGTATGCCTTTATGTCGTTTTCACCACTAAGGCCATTCACTAAGCGGCCAGTAGCGACCTCAGCACCCCATGCTTTCTCGCAGCCTTCTCGCGTTTTATCGCGAGAAGAGGATGTCCGAAAAACATCTACCCCGACAATGGTACAAACTTTGTCGGAGCATAAAGATCTCTATGATCGGAATTCAAAGCCTTCCTGGCAGAAAGCCGAGAAAAAACAGTCTCCAAGTATAGCCATCAAGCATTAACTTGGCATTTTATTCCCGCCGGCGCTCCACATATGGGCGGCCTGTGGGAAGCGGGAGTGAAGAGCTTCAAAAGCCACTTCAAGAAGGTCGCTTCTCTCCATAGATATACCATGGAGGAGTTCCAAACCCTTTTGTGCCGGATCGAGGCATGTCTAAATTCACGACCTCTCAGCCCGGCGTCCAATGACCCAACTGACCTGGAGCCACTAACTCCAGGACATTTCCTCACGGGCAGCCATCTTCTGGCGCCGCCAGAACCGGATGCGAACGAAAGCCCTGCCTCAATGCTAAATAGATGGCAGAATCTCAAGGCCCTCCATCAAACCTTCTGTCGGCGACGGAAAACCGAATATTTATATGAACTTCAAAAGCGTGTGAATTGGAAACAAAATATACAAGTGGGAGATCTCGTTGTCCTCAAAGAGGACAACCTATCTCCCAACGAATGGGGGTTAGGTAGAGTCGTCAACGTACACCCCGGCAAAGACAACCGAGTACGTGTAGTCGACCTCTTTACCGAGAAGGGTCAAGTCAGACGACCTTTGGTCAAACTGATCCTCCTTCCCAACGGAGGAGATGGATTGCGAGGAGGCCAATAGCTTCTCATAACAAGCCCTCCGTTCCTCTCCCTCACTCCCTTCCGAACTCCACTTTCCTATCGAGACCCAAAACAAACCCAAATTCACTCGCTTACCCAGAGCGAGGACACCAGAAAATATCCCACATTCGACTCTCTCCCCCGAACGAGGACACCATACCACTCACTCGTTACCCCATAACGAGGATACCAGAAAAGCCCTAACGCAGATCCGCTATCTGCCACAGAACATAAAGGCCTTCGGCCTATTTTATTTACAATTTTCAACAAACAACAACCCTAATGCAGATCCGCATCCATCTGCCACCGAAACCAAAGGCATTATCCGGCCCATTAAATTTTTAAATTTTCAAAAAAAATCAAACCCAAATTCACTCACTCCCCGGAGCGAGGACACCAGAACCCTAACCCAGATCCATGATCTGCCACATAATGCATCTGCACTCGGCCAAAGGAACTCGGCCAACACCCAAAATCTTGAAATAACTGAACAAAAACCTTTAATGTGCAACTACCCATAAAGTTTGCACCTAACCAACTACGTGTTTATTTTCGAGAATTTCAGTTTTTTTTCGTGGTGTTCTCTTCTCGTATCATTTATTTATTGTCATTTGCTAGATTGAATTCGAAAGCACCAAGCGAGACCGACCGGATTTTTCACTCGACTAGGCATTCAACAAAGCAATGATGCGGTAATTAATTGTATTTTGCATCGACGTTTGATTTCGATTAGGGCCTTAAGGTAGAAAACTTGGCGAACTAGTTCATTACGCCTCTGTGAAATTGGCATAAAACTCATTATTCAATCAAAAAGATAGCCAGAAAAGATTCAGAAAGTCGAATTGAAAATTATTCGAAACTTTCGATCATCTACAGTAACCACAGAAGATTCAAGTATGATTCCACCATGTGGGATTGGAAAACTTTCTCTATTCAGTTCCTTTTATACTCAGTTGAGCAGAGCTCACAGAGTATATTAAGTTTGATTGGATAACGGTTGGTTGTACAGGTATAAAGGAATCGAGATAGATATAGACTTCCATATATCAAAATCATCAGGATCGAAAAAAAATTTGATTGAGCCATGTCCGTCCGCTCGTTAACACGATAACTTAAGTAAATTTTGAGGTATCTTGATGAAATTTGGTACGTAGGTTCCTGTGCACTCATCTCAGATCATTATTTAAAATGAACGATATCGGACTATAACCACGCCCACTTTTTCGATATCGAAAATTTCGAAAAACCGAAAAAGTGCAATAATTCATTACCAAAGACAGATAAAGCGATGAAACTTGGTAGGCGTTGAACTTATGATGCAGAATAGAAAATTAGTAAAATTCTGGACAATGGGCGTGGCACCGCCCACTTTTAAAAGAAGGTAATTTAAAATTTTTCCAAGCTGTAATTTGGCAGTCGTTGAAGATATTATGATGAAATTTGGCAGGAACGTTACACCTATTACTATATGTACGCTTAATAAAAATTAGCAAAATCGGAGAAGGACCACGCCCACTTTAAAAAAAAAATTTTAAAGTAAAATTTTAACAAAAAATTTAATATCTTTACAGTATATAAGTAAATTATGTCAAAATTCAACCCCAGTAATGATATGGTGCAACAAAATACAAAAATAAAAGAAAATTTCAAAATGGGCGTGGTTCCGCCCTTTTTCATTTAATTTGTCTAGGATACTTTTAATGCCATAAGTCGAACAAAAATTTACCAATCCTTTTGAAATTTGGTAGGGGCATAGACTTTATCTGTTTCTGTGAAAATGGGCAAAATTGGTTGAAGCCACGCCCAGTTTTTATACACAGTCGTCCGTCTCTCTTTCCGCATGGCGGTTAACACGATAACTTGAGCAAAAATCGACATATCTTTACTGAACTTAGTTCACGTACTTATCTGAACTCACTTTATCTTGGTAAAAAAATTAACGAAATCCGACTATGACCACGCCCACTTTTCGATATCGAAAATTACGAAAAATGAAAAAAATGCCATAATTCTATACCAAATACGAAAAGAGGGATGAAACATGGTAACTGGATTGGTTTATTGACGCGAAATATAACTTTAGAAAAAACTCTGTAAAATGGTTGTGACACCTACCATATTAAATAGAAGAAAATGAAAAAGTTCTGCAGGGCGAAATAAAAAACCCTTGAAATCTTGGCAGTTATTACATACATAAATAAATTAGCGGTATCCAACAGATGATGTCCTGGGTCACCCTGGTCCACATTTTGGTCGATATCTGGAAAACGCCTTCACATATACAACTACCACCACTCCCTTTTAAAACTCTCATTAATACCTTTAATTTGATACTAATATCTTACAAACAGGTTCTAGAGTCACCCCTGGTCCACCTTTATAGCGATATATCGAAAAGGCGTCCACCTATAGAACTAAGCCCCACGCTCTTTTATAATACTCATTAACATCTTTCATTTGATACCCATATCGTACAAACATAATCTAGAGTCACCCCTGGTCCAACTTTATGGCGATATCTCGAAAAGGCGACCACCTATAGAACGAAGGCCCACTCCCTTTTAAAAATACTCATTAACACCTTTTCATTTGATACCCATATCGTACAAACAAAGTCTAGAGTCACCCCTGGTCCACCTTTATTGTGATACCTCGAAAAGGCGTCCACCTATAAAACTAAGGCTCACTCCCTTTTAAAATACTCATTAACACCTTTCATTTGATACCCATATTGTACAACCGTATTCTAGAGTCACGCCTGGTCCACCTTTATGGCGATATCTCGAAAAGGCGACCACCTATACAACTACCACCACTCCCTTTTAAAACCCTCATTAATACCTTCAATTTGATACCCATATCGTACAAACACATTCTAGAGTCACCCCTGCTCCACTTTTATGGCGATATTTCGAAACGGCGTACACCTATAGAACTAAGGCCCACTACCTTTAAAAATTCTCATTAACACCTTTCGTTTGATACCCATATTATACAACCGTATTCTAGAGTCACGCCGGGTCCACCTTTATGGCGATATCTCGAAAAGGCGACCACCTATACAACTACCACCACTCCCTTTTAAAACCCTCATTAATACCTTTAATTTGATACCCATATCGTACAAACAAAGTCTAGAGTCACCCCTGGTCCACCTTTATTGCGATACCTCGAAAAGGCGTCCACCTATAGAACTAAGGCCCACTCCCTTTTAAAATACCATTAACACCTTTCGTTTGATACCCATATTGTACAAACACATTCTAGAGTCACCCCTGGTCCACCTTTATGGCGATATTTCGAAACGGCGTCCACCTATAGAACTAAGGCCCACTCCCTTTTAAAATACTCATTAACACCTTCCGTTTGATACCCATATTGTACAAACGCATTCTAGAGTCACCCCTGGTCCACCTTTATGGCGATATCTCGAAAAGGCGACCACCTATACAACTACCACCACTCCCTTTTAAAACCCTCATTAATACCTTTAATTTGATACCCATACCGTACAAACAAATTCTAGGGTCACCCCTGGTCCACCTTTATGGCGATATGTCGAAACGGCGTCCACATATGGAACTAAGGATCACTACTCATTAACACCTTTCTTTTGATACCCATATTGTACAAACAAATTCTATGGTCACCCCTGGTCCACCTTTATGGAGATATCTCGAAACGGCGTCCACCTATGGAACTAAGGATTACTCCCTTTTAAAATACTCAATAACACCTTTCATTTGATACCCATATCGTACAAACAAATTCTAGAGTCAACCCTGATCCACCTTTATGGCGATATCCCTAAATGGCGTACACCTATAGAACTATGGCCAACTCCCTCATAAAACACTGTTTAATGCCTTTCATTTGATACACATGTCATACAAACACATTCCAGGGTTTCCCTCGGTTCATTTTCCTATATGGTTATTTTCCCTTATGTTGTCACCATAGCTCCCAACTGAGTATGTAATGTTCGGTTACACCCGAACTTAACCTTCCTTACTTGTTTTTTTTTTGAACATTACGAGGAGTCATATCAAAAAATTGTTCATGACTAGCCCTGTTGTTTTAATTATATGACAACTCATTATTTGGTCAGAAGGAGTAACCCACTTGATAGTGGTATAAGGGGAAATTCAGATTTTTAATAACCTACGCGCTGAGGGTAAGTAGTTCAAGCAACTCTGGTGGCAGGTGAACAGCGTGTACGTACACAAATGCAAACCTAGATGCTTATACATATCGGACTATGTGAGTACCTACATTAGTAGTAATTCAAGTTTTAAACTCACCCCCTTTTTGTTCATTGATTGATAGTTGCGTGTTGTGAATGGATGTGTACCTCGTTACAGTGCACCACCAGATAAATTGGGTACTTCCGGATGGTCCTTCTTGGCTACAAGAAGACAATTCTCACTGGCCAGCACAAGACGCCGATTACAACACGTCCGTTGAGGAAAAGAGGGCACAATCGTATGCCACGACAAGGGTAGATCATATAGATAATCTTGAACGATTTTCAGATTTGCCACGAGCTTTGAAAGTCCTATCTTATGTTAGGAGATTCTATAAAAGAACGCATCCTAAAACTAAAGCCGTGTTCCAAGAAAAGTCGTGCATAATCTCCGCCGATGAGATTAAGGCAACGACTCAAGCATTAATAAGAGTCTGCCAGAAACAATTTTACGGTACAGAATATTTAAAATTAAAAAATAGGGAACCTATTGATCGGAAGAGTGAAATCCTCTCACTCAACCCATACATCGACAAAGATGATATTATCAGAACAGGAGGGCGCCTAGGGGCTTCAAAAGACATGTCATACAACGAGCGGCACCCGATCATATTGCCTTACAATTGTGGGCTGTTTCGCCTTACAGTCATGATGATTCATCATGATTCCCTTCATGGCGAGAACCAGCTCCTGCTCCGCCTTATTCGAACCCAGTATTGGATTCCGAATGTCAAGACCATGATCAGAGCCGTCATCCACAATTGCAAAACCCGCCTGATTCACCGAAAGCAGGCGCAGTCCCAACTTATGGGTACCCTTCCACACATAGTTGTACCGGCATGCATGTATATGTGTACGGACAACATAACCCTACCTACATATGTAGAAATATACATGCAGGTGGGCGAACTAGGGATCGATAAAGTGGTGCTATTGGGGTGGCGCGAGTTGATATGAATTTAGGCTTCGGGCCTAAACACAGAGGGCATCTACTAGTAGAAGAAAGGGGGCTACAGCACAACTCGATATAAGGCATTAATAGGCCTCTCGAAAGATAACCTAAGGATCCTAACAGCTATTCTTACAGGACATTGTAGACTGAACAGTCACATGCAGAAGCTGGGTATACTATCGAACAACACAAGCCGATTTTGTGATCGATCAGCGGAGACGGCGGAACATGTACTCCTGGAATGTGACGCAATCTCAAGACGTAGGCCTAAGTTTATGGGCTCACCATGGCCAGAGCATTCTCAGAACAAATCACTCAAGCCAGGTGAACTGCTAGGGTTCATCAGAGAAGTCGGCTTGGATGAGGTGCTGTGAAGCAGTTGAGGGCACAATAGACCAATGGTCGCAGTGCGACCCTTAAATTAATTATCTATCTATCTTATCTATATTTGTTTGTCATTTGCTCGATATAGGCAACTGGCATCATAGCCGCCGTATATTACCTACTATCTATTTATTAATACGCTAAAAATTTTCCATACAATCAATTGACAGGCTGTTTCGCATACTTAGCATACGTAAAATCATATAAAAGTTATATGAGTCGATTCGTATGGATCAGCCGCAGTGCATATAGGTCTATTTTTGTTAACAAATATTACTCTATTTGTTTATAATTAATAGAAAAAGTTTTTTGTAAATTCGAACAATCTCTACAGATATCGAAATTTACTTTCGTGCAAAAAAGCGCGCCATCTGTAGGACCAATTATCTAAGTGCTCTAAGGCACAAACCAACATATGTAACCCCGCTGCATTCGAAATTCGAAAAGCTGCGTAGTCGTGTTGCTGAAATGTTTCACCTACATACATACATATACATATGTACGCACCAGACGGTGAAAGAATAAAACCTGGTTTCCCAGTGTTGCCACTTAACTATATTGGCCTGTACCAAAATCCTAAAAAAATTGTTCCAAAATAAATGTTAGCGCACAAAAAAACTTTAAAGAGAAGTAATTTTTAACCGGTTCATTTTTTTGGACAAATTTTAATTACACGTAAATGCATAGGTTTTTATTTGTTTTTTGTTTTTTATTTCAGTCGCTTAAAAAAAAAACATGAAATCACAAATAATGAGTTAACTTTTGTTGAAACTAACTAAATTTATATGAGTTAAGCGGGGATTGCCCGTATTGCTTTTTAAATATATGAGAACATTTATTAGAAGAAATTTTTAATTTTATAATTTATTTAATAATTTGGGAAAAATTTAAACAACGCGACATCAGGACGGACAAGGCGACAGCTGTTTCGATTATACCTTGTAAATCTCTTCAAAGCGTTTTCTCCCGTGAGTGGGATTTGAAACCGCACTCCTACGATGGTTGAAGCTATGAAGTTGAAGATATATTTGTTTCCTGTTGGCTATGTGAAAACATGGCTCACGTTTCGTGTGCAGGATTCTCACACATAGGTGGTCGAGTTGTTGACTTGATATCCGGCAAAATTGGGCTAAACTGGACCTGTCATGATTGCCGCACAGTAGAAAATGACATGCGCGCTTTCATGAGACAAACTCAGAAAGAGTTTAATAATATTTTCATTGGCTTTCGTGACCTCCACGAAAGATTTAAAATGATGGAGACTCATTGCAAAAAATTTTAAGTAATTTCCGAGTCACCAAAACGCAAAAAATGCATGCCCAATAATAACACCAATTTGGCTTCGGGTCTGGGACAAGGTTGTCCTCATACGTCTGCACCTCTAACTTCACAGACAGATCAAACTAATGTGACCTAGGAATCCCAAAAACGGTCCGCCGAACTTTCTAGCGATGCTACGGTGATTTCTAACCATGTTAACACCGTTCCAACTAGCAGTGGTACCTCTGTAGCGACTGCCCTCACGACACCACTGTTAATCTCATTAACCTCCCCAGTTCTACCTTCGCTTCCACCTGTTACTCTACCTCCTACAACCATCGACAGTTTGGCAACAATTGTGCCTGCGAGCAATCAAACGTTACTGACTGATTCGAACAACAACGCTAGGCCAACCAGCGGGTTAACTGCTCCTTGTCCTCTTACAGTAGCTCCATCTTCTGGTGTGCTACCTGCTACTACTACGCAGGTGACTGCTGTGCCACCTCGTAGGGCCATATTTGTATCACGGCTACATGCATCTCTAACGGAACATGACGTTGCTATTTATGTCTGCTCCAAGCTCGTTGTGTCGCCCACCAGTAACATCAATGTTTATAAATTTAACTTTAAGTATGAGAGAGACATTTCCTCGTTTAAATTTCTGTTTCTGATGCATTCTCCGACAAGGTGTTTGATCCTTCTTTTTGGCCTGTACATACGGTGGTACACTTATTTACCAGGAAGTCGAGGGCTGAACCTGTTATAGCGGTTAATACAAATCCAAAAAACGTACTGTCGAGCACAGATATAACAACACAAAGGTAATTATTGATTCGTCCCATCTCATCATTATTTACCAAAATGTTCGTGGCCTACGATCAAAACTCGTCACTATTTCCTTAATAGCTTCACTTTTACGGTACAAGTAGTCGCCTTTACGGAGACCTGACTAAAGCCTGATAATTTCCATTCTGAAGTATTTTCAGATAAATATGCTGTTTATCGGCGTGACCGCATTTCTAGAGCGGGAGGTGTCCTTATTGCTGTTGATTCTATCCTCTCATCTGAGTTGATTTTGCTGGACAATATCTCTCATATCGAATTCATAGCAGTTAGGCTTTCATTCGGTACCTATAGCGTAATTGTTTGCCGTTCGTACATTCCACCTTGTTCGGATATGGATGTTTGCTAAAAATAACCCTCTGCTTATCGCGGCTCTCAATCGCTACCACAAAATTTTCCATTTCGTCCGGTAATAAACAAAGTAATAAAACAGACAAAAAATCACCGTTTATTGTCATACCAATTTCCTTCAACTCACTTAGAACTAAACTCATTTAGTCGAACCGAGAATTTTTCGCCGCTTGTAAATTTAAAGCGGACCAATTTTTTGAATAAATTTACTTTTCTACAGGCTGTATCAGACTTATACAGAGCAAATAATGTATACCATGCACTTTTTGCTGTTCCAGAGTGCTTGATATGTATAAGTTCACTAAGTTTAACAGTCAATGTAATAGTAGCCAGAGCCTCTTTGTCGATGCTAAGCCAAACCGCCTTTCCAGCTTCTTCTTCTGGACAAGCATCCACGACTGCACTCCATAAATCCAATGTGATGAGTAGGCTCTTAACCTGGATAGACCACGTGCCATAGTTATCGCCATTCAGCTTTTCTACATTCGCGATCGAATTAGACATTTTAATTTAATAACTTTATTTATTTAAACCGATATATTAATTCAACTCTTTAATTTACACTTTTCTTCAATGTTTATTGTATACCGACTAGACAAAGAACCAGAACGATTTCTGGGCCCATAACCTTTGTAGGAGTTTTTTCGCGCAGAGGAAATAAAAACGTGTCCGTTCGCTTGACAATATTTATTCAGAGTGCCGTTTGAAAAGTGGTATGATCTTATGTCTAAGAGTTACATGTATAAATACATAAGGTTTATATACAACTAATATGTCGGTATGAGTTTAGGTTTGTAGAGTTGCATTTAGAATGTATCAAAAATCTTGCAGTGTTGCATTTTTATTTGTTGTATTTATAATTCTAACAAATGTTTGTTGTGAATTTGCTAGTTTGTTTGCAATAAAAATATCTTCAGACAATTGTTGTTATGGGATTAATAAATCTGAATTTTTATTTTCTATGTGAATTTGTCGAACTACTTCTGATCGTGCGGGAATTGAAATACTATTGATTGTTGGTCTCTTAGTCATCTGAATTATTATGTTTTCTGGGTAGTCACATGGTCTCAGTATTAGAGTGTCACCTTCTGTTTGATAATCCAAAATGCAATTATATTTTTTAATGAAATCTAATCCTAATATTCCATCACATGGGATTGGGAAAGTGTCTTCTACTACGTGAAATTTGTGTCTAATTAATAGGTAATCATCTTTTAAATCTGCTTTAACCGTGCCAATAGTGCTTGTTATTCCTTGACCAATTCCTCTTAGATCTTTTTTTTTTTGAGAATTATTTATCGTGACATTACTGTCAATCTGCCCCTTTTTTATACTCAGTTGAGCAGAGCTCACAGAGTATATTAAGTTTGATTGGATAACGGTTGGTTGTACATATATAAAGGAATCGAGATAGATATAGACTTCCATATATCAAAATAATCAGGATCGAAAAAAAATTTGATTGAGCCATGTCCGTCCGTCCGTTAACACGATAACTTGAGTAAATTTTGAGGTATCTTGATGAAATTTGGTATATATATTCCTGGGCACTCATCTCAGATCGCTATTTAAAATGAACGATATCGGACTATAACCACGCCCATTTTTTCGATATCGAAAATTTCGAAAAACCGAAAAAATGCGATAATTCATTGCCAAAGGCGGATAAAGCGATGAAACTTGGTAGGTGGGTTTATGTTATGACGTAGAATAGAAAAGTAGTAAGATTTTGGACAATGGGCGTGGCACCGCCCACTTTTACAAGAAGGTAATTTAAAAGTTTTGCAAGCTGTAATTTGGCAGTCGTTGAAGATATCATGATGAAATTTTGCAGGAACGTTACTACTATTACTATATATGTGCTAAATAAAAATTAGCAAAATTGGATGAAGAACACGCCCACTTTTTAAAAAATTTTTTTTTTAAATTCAAATTTTAACAAAAAATTAAAAATCCTTACTGTATATAACTATATTAAGTCAGAATTCAACTCCAGTAATGATATGATGCAACAAAATACAAAAATAAAAGAAAATTTCAAAATGGGCGTGGCTCCGCCCATTTTCATTTAGTTTGTCTAGAATACTTTTAATGCCATAAGTCGAACAAAAATTTACCAATCCTTCTTAAATTTGGTAGAGGCATAGACTCTATGACGGTAACTGTTTTCTGTGAAAATGGGTGAAATCGGTTGAAGCCACGCCCAGTTTTTATACACAGTCCACCGTCTGTCCTTCCGCTCGGCCGTTAACACGATAACTTGAGCAAAAACCAATATATCTTTACTAAACTTAGTCCACGCACTTATCTGAACTCACTTTATATTGGTATAAAAAATGGCCGAAATCCGACCATAACCACGCCCACTTTATCGATATCGAAAATTACGAAAAATGAAAAAAATGCCATAATTCTATACCAAACACGAAAAAAGGGATGAAACATGGTAACTGGATTGGTTTATTGACGCAAAATATAACTTTGGAAAAAATTTTGTAAAATGGGTGTGACACCTACCATATTAAGTAGAAGAAAATGAAAAAGTTCTACAAGGCGAAGTCAACAGCGTTTGGAATCTGGGCAGTTATATTGTTAGTGGTATTGCATATATAAATAAATTAGCAGTACCCGACAGATGATTTTCTGGATCACCTGGTCCACATTTTGGTCGATATCGCGAAAACGCCTTCACATATACTTCTAAGGACCACTCGCTTTTAAAACCCTCATTAATACCTTTAATTTGATATCTATATCGTACAAACACATTCTAGAGTCACCCCTGGCCCACCCTAATGGCGATATCTCGAAAAGGCGTCCACCTATAGACCTAATGCCCACTCCCTCTTAAAATGCTCAGTAACACCTTTCGTTATTTACCCATATCGTACAAACATTCTAGAGTCACCCCTGGCCCACCCTAATGGCGATATCTCAAAAAGGCGTCCACCTATAGACCTAATGCCCACTCTCTCTTAAAATGCTCAGTAACACCTTTCGTTTGATACCCATATCGTACAAACATTCTAGAGTCACCCCTGGCCCACCCTAATGGCGATATCTCGAAAAGGCGTCCACCTATAGACCTAATGCCCACTCCCTCCTAAAATGCTCAGTAACACCTTTCGTATGATACCCATATCGTACAAACATTCTAGAGTCACCCCTGGCCCACCCTAATGGCGATATCTCGAAAAGGTGTCCACCTATAGACCTAATGCCCACTCCCTCTTAAAATGCTCAGTAACACCTTTCGTTTGATACCAAATCGTACAAAGATTCTAGAGTCACCCTTGGTCCACCTTTATGGCGATATCTCGAAAAGGCGTCCACCTATAGAACTAAGGATTACTCCCTTTTAAAATACTCATTACCACCTTTCATCTGATACCCATATCGTACAAACACATTCTAGAGTCACCCTGGCCCACCCTAATGGCGATATCTCGAAAAGGCGTCCACTTATAGAGCTAATGCCCACTCCCTCTTAAAATGCTCAGTAACACCCTTCGTTTGATACCCATATCGTACAAACATTCTAGAGTCACCCCTGGCCCACCCTAATGGCGATATCTCGAAAAGGCGTCCACTTATAGACCTAATGCCCACTCCCTCTTAAAATGCTCAGTAACACCCTTCGTTTGATACCCATATCGTACAAACATTCTAGAGTCACCCCTGGCCCACCCTAATGGCGATATCTCGAAAAGGCGTCCACCTATAGACCTAATGCCCACTCCCTCTTAAAGTGCTCAGTAACACCTTTCGTTTGATACCCATATCGTACAAACACATTCTAGAGTCACCCCTGGCCCACCCTAATGGCGATATCTCGAAAAGGCGTCCACCTATAGACCTAATGCCCACTCCCTCTTAAAATGCTCAGTAACACCTTTCGTTTGATACCCATATCGTACAAAGATTCTAGAGTCACCCTTGGTCCACCTTTATGGCGATATCTCGAAAAGGCGTCCACCTATAGAACTAAGGATTACTCCCTTTTAAAATACTCATTACCACCTTTCATTTGATACCCATATCGTACAAACACATTCTAGAGTCACCCTGGCCCACCCTAATGGTGATATCTCGAAAAGGCGTCCACTTATAGACCTAATGCCCACTCCCTCTTAAAATGCTCAGTAACACCCTTCGTTTGATACCCATATCGTACAAACATTCTAGAGTCACCCCTGGCCCACCCTAATGGCGATATCTCTAAAAGGCGTCCACCTATAGACCTAATGCCCACTCCCTCTTAAAGTGCTCTGTAACACCTTTCGTTTGATACCCATATCGTACACACACATTCTATAGTCACCCTGGCCCACCCTAATGGCGATATCTCGAAAAGGCGTCCACTTATAGACGTAATGCCCACTCCCTCTTAAAATGCTCAGTAACACCCTTCGTTTGATACCCATATCGTACAAACATTCTAGAGTCACCCCTGGCCCACCCTAATGGCGATATCTCGAAAAGGCGTCCACCTATAGACCTAATGCCCACTCCCTCTTAAAGTGCTCAGTAACACCTTTCGTTTGACACCCATATCGTACAAACACATTCTAGAGTCACCCCTGGCCATCCCTAATGGCGATATCACGAAAAGGCGTCCACCTATAGACCTAATGCCCACTCCCTCTTAAAGTGCTCAGTAACACCCTTCGTTTGATACCCATATCGTACAAACATTCTAGAGTCACCCCTGGCCCACCCTAATGGCGATATTTCGAAAAGGCGTCCACCTATAGACCTAATGCCAACTCCCTTTTAAAATGCTCAGTAACACCTTTCGTTTGATACCCATATCGTACAAACATTCTAGAGTCACCCCTGTCCCACCCTAATGGCGACATCTCGAAAAGGCGTCCACCTATAGACCTAATGCCCACTCCCTCTTAAAATGCTCAGTAACACCTTTCATTTGATTCCCATATCGTACAAACACATTCTAGTGTCGCCCCTGGTTCACCTTTATGGCGATATCTCGAAACGGTGTCCACCTATGGAACTAAGGATCACTCCCTTTGAAAATACTCATTAACACCTTTCATTTGATACCCATATCGTACAAACATATTCTAGAGTCACCCCTGGTCCACCTTTATGGCGATTTAGCGAAAAGGCGTTCACCTATAGAACTAAAGCCCATTCCCTTTTAAAATACTCATTACCACCTTTCATTTGATACCCATATCGTACAAACACATTCTAGAGTCACCCCTGGCCCACCTTAATGGCGATATCTCGAAAAGGCGTCTACCGATAGACCTAAGGCCCGCTCCCTCTTAAAATGCTCAGTAACACCTTTCATTTGATACCCATATCGTACAAACAAATTCTTGAGTCAGCCCTGGTCCACTTTTATGGCGACATCCCTAAATGGCGTCCATCCATAGATCTATGGCCTACTCTCTCTTAAATACTCTTTAATACCTTCCATTTGATACACATGTCATACAACCACATTCCAGGGTTACCCTAGGTTCATTTTCCTACATGGTGATTTTCCTTATTTTGTCTCCATAGCTCTCAACTGAGTATGTAATGTTCGGTCACACCCGAACTTAGCCTTCCTTACTTGTTATAATTGAAATATCCGCTCTCGTATCGATTAGGAGGGTTATATGGAATCATTCAGAGTTGTTCTGGAAGATATGTAGCTATTAAGATGTAAATTGAAAATATATAATTTGTTATTTATTGAGGTGGAGTTTGTTGGTTTTCCTGTTGTGTAACATTTCGGACATTTTTGGTGTTATTGCGGGTATTTCCTCGCGATCCGAAATTTCGACCAGGGCCTTATTCCACAAAACAACTTATCAACTTTTCACTTTGCACTTTGCAAATTTTTCGTCAATTTTCAAAACTTTGTGTTCCTCAGAAGTGTAAAATTTCATCAGTTATAAGCTGAAGTTGGTAAGTGTAATTTGAAAAGTCTTTGCAGTTTTTGTACCCTCTTTTGGATTTCTGTTCCACGTACGTTCTCTTGTGCAAAGTGCAAAGCTAATATTGAAAAGTGTAATTTGCAAAGACTTTGCAAATAAATGCGCTCTTTCGTTCCTCAAAAACTATAAATTCCATGTTCCAAATCCAACTTTGATAAGTTTGTCAAAAATTTGCTAGGTAAACGATCGCTTTGCAAATTCACATTGTTATTACTAGTGAAGTTTTTCAAAATGTTAAGACGTGAGTTTTTATTCGACGATAGTGAAGACGCGGTTATAGGAAGAAATTATAGAGACGGAATTAATTTGTCGGGACTAAAAAGCTTTAATTTTAAAGAGTGCTTCCGGTTAAACCAAACCCAAGTTGATTTCATTTTATATAAAGTTGGTGAAAAATTAGAGCACAAAACACAGGGTAGTCATGCTTTGTCGGCTGAAAATCAACTTTTATATTGCTTACATTGGCTCGGAAATGGTTGCCAGTACCATGGTGTAGGAGCTATGCATGGTGCTTCAAAATCAACAGCTTGCGGAGTCGTTCATAGAGTGGTCGATTTTGTAATAGACGTTTTATTTCAAAACAGAGTGCGGTGACCCTGACGTCAGTGGTATTGCTGAAATGTTTCTTATTATGGTTGGATTCCCTTGTGTATGTGGTTGCGTTGATGGTACAATCATCAAAATTGATGCGCCTTCATTACACGAGGAAGTATATGTGGATCGGCATGGAAACCACTCATTGAATGTAATGATGATATGCGGTCCAGGCTACACATTTTACAGTGTAAATGCAAGTTTGCTGGGCAGCGTTCATGACTTAAGGGTGCTACGGAATCCGGCTGTAAATCAAAGCTTTGAAAATTGATGGAGACCTTTTCCGGTTGCTGTTATTTTGGGTGATATTGGCTATGGACTGAAAAACTGGTTGATACCACCATTACGCCGAAATCCCGATAACTCTGCTGAAGGTGCTTTCAATCGTTGTCATAAAAAACATGGCGTATAATTTTTATTTTTTATTTTATACAAAATTGCCAGCAGAATCGGAAGAAGTACTGAAAGCATGCAAACCATTGAAGACAATGGTAATGAAATGGAGGAAATGGATATGGAAAATGCTGAAGAAGAAAAAGAAAATAATATGTATGATGCGAGTGGAATGGAAAGGCTTACTTCTCTACTGCAGTAATTTTCATAATATCAACTACTAAAATGTTGTATTGAAATAAAATTGTTTTTTTTTGTTTTTTTTTTTTGACTACGAAACTACTAAATATTGTATTGAAAAAAGTTGTTTTTTTTTACTATGATATTTTTCTACTCCAAAACGTTGTTTCCTTTGAAGGCAGGCTTCTGGTTTTAGATTAAGATCTCAGAAAATAAATAACACGGTGTTACGAAACAAAAAATTAAAAGAACCTGGGAAGTGATCTCAGAAGTTGTCCATTTTCTTTATTGTTTCTTATTTCAGTATTACACCATAAAAATAAAATGTTTAACGTGAGTAAAACTTGACCGTTTTTTTTTTCAACCTCATCTGTATCTGTCATCATCATCATTTATGGGCGCTGAAACGCCCAGGCGATTCTGGCCTGTATTTGTACTTTGAATTATTATGCAAGACTGAAGGAGGGGTTCGAAAAGTTTGAATGATTCAAAAAATGTTCCTGGTAAGGGCCCCCTAGTGGAAATCCAACTGGGGCCCCCATTTCTATAGTTACGCCACTGGAAGTGATACCATTTTTCTGGTAGATCTGCATACAAGAAATTTTCGGGGAACCCCCAAAATTTTGAGTTAGAGGCGAAAACCCAGTTTTTTCTACCTCTGCACACTAATGACCCTGTACCGTAGTTGGCCATGGCCCGATTTTAAAGTTTTTCTCAGATTTCGCAAGAAGAGACATATCCCTTTATGTTTGTTGCTCACATATTTCCATTATAATATAAAAGAACATATATGAAGTTCACTTAATGTTTATTTACGAAAATACTATATTATAATGATAATAAACAAAATAACAAGTTCAATTACAAACGAAAAAAGAACAATTCATTTAGAATAAAAAAATTAACAAATCTATTTAAAACTCCTCCAACAAAAGGGAGTTTTCAACCCTTGCAGTTTCTGCCTTTGTGAGTATTTTTGTTACAACAGAGGGTGGAAGTTGAAGCTCCCTCTCCAATTTCAGGCATTGAAGTTTCCGGTAATAAATTTCAACCTCGAGAAGCTCCAGTCGACATTTTTTTTCTCTTTCCAAAGTTTCACTTGGAAACTTGGTAGAGCTCTTCCTCTTCTTTGTGGGACAGTTGGGTTTGCCGGTACTTCCTTTGCGTTCGATATTATGGAATCAGACTCAGATGTTGGAAGACTTTCTGAAAAATGCAGTCTTTCTGCTTTCTGGTAAATTCAGTCCATCTACCACAGCTGAGTCTGATTCCAGAATATCTAGGATGGCCAAGTCTCCTTCATCCATAATGCAATTATTCCCACCTGCGCACCCAGTTTTTCGGGCGTTATACCTATTAGTCTGCAAAAAGCAAAATTAAATTCAAGGATAAGTCTATATTTTACTATTGATTATACTCAATTAATTTTTTACGCGTTTTTTTCAGGAACGCATCTACCGTGTAAAAAGAGAATTGAGTATATATTCAAACAATCATAACCCAACAAACATTTTTATCAAATCTCAATTTGAGATGCATTTGAGAAGCAACTCTGTTCCCAAATAGCAAGCGTTAGTTTTCATATGCATCTCAAATAACGGTTGATAGCGTCCTCAACCTAAAAGAGCAGATACAAGATGCCTTATTATAATGTCTTACAAAAGCCTTATTTTAAAGGATTGATAAGCCTTGGTATAAGAATATCATACCTTGTGTAATGTATTATAATCATGCTTTTTTAAGCCTTATTTTGTATGGGCATTAAGCCTTATATATACGTTATCTTTCAGACAAACCATATGCCCAATGACATGAGTACAAGAAAATAAGGTGTTTTATAAGGAATTTTTAATATTATTAAAACTCTTTAGGAATTTAAGGCCTTATTGTAAAAACCTTATTGCCAATGGAAAAAGGCTTATATAAGGTTCAGAATTTTTGGTGGGATGCTACATTGCGTTTAAATGTATGTATGGTCTTTGATAATGATTTGTGTAATAATAGTAATAATGATTTGTGGTGGAGTGCAATAACGGCCGCGGAAATAGCGCCCCTGGGCGTTATTTCTTAAAAAAGAAATAGGGCCAGCGGGCGTTATTTCCTCTTTGAAAACGCATTAAAACCCGAGGTTTTTATTTCCTTTTTCCAGTGGGCGTTATTTCCCTAAACCCCACAGTCATGCAATACAGCGCCGCATTTGGAACAAAAAAGCGCACGATATCTTTAATCTGTTCAGGCTATTTTTAATTCCAAATTTTCATTAAATACAACGACAAAGCACGACATTATGTTCATTAATATTAGTTAAAATTAAAGAAGTTAAACGTAGTAAAAAGGAATAAAAGTAAGAAAGATTACTAAAAAGAAAATCACCAGTGACAATAAGTAATAGATTCAGTAACGAGCAGTTTGAAATGCACTGTATTCTGACACTTAAAAAACAACCGCAGACAGCTGAGATAAAAGTAGGAAAGATAGACAAAAATTTACAACAACAACAATTAAGCAAAAGCCAATCAACATCAACAAACACTATGCAATATGACTCGGCAAATAACGCGCGCGGTCTTAATTGACTTTCATCAGCGGGCCCTATATCCGCGGCCGTTATAGCATTCCACCGTGATGTGTGTATTGTGTTACAAGTAATACAAATTTTAACAAAAACAAGTGATACAAATAAAATTATTTGCATGTATAGGCAATAAATTGTTTTACTTACCAATGTTCGACTCTTCCATAGCCCAAACAAGTTATCCCTCGCATAAGTTCATGTTTTTTGAGCTGACGCCAGTTGCAGTGACTGGGCTTTATTTAAAACTTGCTCCCAGGCTGCCTGCTTATCTAATTTATTAACCTTCAAAATGAAATATAAGCTTAAATATGTTCTAAATACCCACAATAATTTTATAAAAACAGACTCACTTTATTCTTTTGGAAACTAGCAAATAAAATATCTTTTTTTTCGGCTCATAATCACACAATGCAAAGTGAATAGAACGCAAAGACTTTGCAGAGAGTGAAAAGTCTTTGCAAAAATATGTTCCGTTAGCAAGGCTTTTGCAAAACTAAGCTCAACGCATAGTGAGATTTGCAAAGAATATTGTGAAACAGAAACACTTTTCACTTTGCAATAAAATAAAAATCGATAAGTGCAAAGTGAAAAGTTGATAAGTTGTTTTGTGGAATAGGGCCCAGGTCTTTGGTTATTTTGTCTGTTATTATTATTATTATTATTATTACACTTATTGAAAGAACGTCTATAATTTATTGTTTTGGTAACTCCTGCGGAAGTTTCCTTGCAAATTGGAATTTTGTTGGCGAATATGTAGTAGTGAAATTGTATTTCCAGTTACTTCTGTGCAACTGTTAGTAAATTTTGATATAGCTTCGTTCATTGTTGTGAACGTTCCAGCTTGCATAATTGTTTTTACTTATCGTTGGAGCAGTTTTTACACATAGATTTCACAGCTGATTGTGTAGCATACTTGGTTGCTAACTCTGGTGTTAGTCCATCTGATATGTATGTTCCTTCAACGATTTTGTGAGGTTTTTAATTTCAGCAGTGTATTGATTTGCAGTTTTACTGCGCTGCTTGATATTTAGGTGTTTTGCTGTAAAAACTTCAACTGATTCACCTTTAATTGCTGTTTTTAATTTTTGTCTTATTTCTTCGATTGTGCTTTCAGTGTTTATTAGGTTTCTGGCTGTTCATTTCAGCTTTGTTTTTATCATTGAAACCGCTATAGCTTCATGGGTATCCTTAATTTGTTCTAAGAGATCTAAAGCATCCACAAAGCTATTCAAGTTTTCAGCTTTACCATCGAATTCGACTATTGTTTGTGACATTTTGTTGATTTCAGTTTGTGAGTTTGATGTCACTGTTAAAATTTCCTTTTTTTCTTCTTCTAATTTTTGTTCTATTTCTGGTTCCTCTTCTAAATCGGAGGCTGACTCCAGAAGGAATGTGCTAAAGTCTATTTCTATTTCCTTCTTGAAACTCGTTGGTACTTTGAATCCTATATCATATCTTGCCAGTGAGGACACCAATTTGTGTCTAACGCTGGCAAAAATTGATATGCTTGTTCCTTTCGATTGCCGTCTAGTTTACCATTCAATTGAAGTGTTTTTCCTATTTTGTTAAATAATTCAACTATTATTTTAAGATGCTTTACTACTGTTTCTGCCTTTACTTTTGTATTGTTATTAATACATTTGTAAGATTTTTCTCCTATCGTTTTTTCTTCTATAAGTAGTTTAACGATATCTTCCCATTTGCCCATTGGGGATGGTAGTTAAAATTTAGTTAAACCTTATCTAAACCGTCTGCGCGGCTGGTATATCGCTTTTTTTAGGAATTTATTATGGGTTTTTTTTTTTTTTTTTTTTTTTTTTTTTTTTTTTTTTTTTATTATGGGTTGAGTAGAGTTTCAGAAACAAACTGATGCAACTGACTACGCAGATTATTAGAAGCATGATTTTGATAGTATCTAGTGCCTCAGTATGATATACTACTTGGACTGAGTTTACAACGTTTGCCGTTGGTTTTTCTATTTTTGATTCTTGTCTTCCCATGGTAAAAAATATGAAGACAAAAAAATTTTTTTTTTTGTTTTTTTTTGCTTTTATTAAAAAATGTTTCTTTTTTTTCAATATATTATTCTGTTATTCCCATAAATTTGACTTCGTACCTATATAATTCTTCGGGTGTTGTTGCTGGTGGGTTTCTTACATTCCATATTGTTGGTTCCCCAGGCATATCAATAAGTTTCCACCATTTTTCAACCATACTAGAGTTTTTTCCTCATCTACAATTTTAATTTCATTTTTAAGGTCCTCAAGTGGGCCTTTTACATAACTTTTAATTTTTCTTGATCTTTCCATAATTTTAAAATCAAAAGTTTTACAAAATTGTATTTTATTTTTATTTTTTTTTTTTCAACACCCTAATGTTTACATTGCTGGGTTTGGTTTTTATTTTGATAATTATTTTTCCTTAATTCCTTGATTTCATGTTTTAGTTACATTTTTTCTGCCTGATTTGTGCTTAAATTAATTTTTTCATAAATCTTGGCTATTGTTTTTCGAATGGCAAATTGCTTTATTCCTCTTTTTCTTTTCAATTTTATCGGTTTTGGAATTTTAGGATCCTCAATTTTTGAAATCTTATTTCTCTGTCTATATTCCTCGATTGTTGTTGGCTTAGGGCCTTGCTTGGGTATTTCAGGTGTTTTGTTTTCACCTTTTTGGAACTTCAGATTTAGTTTAACTAACCTTTCAAAAATTTGATCAAATTGGCTTTGACTTTGTATGTCTTCTTCTTGGAACATATCTCAAAATTTAGCAAAAAAAAAAGGTTTATACAGAAGAAATTTGAATTTTTGCTTGTCAATAGGCAGCCGTTAGATTGCCCGAATATTTTTCCTGCTTAGAAATTATATCTAAAATGTTAAAACGATTTCAAAATTAAGGTACTTATATTTATTATATTTATAATTATTATGCTGCCAGTCTTGTTGTTTATTCCGAATGTGGTTCTTTTGTTTACATACATATTTACCTTAACCATACAAATTTACATACCTACATACAACTTGATACAAAATATGTACCTACACACCTGTGTTGAGTTGTGACTCCTGTGGAAAATGCAACGTTCGCAAATTTGCTTGAATGCAAATTTGTTTGGTTGTGTGTTGTACACACACCTGTATTAAGTCGTGTGAATGGCTATGTCAGCAAGAATTTAAAATGCTTTTTTATGTGTTGATGAACATTTTGACTATTTTTGTTACAGGGTAGCTGATTTAAATATTTGGCGTTAAATTGTTGGCTGTTTACACTACAGTACAAATAGACAACATTGGTTAATTCGTTTTAGTTCTATAAAATAGAAAAAAAAACAGCAACAATACCAGTTCCCTTGACCCCGCCTTACCAATAAGCATAACTTCAACACATAAGTAATTTCATACGAAGTATGTAGTGTGTAAAAGAATAAAATATGCAAAGGAGGCAATTGGGAAAAACTTTACAACAACTAAGGCATGACGTGGCTGAATGCGTTTGTAACACTTCAACCATCGTAGAAGTGCGGGCTCAAATCCCACTCCCGGGAGAAAGGGTTTTAAAGAGATTTACAAGGTATAATCGAAACAGCTGTAGCCTTGTCCGTCCTGATCTCACGTTGTTTAAAATTTTCCCAAATTATTATATAAATTATTAAATTAAAAATTGCTTCAAATAAATGTTTTCATACATTTAAAAAGCAATAAGGGCAATCCCCGCTTAACTCATACAAATAGGCAACATTGGTTAATTCGTTGTAGTTCTATAAAATTGAACGAAATCAGCAACAATACCAGTTTCTTTGAAACCGCCTTACCAATAAGCATGACCTCAACACATAAGTAATTACATACGAAGTATATAGTGTGTAAAAGAATAAAATATGCAAAGGAGGCAATTGGGAAAAATTTTACAACAACTAAGGCATGACGTGGCTGACTGCGTTTGTAACACTTTAACCATCGTAGGAGTACGGGATCAAATCCCATTCCCGGGAGAATAGGCTTTGAAGAGATTTACAAGGTATAATCGAAACAGCTGTTGCCTTGTCCGTTTTGATGTCACGTTGTTTAAATTTTTCCCAAATTATTAAATTAACTAAATTTATTTATAACAATTAATGGCAAATTTGCCGGAAAATATTTTTGCATTTGCAGATTTAATCCTCATTTTAGATAAAGTACGTCTTATCCTGAACAAAAAAAAATAAATTTGATCCAAATATATAACAATAAAATTTTTAATTATTTTATATTGGGCCAGGTCGTAAAGTTTAGATGTTAAATTGTGGAGCTTTTCGGCCGATTTTTTTGAAATAAAACCATCGTTTATTTTATCTTCTACGCGTTTCGACGCATATTCGCGTCTTCCTCAGGAAGGCTTTAATAAATATACGAAAAACAAGATATTTATATTAATCGAATTACATTATACATTGAATCAAATAACATTTTTTCCCTATTGCACTTACTAAGTTAACAATTATTTAAATATCACATCTGGGTATAATCAATGGAAAATTATATATATATATAAAAAACACCGCACATCTTCTCTTGTCCAGGCTCAAACATTTTGTGTAATCGCAGTAGCATATGCGCAATTTATGTTGTCAACGTCTTCTTTAAAATTCATTGCTTTGTTAAATTGTTGTTGTATCCGTAACCCTTCTAGCGTCATCCTTCTTCTTGTTCTGTTCTCCACATCCAATATTTTTGTGTTGTTAAAATCAGCTGTGTGGTTATTTTCTATCAGGTGTTGCGCTAATGCTGTAGTGTATTTCTTGTTTTTGGCATCGGATTTATGTTCGTTTACCCTTGTTTCAAGCGATCTTTTTGTTGTGCCAATGTAAACCTTATTGCAGCTTTCTCCTTGTTTGCCTTTGCACTGTATTTCATACACTACGTTGTGTAGTTGTTCTTTATTAATTTTGTCCTTTGTTTTTGTGTATATGCTGCGAATTGTGTGATGCGGTTTGTGTGCGTAGCTTAAATTGTTGCTTTTGATAATTTTACCTAAAGTGTTGTTGTCCGTTAGTTGAGGTACATATGTGACGCCAATGTATATTTTGTTGTTGTTATCTTCACTTTCTGTATTGATATTGCAGTTTCTCGTTTTGTTTTTTGCTGCAGTTATAAATGCTTCTATTACTGCATTAGGGTAGCCATTTTTTTGGAGAATGTTTTTTATCCCTGGGTAATAAATTCGCGCTTCCCATCTCGAAAAAGACTTTCTCGCCCGTACAGTTAATAGCAGATATCGATCAAGGCATACAGACGATGCCAGATGATAGAGAGAAAGACATAGTTAGATGCAAATTTGCAACTAGGGTAAACAACTTTAAAAATAAATTTCGAAACAGTCCGAAAGAGAAATTCATATTGCAAATCTATGAAGAAACCAAACGGTTCCTAAAACAACATAAGAACTCCATAATTATCACGAACGCGGATAAAGGTAGTAAGACTGTGATGATGTACAAATCAGAGTACGAAGACAAAATGAAAGACCTCTTGGATGACAAGCTAACGTACAAAACCATAAGAACTGATCCTACCCAATTTCTATTACGTAAAAACAACAAGATCGTGAACGACCTCTACAAAACGCAAAACATCAATTTGAAAGAAAAACACTACTTGTCGTGCCCAGCAGCTACAGCTCCGAGAATATATGGATTACCTAAAGTTCATAAAGAAAACATACCTCTGCGGCCTATTTCTTCTTCGGTGAACGTACCATGCTCGAGATTATCAAAATACGTAGGTCAGATACTACAAAACATCGTTTCGGACAAATACAATATAAAGAATTCACAACGACTAAAAGAAAACATTAAAAATCTAACAATTGAAGATGACGAAACTCTAATATCATTGGACGTAGTATCCCTATTCACAAACATACCTATTCACTTTGCCATTGGCACAATCATGAAACAATGGACAGGTTTACAAAACCACACAAAAATCTCAAAAACCCAATTTCTCAAAATTCTCGAGTTTTGCTTGAGAGGAAATAATTATTTCGTACACGACGGGACCTTCTACCAACAAACATATGGTATGCCGATGGGCAATCCCTTATCACCAACAATAGCAGATATTGTGTTGGACAAGATTATTGGCGACAGCATCACTGAGCTAAGATCTAAGGACATACATGTAAAATACATAACAAAATATGTAGATGACATGTTCGCTATAGTTAAGATTAATGACGTGGAAGAGATACTAAAAATATTCAATGGACAACATACTAAAATAAAATTCACCCTGGAGAGAGAAACGAACAACAAATTAGCCTTCCTAGATATAGAGGTCCATAATACAGAGAACAAAATAAGGACCAATTGGTATAAGAAAGCCGTAGCATCATCGAGAATGATCCACTATTTGTCGAACCACCCATGGAGTCAAAAGAAAAACACGGCCATAGGTTTTATTAAGTAAGTCTACTCCCTGAGCGACCAGGAGTTCATGGAGGAAAACAAGAGGATTATAAAAAACATTCTCCAAAAAAATGGCTACCCTAATGCAGTAATAGAAGCATTTATAACTGCAGCAAAAAACAAAACGAGAAACTGCAATATCAATACAGAAAGTGAAGATAACAACAACAAAATATACATTGGCGTCACATATGTACCTCAACTAACGGACAACAACACTTTAGGTAAAATTATCAAAAGCAACAATTTAAGCTACGCACACAAACCGCATCACACAATTCGCAGCATATACACAAAAACAAAGGACACAAAAAAAAAAAACTACACAACGTAGTGTATGAAATACAGTGCAAAGGCATACAAGGAGAAAGCTGCAATAAGGTTTACATTGGCACAACAAAAAGATCGCTTGAAACAAGGGTAAACGAACATAAATCCGATGCCAAAAACAAGAAATACACTACAGCATTAGCGCAACACCTGATAGAAAATAACCACACAGCTGATTTTAACAACACAAAAATATTGGATGTGGAGAACAGAACAAGAAGAAGGATGACGCTAGAAGGGTTACGGATACAACAACAATTTAACAAAGCAATGAATTTTAAAGAAGACGTTGACAACATAAATTGCGCATATGCTACTGCGATCACACAAAATGTTTGAGCCTGGACAAGAGAAGATGTGCGGTGTTTTTTATATATATATATAATTTTCCATTGATTATACCCAGATGTGATATTTAAATAATTGTTAACTTAGTAAGTGCAATAGGGAAAAAATGTTATTTGATTCAATGTATAATGTAATTCGATTAATATAAATATCTTGGTTTTCGTATATTTATTAAAGCCTTCCTGAGGAAGACGCGAATATGCGTCGAAACGCGTAGAAGATAAAATAAACGATGGTTTTATTTCAAAAAAATCGGCCGAAAAGCTCCACAATTTAATAATAAAATTTTTATATTGTCTTTTATGCTAATTTATTTTGATACTTCTTATTTTATTTTATTATATTATCTTTTATTTCAACTTAGTTTATTATTATTTAAATGCAACTTGATTGAATCGGAAAATTTCACGTTGTATATTAAACGAAAAAAAACGTCCCAAAAACGATTTAGACTTATGGTCAAAATATTACATAGGCCGTATATTCCTATATTATCTATATATTAATACGCTAACAGAATTTCCATACAATCAATGCACAGGCTGTTTCGCATATTTAGCATACGTAAAATTATATAAAAGTTATATAAATCGATTCGTATGGATAAGCCGCAGTGCATAGGCCTATTTTTGTTAACAAATATTACTCTATTCGTTTATAATTAATAGAAAAAGTTTTTTGTAATTTCGAAAAATCTCTACAAATATCGAAATTTACTTTCGTGCACAAAAGCGCGCATTCTGTAGGACGAGTTATCTAAGTCCTCTAAGACACAAACCAACATATGTAACCCCGCTGAATACGAAATTCGAAAAGCTGCGTAGTCTTGTTGCTCAAATGTTTCACCTACATACATATGCGTACGTGCCAGACGGTGGTAGAATAAAACAGGGTTTCCCATTGTTGCCACTTACCTATAGAGGCCTCTACCAAAATCCTAAAAAATTTTTCCGAAATAATTTGTAGGGTACAAAAAAACCTCAAATAGAATAAATTTTTGACCCGCCCATTTGTTGTGCCAAATTTTACTTACACGTAACTACATAGGTCTTTATTTAACAGTTTTGTTTTTTATTTAATTGCTTTCAAAAAAACATGAAATCAAAAAATAATGAGTTAAATTTTTTTGAAACTAACTAAATTTATTTATAAAATCTAATGGCAAATTTGCCCGAAAATGTTTTTACATTTGCAGATTTCATCCTCATTTTAGATAAAGTACGTCTTATACTGAACAAAAAAAATTAATTTGTTACAAAAATATAACATAAATTTTTTTTATTGTATTTTATGCTAGGTTGAACTAGCCGGTCCATGAGGACCTCACATAGACTGATGAGTCCGTAGTGTTCAATGAATAAATTATTTTATGCTAATTTATTTTATTTATTTTATTATATATTGTGAGGACCAAAGAAAACCTCAATAATTTGGCCCACACAAAACGACCCCACAACATATTTTACACAGCATTAACACAACAACCAGACACAAAAGGCCCTAGCAACACGACAAACCAACAAGCCTCAGCAACACAACTAGCGATCACAACACTTAATAGTAACACGACAAACTAACAAGTCTCAGCAACACAACGAGCGCTCGCAACGTTTAACAGCAACACGGTAACCATGGCAACGCAACCAAACACAACAACCATAAAAGGAGCGACACAGCAGTACAGGAGTTAGTTAGCACGGAGCTGTGGTCGTGACCGGAGCTACCAGTGAAGCGTACCTCGAATGTGTCGGTTGTATCACCAAGAGAGATCGTTTCATAGGAATGAGTGGGGGCTTCATGTAGTGAATGTGTCGGTTGTACCACCAAGCACCGCTTGAGACTTCGTTCAAACCCGCGTAGGCAAAGCCCCCCCCCCGCAGTAACGCGCACCCGCGAACAGGTGACGTCCGCTCGCCTACGCCGACTTCGAAGGCGCCGTGACGCAAGGTAGCAGAGCATCGCCCAACAATACAAGTAGACGCCGATGCAAGGCGTGGAAGAGCATCGCCCAGCAATACAAGTGGATGCCGACGCAAGGCGTAGCAGAGCATCGCCTCAGAAATATAAGTAGACGCCGACGCAAGGCGCGACAAAGCATCGCCCAGCAGTACAAGTGGAAGCCAACGCAAGGCGCGGCAGAGCATCGCCTTAGCAATACAAGTAGACGCCGACGCAAGGCGCGGCATAGCATCGCCTCAGCAATGCAAGTAGACGCCGACGCAAGGCGTGTCAGAGCATCGCCTCAGCAGTACAAGTAGACGCCAATGCAAGGCATGCAGAGCATCGCCCAGCAATACAAGTGGACGCCGACGCAAGCTCAGCAATACAAACAGACGCCGACGCAAGGCGCGGCAGAGCATCGACTCAGCAATACAAGTAGACGCCGATGCAAGGCGTAGCAGAGCATCGCCTCAGCAGTACAAGTAGACGCCGACGCAAGGCGCGGCACAGCATCGCCCAGCATTACAAGTGGACGCCGGCACAAGGCGCGGCAGAGCATCGCCCAGCAATACAAGTGGACGACAACGCAAGGCGTGGCAGAGCATCGCCTCAGCAGTACAAGTAGACGCCGACACAAGGCACGACAGAGCACCGCGGCAGAGAGAGACGCCGACAATAGGCGTGACAGGGCACAGACGCCACATACTAACGGGATCCATCTAACGGAATACGGCCGGACCTTTAAGGCAAGCCACAACAGTCGAGGATACCGCAAGATAATCTAAGTGAATTTGCAAATGAAGTATACAAAAACGTGTTCTTTTATATTATATTATTTAAGCAGTCAATGAATAAAGTGAAGTATTCTATTAAGTCGATTTATAAGGTGCCCCTTAAATATAAATTTATTGTAAACGGACCCGGGACACGGCGAGTATACCCCAGCAATTATTAAAGAAGCAACGGGGCCTCGGAAAAGCTTCGTTACAATATTCTTTTATTTCAACTTAGTTTATTATTATTTAAATGCAACTTGACTGAATCGGAAAATTTCACGTTGTATATTTAACGAAAAAAAACGTCCCAAAAATGTTTTTGATTTTAGGTCAAAAAGGCAACGGACATCATATCGGCAGGATTGCATAGGCCGTATATTACCTACTATATTTATTATTAGGCTAACTTTGTTGGATTATATGCCCATTAATCGGATGCTAAGATCTGATAACCCTAATTTGTTTATGTCGCTTAAAGTTATGAAATTACCTTTATTTTAGTAAATATGTTTGCATGAATAATTTCAATGTTTTTGTTTGTTTTCTTTTCTTCCTAATTTATTCTGCTTTGTTATATCTTAGTATTATATCGTTCACAGCCAATATTTTATGGTAGATATGGTCATATATATTCATGGAATGGAGTGTTTACAAATTTAATATAAATTAATTACTTACATAGATCTCAATGGGAAACCCAGCATTAAATATCCGAACACTAGAATCTTCATATTTCCACAATGATAACATTAAAACCCGCAAAAAAGTCCAAGTGCACTTATTACGTTTTAATATGGAACTGTTTATTCACTTCACTTAATTTTTTCGTACTTTAAGTACTTTATTTTTTTTCTTTCATTTTAAATTTTTTTAGTAAACTCTGCCTTTTTCCCATTACATAATTTTTTTATATTTTTATTTTATTTTTTATTAAATTAAAAATGGCTTCAAATAAATGTTTTCATACATTTAAAAAGCAATAAGAGCAATCCCCGCTTAACTCATACAAATAGGCAACATTGGTTAATTCGTTGTAGTTCTATAAAATGGAACGAAATCAGCAACAATACCAGTTTCTTTGAAACCGCCTTACCAATAAGCATGACCTCAACACATAAGTAATTACATACGAAGTATATAGTGTGTAAAAGAATAAAATATGCAAAGGAGGCAATTGGGAAAAATTTTACAACAACTAAGGCATGACGTGGCTGACTGCGTTTGTAACACTTTAACCATCGTAGGAGTACGGGATCAAATCCCATTCCCGGGAGAATAGGCTTTGAAGAGATTTACAAGGTATAATCGAAACAGCTGTAGCCTTGTCCGTTTGGATGTCACGTTGTTTAAATTTTTCCCAAATTATTAAATTAACTAAATTTATTTATAATAATTAATGGCAAATTTGCCGGAAAATGTTTTTGCATTTGCAGATTTAATCCTCATTTTAGATAAAGTACGTCTTATCCTGAACAAAAAAAAATAAATTTGATCCAAAGATATAACAATAAAATTTTTATATTGTCTTTTATGCTAATTTATTTTGATACTTCTTATTTTATTTTATTATATTATCTTTTATTTCAACTTAGTTTATTATTACTTAAACGCAACTTGATTGAATCGGAAAATTTCACGTTGTATATTAAACGAAAAAAAAAAACGTCCCTAAAACGATTTAGATTTATGGTCAAAATATTACATAGGCCGTATATTCCTATATTATCTATATATTAATACGCTAACAGAATTTCCATACAATCAATGCACAGGCTGTTTCGCATATTTAGCATACGTAAAATTATATAAAAGTTATATAAATCGATTCGTATGGATAAGCCGCAGTGCATAGGCCTATTTTTGTTAACAAATATTACTCTATTCGTTCATAACTAATAGAAAAAGTTTTTTGTAATTTCGAAAAATCTCTACAAATATCGAAATTTACTTTCGTGCACAAAAGCGCGCATTCTGTAGGACGAGTTATCTAAGTCCTCTAAGACACAAACCAACATATGTAACCCCGCTGAATACGAAATTCGAAAAGCTGCGTAGTCGTGTTGCTCAAATGGTTCACCTACATACATATGCGTACGTGCCAGACGGTGGTAGAATAAAACAGGGGTTCCCATTGGTGCCACTTACCTATAGAGGCCTCTACCAAAGTCCTAAAAAATGTTTCCGAAATAATTTGTAGGGTACAAAAAAACCTCAAATAGAATTAATTTTTGACCCGCCCATTTGTTGTGGCAAATTTCACTTACACGTAAATACATAGGTCTTTATTTAACAGTTTTGTTTTTTATTTAATTGCTTTCAAAAAAACATGAAATCAAAAAATAATGAGTTAACTTTTTTTGAAACTAACTAAATTTATTTATAAAACCTAATGGCAAATTTGCCCGAAAATGTTTTTGCATTTGCAGATTTCATCCTCATTTTAGATAAAGTACGTCTTATACTGAACAAAAAAAAATTAATTTGTTACAAAAATATATCATACATTTTTTTTATTGTTTTTTATGCTAGGCTGAACTAGCCGGTCCATGAGGACCTCACATAGACTGATTGAGTCCGTAGAGTTCAATGAATAATTTATTTTATGCTAATTTATTTTATTTATTTTATTTTATTATATATTGTGAGGACCAAATAAAACCTCAATAATTTGGCCCACACAAAACGACCCCACAACATATTTAACACAGCATTAACACAACAGCCAGTCACAAAAGGCCCTAGCAACACGACAAACCAACAAGCCTCAGCAACACAACTAGCGATCACAACACTTAATAGCAACGCGACAAACTAACAAGTCTCAGCAACACAACGAGCGGTCGCAACGTTTAACAGCAACACGGTAACCATGGTAACGCAACCAAACACAACAACCATAAAAGGAGCGACACAGCAGCACAGGAGTTAGTTAGCACGGAGCTGTGGTCGTGACCGGAGCTACCAGTGAAGCGTACCTCGAATGTGTCGGTTGTATCACCAAGAGAGATCGTTTCATAGGAGTGAGTGGGGGCTTCAAGTAGTGACTGTGTCGGTTGTACCACCAAGCACCGCTTGAGACTTCGTTCACACCCGCGTAGGCAAAGCCCCCCCCCCCCCGCAGTAACGCGCACCCGCGAACAGGTGACGTCCGCTCGCCTACGCCGACGTCGACGGCGCCGTGACGTAAGGTAGCAGAGCATCGCCCAACAATACAAGTAGACGCCGATGCAAGGCGTGGAAGAGCATCGCACAGCAATACAAGTGGATGCCGACGCAAGGCGTAGCAGAGCATCGCCCCAGCAATACAAGTAGACGCCGACGCAAGGCGCGGCAAAGCATCGCCCAGCAGTACAAGTGGAAGCCAACGCAAGGCGCGGCAGAGCATCGCCTCAGCAATACAAGTAGACGCCGACGCAAGGCGCGGCAGAGCATCGCCTCAGCAATGCAAGTAGACGCCGACGCAAGGCATGTCAGAGCATCGCCTCAGCAGTACAAGTAGACGCCGATGCAAGGCGTGCAGAGCATCGCCCAGCAATACAAGTGGACGCCGACGCAAGCTCAGCAATACAAACAGACGCCGACGCAAGGCGCGGCAGAGCATCGACTCAGCAATACAAGTAGACGCCGATACAAGGCGTGGCAGAGCATCGCCTCAGCAGTACAAGTAGACGCCGACGCAAGGCGCGGCAGAGCATCGCCCAGCATTACAAGTGGACGCCGACACAAGGCGCGGCAGAGCACCGCCCAGCAATACAAGTGGACGACAACGCAAGGCGGGGCAGAGCATCGCCTCAGCAGTACAAGTAGACGCCGACGCAAGGCGCGGCAGAGCATCGCCTTAGCAATATAAGTAGACGCCGACACAAGGCACAACAGAACACCGCGGCAGAGAGAGATGCCGACAAAAGGCGTGACAGGGCACAGACGCCACATACTAACCGGATCCATCTAACGGAATACGGCCGGACCGTTAAGGCCCGCCACAACAGTCGAGGATACCGCAAGATAATCTAAGTGAATTTGCAAATGAAGTATACAAAAACGTGTTCTTTTATATTATATTATTTAAGCAGTCAATGAATAAAGTGAATCATTCTATTAAGTCGATTTACAAGGTGCCCCTTAAATATAAATTTATTGTAAACGGTCCCTGGACACGGCGAGTATACCCCAGCAATTATTAAAGAAGCAACGGGGCCACGGAAAAGCTTCGTTACAATATTCTTTTATTTCAACTTAGTTTATTATTATTTAAATGCAACTTGACTGAATCGGAAAATTTCACGTTGTATATTAGATAAGGTTCAGGGTATATGGGTAGGGAACTTCAATAATCTTCCTTCCAAATAAAAACCACGGCACTTCCTTCACCAAATATAATACAACTTTATTTTAAAGAAATTCACTGAACTTTCACAAGCACTAAATATTCTGCGAATAGTGGCGGATCGATCGACGGTAATTAGCGAACTAAACTTACATATTAAGCCGTAAAATTTTCAGCCTCCTGCGCAGCTAGGAAACGGTAACTATTTATATGTTTGTATGTATGTAAAAGGAATGTACAAAGTTGAGTGCACGGTACTTACAATACACAAAAATTTATAAATTCTTTGTTAAGAGGGTGGTTCATTAAGGTAAGTATTTTAACACATTTGCAGGGTATTTCATTAGGTAAGTATTTTTGCAAAAGGTTGGTATATTAGCAAACGTAAGTATCTTAAAAATAGTTAATATTTCATTAAGTAAGTATTTTTAGCAAAAGGTAAGTATCTTAAAAATAGTTAATATTTCAATACTTCATGCTACAAATAAATTTTGTGAAATCATTGTATACTACAATTTATAGGTCAATTAAATTTGGGCTCATGTCTTCAACATGGCGGCCGGCCTGCTCCGATGAGGGAAGCAGCAACTTCTGAATCTCCTCCAAAGTGTTAACCGCTGCTGAAAACAAGTTCCTCAAGCGCTTCTGAGTGGGATTATTGTCTGCCCGTTTCTTCTTTGGTTTTAAAATTACAGTCCTTTTTGTTGTCTTCGTTTTCGAGGCTGAAGTCTGGGGTTTATTGTTGAATCGTTTCCGGCGTTCTTCCTTTGGCCGCTCACGGTGAAGCAGCGTGTGGTGAGCGAGGCCACATCGGCGGCAGCTATCAGGGGAGCTGCATGCGCCCGTAACATGGGATGTTGCCAAACAATTTATGCAATATTTGTGAGCCCGAACCGACTCATAGCGTTCGTCCGGGGTCATAGCCATAAACGCATGGCAGTAGCGCAACGAATGCCTTTGGCAACACAGCCGGCAGGTGCTGAAGTTTCCATACTGTGGCCTGAAAAGAGAAGTCAAAATATAAGGGGGGGTCAAGGGAGTATGGGTGTAGAGAGTGGGATGTGATGTGAACCCCTAGAGTTTACACGGTTTGGAGAGAGATATAGGGTGAGGTTGAAGAGTTTATTCTGCTAGGGGAAGTACACACACTTTTGCTATGGGGCGTTTGTATATTCCGTCTTGAGTCCGGACATCTACTACTCGAACGTTTTCGTCCGAGCCAGGGTGGATTCGAATGATGCGTCCAAGTCGCCAATCATTGGGCGGAAGAAGGTCGTCCTTGACGACGACTAGATCCCCTTCTCTGACGTTTGTCTGCTGAGTCTTCCATTTGGTCCGCTTATGGAATTCTTTGAGATATTCATTTTTCCAACGCGTACTAAACTGATGGTGTAGGACTTGCAGTTTCTGCCATTTTTTTGTGAGTGACAAATTTTCAGAGTTGGGTTCAGGTAGGGAGAGTAACGGAGCGCCACGGAGGAAGTGTCCGGGAGTTAGAGCGAGTAAATCATTTGGATCTTGTGACATCGGAGCTAGCGGTCTAGAGTTGAGAACCGCTTCGATTCGAGTGAGTAGGTTAGTAAATTCTTCAAATGTGAATTTTTGACTGCCTGCAACTTTAAGGAAATGGGTTTTAAAGCTTTTAACTGCCGCTTCCCATAATCCGCCCATGTGAGGAGCATATGGTGGGATGAATTGCCAGGACAGTCCATGAGTAGCATATTTTTGAGCTATGTCAGTTGCGGCTTCCTTGAGAAAAGAAGAAAGCTCCTTTTGAATGACACGACTTGCTCCAATAAAGGTTTTACCATTGTCTGACATTATTTTGTGTGGGAGTCCACGACGACTAACAAAACAAGCAAATGCTGCTTTAAAAGCAGCGGTCGTCAGATCTGAGCAGACTTCCAGATGGACTGCTTTTGTTGAGAAACATACGAATACACAAACGTATGCCTTTGAGTAAGGGGCCTTCCGTAAGATTGATGTTTTAACGAGAAAAGGTCCAGCAAAGTCGATACCGGTCGTGTGAAATGGGAGAGAGTATGTGGACCTTTCCGGAGGGAGTGCGGCCATTATTTGGGATTTAGCCTGTTGTTTGTAGATCGTGCATATCTTACAATGGAATATGCACTTCTTCACCTTTTGTTTGAGTCGAGGGATGTAGTATTCCTGTTGTATCATGCGGATCATCAGTTGTTTTTCGGCATGCAACAAGGTAGAGTGACTAAATTCTAAGAGTGAATAGCAAAACCGAGAGTTATCGGGAATTATAATGGGATAACGCTCGTTGTAACTAAGATTGGCTTTTGCGAGCCGACCATTCACCCGCATTATGCCTGATTCGTCGAGCATAGGGTTTAGAGTTAACAATGAACTCTTTTTGTGGAGTGGTTTGTTGGACTGTAGATCTGCAATTTCGGCAGAGAAGTATTTATGTTGCGTCAACAGGATCAAACGAACTTTCGCTTGATGAACTTCCTCTTGGGTTAGCGTGATCGTTTTCAAAGTATCAAGACCTTGTGCTCTGTGTATAAATCGGTACATATAAGCAACGAATCGTAAAGCTCTTGAGTAGGAAGAAAAGCATTCGAGTAGATCAGGCACATCTACAGCATGAAATGCTTGGGTGCGCTTTTGTTCCGTCGGAGTAGGGGTTTGTGTCACTGGTTTCGGCCAGGACGTTGGGGAATTGGCCAACCACTCTGGGCCCTTCCACCAAAGGGAGCATTCGGCTAGATCCTTGGGTGTACATCCACGGGTACCAAGATCTGCTGGATTATCTCCACTGGGTACGTGTTTCCAAGGGGCGTTACTCACGTTTTCCAGAATTTGTGAGGTTCTATTTGTCACGTAGGTCTTCCAGGTATGTGGGGGTTTTTCCAGCCATGCTAGTACGATAGCGGAGTCCGACCAGAGAATAAGGTCATGTGGAGACAGAGTTGGGTGTGAGCGAATTTGTTTTATTAATTTTGTGATTAGTACTGCTCCACAGAGTTCTAGACGAGGCAGGCTCACGGTTTTGACGGGAGCCACTTTGCTCTTCGCCACGAGTAGGTGAGTAGAAAACGTGTCCTTGCTATTCTGCACTCGCAAGTACACACAAGCGCAGAATGCTTTTTCAGATGCATCTGAGTATCCATGCATCTGAAGGGGTACCCGTCGAGGTATTTTAATTTCATTTATCGGGGAGAAATTTTAGCGAAATATGTTCCATTTGTGGAAAGCGCTGGGTTTGACTTGGTCATCCCAGTCAGTTCCTTCTAACCAGAGTTGCTGGAGGAGAGTCTTGGTTGGTATCATTATTGGCCATAGCCATCCTGCCGGGTCAAAAAATTTCGCAACCGCCGATAAAATTTGCCTCTTTGTGTTCGAGTTTTCTGCGGGTATAGGGTCGTAAGAGTATGAGAAAGAGTCGTTTATGGCATTCCATTTTATGCCGAGGGTCTTTGTTGAGCTTGCATCGTGAAATTTGAGGAAATCTGCATCTAGGAGATCAGATTCTGGGATGGATTCCAATAATTTTGGGTGATTTGCCGTTATTTTCTTGAGTGGAAAACCGGCTGATTCAACGCTTCGATAACCTGGTGTAGAGAGTCGTGAGCGAACTGTATACTGTGTTCGCCCGAAAGTATATCGTTTCGTAGGTTTCGTGTAGCAATATATCATAGGCGAGTGGGTGGGTGGGTTTTGTGTCTTCTGCGAGTTGGTGCAGAGTCCGTATCGCGAGATATGGGGCACAGTTGACGCCGAACGTCACTGTCTTTAATTTGAAGTCCTCCATCGGTAGCCGTGGAGATCTTCGGAAGAGAATTCTTTGAAAATTCTGATCTTCTTTATGAACGAGTATTTGGCGGTACATCTTTTCGATGTCGCCGTTAAATACGTACTTAAAAAATCTCCATTTGAGTAGGACGAGCATTAAGTCGTTTTGGAGTATGGGGCCTGTGTGCAACACATCGTTTAACGAGTTGCCAGAGTGGGTAGTTCTAGACGCGTTGAAAACAACGCGTACCTTTGTTGTTTTGCTGTCGGGTTTTAAGACAGCGTGGTGGGGGAGGTAGAACGACGAGTACTTCCCGTTCTCGATGACTTCGCGTGATGAAGTTGCCTCCATGTGGCCCATGGTGAGGTATTCCTCCAAAACTTCTGAGTATTTTTCTCTCAATTTTGGTCTTTTCTCCAAGGATCGCTCGACGCTGATGCATTGCTGCTGTGCTGCAATTCTCGAGTGTCCAAGGGCAAGGGTACTGGGGAATTCCTTTTTAAATGGAAGTTTTACCACATATCGGCCATCTTCCTGGCGGTGAGTGGTTTCTCGGTAGAGTTCCTCGCAAAATTGGTCCTCTTCCGAAAGGGCTTGGGTGTCAGGTATTTCTTCCTGTTGCCAGAACTTCTGCAATAATGTGCTAAGGGTGTCGTCTGGGTTTTCAATAACTTGGGTGGAGAATGCGTTCACTTGTTCTTTAATAGGCCCGCTGAGTATCCACCCAAATATTGTATTTTGGGCTAACAAGGAACCACTTACGTTGGCTTGTAGCCCCTGGAGTATTATTTGGGGTGTGAGATCGCTACCTATAACCATGTCGATTCTCGAAGGGGTAAAACAGTTAGGGTCCGCGAGTGGCCATGTGGCAATTTCTTGCAAATCTATTTTTGACACTTTAATGCTGGGTAAGAAATGGGTCAGTTTAGGCAATAATATCGCTTGGGTGTTTATTTTTGTTTTGAGATCCGACGAGCAGAGTGTTTTCTCGCAGATCTGGTCTGAGTTTTGAACTACCGATCCGCCCATTCCCTTATAATAATGGGTTTTCTTGGTTGGTAGTTTCAAGAGCTTCTGGATTCGAGACGCTACAAATGTCTTTTCCGAACCCTGATCTATTAGTGCACGGATCTTGTGGTGTTCGCCATTTGCTTTCACCGTGACTAAAGCTGTGGGTAAAAGAGTAGTTTCGCTACTACTCGCGAAGTGAGTTGAGGTTGAGTTTTTCTTAAAAGGGTTTTGAGTGGCTTGGGTTTGGCTGGCCTCTTTTGAGTTTGACGCGTTGTTCGGGTCTTCAGCTGGAGGTGGCAGACCTTGAGGGGTTGTGTGCGTCCTGTTACTCTGCTGCCTGGGTCTGCTGTCTGGCTGGGATTTTCCTTGGAAGTGGAGTAGCGAGTGATGTCGTTTTTGGCAATACACGCATGTGAAATTGCTACCACAATCTCTTTCCAAGTGAGAGCAAGCTAAACAATTTGTGCAATAATTGTTTTCTTTTACGAATTTGCTTCGCTCTTGGGTTGGGAGATCTCTGAATTTTATACAGCTCATTAATGAGTGATTCAGATTGCAGAGTTTGCATGAGGGTTGCCCCTTTGAGTCCACATGGAATGTTTGCGTCTTATTCCTAAAGTTCGATGAGGTTTGGGGTGTTGAGGATCTGTGGGTGAAGCTAGAGTTGGGGTTACGGGTTTTGCTCGGCCTATACGTACCAAGTCTTTCTACTACTTCGTACCTTGTCGTGAGAAATTTGTCCATCTCCGACCAAAGTGGAAGTTCTTTCCTGGAGTCGAGTGATTGTTCCCACAGTGCCAGGGTTTCATCAGGTAGTTTTGATGAGCATAAGAATACGAGAATGGGGTCCCAGTTATCAGTTGAGACATCGCTCGCATTTAGGGTCGAGATACAGTTATTTATGGTGGTTTGAATTTCTTGAATTCTTTAACCATTTTCAGAATAAACTGTGGGCATATTAAATAGGGTTTTTAATTGATTATCTACGAGATTTCTACGATTCTCGTAGCGGGACTTGAGTGCTCCCCAGGCCAAGTCAAAGTTTTGGTCGTTAAGGCGGTATTTTTTAATAATAAGGGCTGCTTTTCCACGGGTTTTTGCCCTCAGGTGATACAGTTTCTGGGCCTGAGACAATTTAGGGGGATTTATGTAGACCGCGGTAAACATATCCCGGAAGGACGGCCAGTCTTCATATCCACCATAGAAGATTTCGGTGTCGCATGCGGGAACTTTTAGACAGGGTTGATGCTGAGAGGGGGTATGAGTTTGTTGTATGGAGTTTACTGTTTGTTGATTAGGCTGGTGGGTGCTAATCAACTCGTTGATCCTGAGCTTTGTGTGCATCGCTGTGTCGAGAGTGCCGTCGTATGTCTCCTCGCATGCCGTCCTGGATTTTTCCTCAGTTCTGCTTAGGTGTACCGCTTCGTATGCAGCTTCTACCGCGTCTACAAGTTTGTTGAGTTCGTCCAAATACGTCTTGAGACTGCTTTCAGAGTGATCCGTCTCCGCTATCCCCCACCACTTTCCGCAGAATTTTTCTAACTTGTTGATTGCGAAGAGGAATTTTTTCTCGATCCTGCTGTATTCCTCATCATCGGACTGGGATTTTGACCGGGTATTGCCCGCCGGTGCCGCTAGGGTTTTGGGTTTTTCCTGCTTGTCCGTCATTTTGAAATTTGGGTGTAAAAATTCTTAAAATTGTACCAGTTTTAGCCCACTGTAAATTTATTTGATTTTTTATAAGCTCAGGTCCACTGTACTAAATTGTAAAGCGGAATTTGCTTAAGTAAGTGGATAATGAGCGCTTTGGCTTGTGAGGGTGGGAACTACTTGTCTTATCGCTTCTAAGTGCAAGTATGTGTGGGTGTGTGTAAATATGTACAGCAATGAGAATACCCAAAAGATTGGTTTGAGTGACAATATTCTTGGAAAATACTTGTCTTAGCGCTTAGAAGTACAATTGTATGTACGTATATGTATATTTATGCGCAGCGAAGAGAAATAATAAAAGGAGTGGGTGGAGTTTCGATCACTTTGGGCGTAGAAGTTTTGTTTGCGCAAAGCAAGATTAGGGTGTTGCAATTTTTAGTATGGATTTTGTGGAGCAAAGGTTTACGAATTTTATTGTGTTATATATAATTGGTTTTTGTGGGTAATGAGTGCAAGTTTCCGTGTAAGCCAAATTTATATTAGGGGGTATCGAAAAAAAATTTATTTTTTCGAACACAAACAGAATTTTATTCTTTGGGTGTAATTTTTTCCAACATTAGTGGGAGGAGTTTATATTAACGTTGAGTAGTGCTTATTTGAGAAGTATGGGTGTTTCGCCGCTGCGGAAAAAGTGCAACGGGCAACGGTTAATTAGTTTGGGTAGCAACTAACTTTGGTGAAAGAGTAATATTCAGGCGGAAGTAGAATAAATAGGAGAGTATATGTGGGTTATTCTTGGTATACGTATTTATGTGTGAGTACCAAGTACAGCTTTTTGGGTTACCGCTACGGGATTTCCTGGATGGAGTTTACCGCTTGACTTTTAATTTATGCTTTACACATATGTATATGCCCGAACAAGGGGGAACTAAGGTGAGACTGTACCTTTTTGCTTATATAACAAGGTAATGCGGTTTTTTTGATAAAAAAAAAACGAACGGTTTAATATACCGATCGCGGGGGGAGTATTTTGCTGTACTTGGGTACATTATGCGTATTTTACTTTTGTGCAAAAGTGTACTTACTTTGGCATCCTCGGTACTCTTGTTTGTCACCTGTCTTGCTGCGCTGAGTGTGCTGTGTATGTTGTTGTTGTTGTTGGCGTACCACTTGTGCAGGTATACTGCTCGTGGCTATAATAAACTCTGCTGCTTCCTTATGCAGATTTGCCTGTGTGCCCTTTTTTGAGCGCTTTTTCTTGTATGTATGTGTGTTTATACGCTGTGTGTCCGTGCCCTAGACGGGTCACTTTAACTTATTTTTTCCTCTCGAGGAAAATATTTCATAAAGCAAACCTTTTTTGTTCTTTTTCTTTATTCTAAGTTATTTATTTTTTCAATATAGGTATATGCTTTCTTTACTTTTATTTGCAGCACTTTATTTAAATCCTTTTACGTATATATTTTGCACTTTTTACTTAATCTTTTATTATCTTTTTTTTTTCACAGCTTTTCTTACTCTTACTTTCAGCGTTTACTTTTTATTTATATGTATCTGTATGTATGTAGCTATAAGCTTAGCACTTTTACTTAGTTTTTATTTTTCACTTTTATAGCTTTTGCACTTTTATTTCTTTATATGCGCGCCGCGTACCGGGTAAGTATTTTATATCTTTATTAATTTGTACGTTTATGTTGTTTTCTTCAAATTTTTCTTTAAATTTTCTTTTTACCGATTAGGGTTATAAGGTAAGTATGCACGTATGTAGGTATGTAAAACACGGGTATGTATATTTGTATTTAAACTTTTTAATTTAATATATGTTTTGCACTTTTTATTGTATGTATTTTTGTAAAGAATTTTTTTTTTTAACTTTTGGATTTATATCCTTTTTTTCACTTTTTTATGTCGCTGGTTCCAATGGCGTCAAAGGACCATGGATAAGGTTCAGGGTATATGGGTAGGGAACTTCAATAATCTTCCTTCCAAATAAAAACCACGGCACTTCCTTCACCAAATATAATACAACTTTATTTTAAAGAAATTCGCTGAACTTTCACAAGCACTAAATATTCTGCGAATAGTGGCGGATCGATCGACGGTAATTAGCGAACTAAACTTACATATTAAGCCGTAAAATTTTCAGCCTCCTGCGCAGCTAGGAAACGGTAACTATTTATATTATTGTATGTATGTAAAAGGAATGTACAAAGTTGAGTGCACGGTACTTACAATACACAAAAATTTAATTTATATTTTAACACATTTGCAGGGTATTTCATTAAGTAAGTATTTTTGCAAAAGGTTGGTATATTAGCAAACGTAAGTATCTTAAAAATAGTTAATATTTCATTAAGTAAGTATTTTTAGCAAAAGGTAAGTATCTTAAAAATAGTTAATATTTCAATACTTCATGTTACAAATAAATTTTGTGAAATCATTGTATACTACAATTTATAGGTCAATTAAATTTGGGCTCATGTCTTCAACATATATTTAACGAAAAAAGAACGTCCCAAAAATGTTTTTGATTTTAGGTCAAAAAGGCAACGGGCATCATATCGGCAGGATTGCATAGGCCGTATATTAAAAAAAAAAATAAATGTAAGGCGCGATAACCTCCGAAGAGATCTAAGGCCGAGCTTCTCTTCCAATTTGCGTCGTGCTCCTCTTGATTTTCCCTACAAATTGGCCGAACGGAACCTACATGTTTTATGCCGACTCCGAACGGCATCTGCAAAGCAGATGAGTTTTCACTGAGAGCTTTTCATGGCAGAAATACACCCGGAGTGCTTGCCAAACACTGCCGAGGGGCGACCCCGCTTAGAAAATGTTTCCTCTAATTGAAAAATCTTATTTCTAAAATTTTGATGTTGCTTTGCCCGGGAGTTGAACCCAGGGCATACGGTGTGATAGGCGGAGCACGCTACCATCACACCACGGTGGCCGTATATTATCTACTATATTTATTATTAGGCTAACTTTGTTGGATTATATGCCCATTAATCGGATGCTTAGATCTGATAACCCTAATTTGTTTATGTCGCTTAAAGTTATGAAATTACCTTTATTTTAGTAAATATGTTTGCATGAATAATTTCAATGTTTTTGTTTTTTTTCTTTTCTTCTTAATTTATTCTGCTTTGTTATATCTTAGTATTATATCGTTCACAGGCAATATTTTATGGTAGATATGGTCATATATATTCATGGAATGGAGTGTTTACAAATTTAATATACATTAATTACTTACATAGATCTCAATGGGAAACCCAGCATTAAATATCCGAACACTAGAATCTTCATATTTCCACAATGATAACATTAAAACCCGCAAAAAAGTCCAAGTGCACTTATTACGTTTTAATATGGAACTGTTTATTCACTTCACTTAATTTTTTCGCACTTTAAGTACTTTATTTTTTTTTTCTTTCATTTTAAATTTTTTTAGTAAACTCTGCCTTTTTCCCATTACATAATTTTTTTATATTTTTATTTTATTTTTTATGAAGATGTCCTTTATCCTATTCGAAATTTTCGTTTTGTGTCACTCTTACATATTAAATGTGTATTTATACAAAATTAAACTCGGTAAAGCGTCAATTGCGTACCTAACGGGTGGTGTGAAATAGGCTAAATTCCTTTAGCACATTTCTTCGTTTCTAAGTAAAAGTTCATATTTTTTGAATTATGACACTATTGAAGTAAATGGGCGATATATGTATGTGGGTGATATAGGCCTACTGGGGAACCGCGCACCCAAAACTAACTTAGGTAGCGCGCCTCCAGGGTGGTGTGGAAAAAGCTATTTTTCAATTCAATTTGAAGTAAATTCATCATAATTCTATGTCAATTTCATTTGATTTTACATATTTTTTATGTTTTTGTTTATGGAGCTCCATACCAAAACTTTATAATTACATTTAAAAAGTTTGTAGAAAATTTAAGAAAATGCAATCAAAAAGTATAACGTCTTAGATCAAATACAAAATTTTAAAGAAAAATTTAAGTAAGTTAGACCAGTTTGCTATATTTCCACTCACTGCTTAACTATTAACGCATTATTGCACTATCCCCAACACTGGATGCATAGACTTAATTTAAAAAAAAATACAAGTTGGTCAATTTTCGACCACAGGCGTTACTAGTTTAAATTATTTCCTTTGAATAAGAAATAAAACACGAGAACAAGGAAAATCGATGTGAATGTGTAATAGGAGTACACAATAATTAAAGCTTTAAGTATTTTGAGTCCGAAATATTTCCCACTGCGTATTTTGGTTTTTGCTTCCTACTGGGTACTTTGCTGTTACCATTCTACCTGCAAAGCAGGGATGCACCTCAACGTTAAGCTAATCGTTTATCAAAAAATGTCCATCGTTTCTGTTGAAACACTTCGGATTATTATCGATAAAGAAATTATCAAGATAAATTGTATCTCGTTTTTAACCGAAACGAAAAGCTTTCGTTAACGTTAAAAACGTTAACAAAAACGTGATACTTTATGTTTGAATTGTGCTGGCAATGCTATAGCCATGGTGAAGCCGTAAGGTGGTAACAGCGAGCGGACATACACACAAACTCCATGCAATGTTTTTGTGTAATTCGTTGGTGGTAATGTCAAAAATACTCTGAGAAATGTCCGTACTGTCAAAATTCATGAGAAAAGTTGCAATCAGCTTGGCTAATGCTTTCACCTTTTATCGCTCCGCCATCAATCAGCTTTGCCAGCATAGCTTGAAATTAATAATCAACATAATTGATTTGATTTCGTTTTGATATGGTAGAAAACGAAACAAAATCATTTCGTTAATTTGACGTTCTTAACGTTAATAAACTAAACGAAATTACTTTGTTTCGTTTATTAACGTTAATTATCGCAACGAAATGATATCGGTTCGTTGGTTAAGCATGCCTGCTGCAAAGTATGGGTATGTATGTATATGCGGTCAAGTCTTTTTGCGATGCAGTTTTTTTATAGATTCTTATATATATATTAGACTGGGTCGATTTATTAACCGATATCGCGCCATCGATTTTTCGATAGGATTTGGGCTCAGGAAAAAAGTCCACTACGCATACCCAAAAAAAATTATTTTCGAGCCTGCGAAATTTCATTTTTTGACTTTTTTCGACTTTGATTTTTAAGGTTTTTTTCACGACCTATAAAAAAGTTTTCATTTGATTGTCAAGTTTTCATGTATACCCTGTCCGAACTAAAAATGTTAGTTAAAAACTTTGGCGATAACATTTTTTTTTTCAAATTATTTAACTTTTTTTAGTAGGTCATAAAAAAACCTTAAAAATAAAAGTCGAGTGGTAGGACAAAACATTTGCGGACTCAAGTCCACCGGCTACACACTGGTAAGTAGTGGAACCTCGGGAAAGTTAAGATCGTGTATACTTGTTAGTACCAAACTTAATGTTTTGTTTCTTCCACAATTTAGTGATGAAGACACAACAACATTCAGCCTGAGCCTAAGTATGGGTTGAATCAGGTTATCATCAATTTATCTCGCCCATGACAAGATGGTGCCGACATCGACAGTCAGGAAGCTGATGGAAGCTACATCAGGTGCACTGATACTGGGAGGAGATGTAAACACGCACCACTCCACCTGGGGGAGTAGTGACGAAAACTAAAGGGGTGAGTTCCTATTTGATTTCATCCTAAACTCTAGATTAACCATAAGCAATAGGGAAACTGAACCAACCTTTATTAAAAAAACAAGAAGGGAAGTTCTCGATGTGACCTTAGTCTCAGAAGATGCGGAGGAGTTGGTCAGAGACTGGAGGGTCCTTAAGGACCACTCATTCTCTGACCATCGTTACATCCAATTCGACTTAAACTTGGTGAAAAAGCAGAGCGCTGCTACCAGAAATATTAAAAATACATACTGGCAAGAATACAATAGGGAAATATTTAAGATATTGCCACTTGAGAGCGTACCCGAAACGTCAGGTAGCATACCAGAACTGGAAAGACTGGTAAATAACTTCACGGGGGCATTCCGCAAGGCACTAGATAAAGTCTGTCCCAAGATAATTCAAAGGGGCGAAAAGAAGCCACCATGGTGGAATTCACAAATCGAAAACCTTCGCATAGAGAGATCGTTCTCCTTCAAGGAATACTGCCTGGCAGCCTTCCTAGACATAGAAGGAGCGTCATCGAATTTCAGCTGGTGGGTATTGTGCACCAATTGCTGCTATGCAGGTTAGTAGAGGCAGAACTTGCAGTGGTATCGGTGAGCAGGTTCGTCAGTAGGGGAACTCCCCAAGGTGGAGTCCTATCCCCTCTGCTGTGGGTCTTGGCGGTGAATCAGCTACGAAGGGACATGGAGGAGGGGAGGGGCTGCAAAGCTATAGCATATGCTGACGACCTTGCCTTGGTGATAAGTGGGAAGTTTCCACAAACTCTCTGCGATATGATGCAGGTGGAATTAAGAAGGGTCGAAGCATGGGCCGTTGATAATGGTCTGGGCGTGAACCCAAATAAAACGAAGCTGGTGCTCTTTACGAGGAGGTATAAGATACCACGTCTCTCAACTCCAGTGCTGGGAAACGCAGTGCTTAAATTAAGTGACTCCGCGAACTATCTAGGGCTCACACTTGATAGGAAATTGAACTGGACACAAAACACCACGGAACGTGTCCGTAAGGCCACGGTTGCCCTCTACACATGTAGAGGGGCAATTGGACGGAAATGGAGTATGTCCCATACGATAGTACATTGGATATACACGGACAGAGTTAGGCCAATATTGCTATACGGGGTGGCGGTATGGTGGCTCGCCCTGAATAAATCCTCGACGGTTCTTGCTCTTCAAAAGGTGCAAAGATCTGCATTACTATGCATAAGAGTAGTATGTAAATACCAGTTGCAGACCAAATGGTGAAAGGAAAAGTACATACATACCGACACACATATATATACAGCAAAACAATTTCGTTGCCTACTTTTAGGCGCATACGTATGAAACCGCAAAACAGCAAAACAATTTCGTAGCCTAAATTTAGGCGCATCCGTTCTTTCGGTTTGTGTTCTGGCTGATGTATAAGAAAAGGCTTAGAGCTGTTTGCCTTTAGCAGAGCTTAGCCGTTCAGGAGAGGGTCGAGCTCAGATTTTAAATGGGGGCCCTACATTTTTAAAGGGCCGCAAATTTTTAAATGTCCCCTCATATTTCTAATGAGTCCTAGAATCACCCGTGCGTTTTTAAAGAGTCCCATAGATTTCTAATCGAGCGACTGCTCCCCAATTCCCCCACCACCTCTTTTTTCTCGTCTACAAAAAGTAGCAGTTGGACACCTGTAATATCGCCCAACCCCCAAACCCGCAACCCCCAAACACAACCCCCAACCCCAACCCCGAAGCCCCTTTTTTTCTCGTCTACAAAACGGAGCCGATGGGCACTTCTCGTCTAAAAAACGGGTCTGTTGGGTGCCCGGTCAAGGGCAGATTGAACATTTTGTTTGACATTTTATTAAATTGTAAGTTTTTGTGTGTGTACATGCTGTCCCACATATATATGCGTGTTGTAATTTCATAATTAACTAAAGGTTATCTTAAGATTGAACTTATGACTTTCCATTATTGAACAGTTTGTTTGACATTTTATTAGGTTATAAGTTTGTGTGTACATGCCGTGACATATATTTGTACTTAAGAATTTTATTAAACCACACTGATAAGAAACCTTAACCGTACAATATTGAAACATATTTATATATATATAAGTAAATAAAACTTCATGCTGTATTTCATTTAATTAAATTCGTTATCAGAATTCTCCGTAAGTATAAAACATAGAAACCCATTCAGGGGCAGATTGAACATTTTATTTGTCTTTTTTATTAGGTTATAAGTTTGTGTGTACATGCTGGCCCATATATATATGCATGTGAGAATTTCATAATTAACTAAAGGTTATCTTATTATTGAACTTATGATTTTCCATTATTGAACATTTTGTTTGACATTTTATTAGGTTATAAGTTTGTGTGTACATGCCGTCACATATGTTTGTACATGGGAATTTTATTAAACCACACTGATAAGAAACCTTAACCGTACAACATTGAAACATATTTATATGTATATAAGTAAATAAAACTTCATGCTGTATTTCATTTAATTAAATTCGTTATCAGAATTTTCCGTAAGTATAAAACATAGAAACCCGATCGGGGGCAGATTGAGTTTGTGTGTACATGCTGGTCCATATATATATGCATGTGAGAATTTCATAATTAACTAAATGTCATCTTAATATTGAACTTATAATTTTCCATTTGAGCTCCTTAAACATGACATATATATATATATATATATATATATATATATATATATATATATGTATATATATATGTATAACCGCAAAATACATACCGACACAGTCACATCCATCCATATACATACATTCAGAAAGATAAGGGCTACTTGGCTCGATGGATATAAACTGGAAATATTTTCGGTAAAAAAAATGTGGTAAATTGTTTAAAGCCGCTCAGCACTCATCTATATTTCACAGACAAACATTTTATAAGGATTTTCAACCGCGTTTTACCAGGATCACTTCTAATAAACAGTAATAAACTTTAATACTTATACATCGTTACTTCTTTAACACCGTTGCTTATTGTAGGCATATTCCACATTATGAATCAAGCTCTTAAGGATTTAAAAGCAATATCAAAGGAAAAAAGCTCGAGAAATCCAATTAATAAAAAAATAAAAATTTATCCGTGTAATTCTTGGCAAAAGATATATACTCGGAAGAGGAGTTTAGATATACATATTACAATGAAACATCAAGTTATAAAAAAAGCCCACATTTTTTGCGAGCAATGTAAAATTCAAGTGAAACAAAATGTATGGACAGCACACTTGAGAACAAATATGCATAAAAAGAATTGTATGTATAATGTAAATAGTAATGTTAAATGTATTAACGCTATGTTTAATAGTCGTATTGAGACATACGTTTTGGAAAACGATCAACCCAATGATCTAATTGTTGATCATTGTTTTGAAAAACATTTTAACGAATTATCTGCACTTTTACAGAAATCTATAGAAAAAAGCATGAAAGCATCAAATTTAACTTTCAGTTATTTTGTAAAAATATTCAAATAAAAAAATATTGAAGAATTCGCTATAATGTCACACCAAACATTAATGACTGAAGCATTTATGGAGAACAATAATGTTGGTGAAATAATTAAGGAAAAGTTTAGTAAATTGATTTAGAAAATGAAAAAATTTCAAGACCGAGATAGTGGTTGGAGTCTAAGTGAAATTATCCATCGAGAAGTAAACATAAATAAATACCAACCAATTAGAGGCTCATTATATATACCACTACCAAAAGTAAAAGCAGATAAAACAGCTTGTATTAACATTGTTAACAATGATATATATTGCTTTAAATGGGCCATAATTTCATCTCTTTACCAACCCTCAACGCATGGCCAAAGGTGTTCTTCATATCACATTAGAAATATCCAAGATTCCATTATGACTTTAATTAATAATAAAGGAGTCAATTTTGAAAATTTAAGTTTCCCATTACAACTAAAAGATATTGAAATATTTGAATCAAATAATCCAGATATTAGTGTAAATGTGTTTGGTATAGAAGACAATTTGGTTGTAGGACATTATTATTTAACAAAAAAAGAAAAACCACATCACATTAATCTTATTTCTTCATACAGTGATGATTTCAATGAAAGCCATTATGATTGGATAAAAAATTTAAGTAGATTAATGGGGCATCAAGTTACAAGAGATGGACATAAACTATATTTTTGCAATACATGTTTAATACATTTTGATAAGGAAAAAAAATTACTAACCCATAAAGAGTATTGTAGAAAATTTTTAACACGCATACCTACACCTGAGAAAAGAATGCTAAAATTTGAAAATTCGAAAAAACAATTAGATGCACGATTTATTATATATGCAGATTTCGAATGTATTCTAAATCCAATAGATATTCAAAGTTCTAGTAGGACTCAATGTTTACAAGAACATATTCCTCATGCCTATTGTTATTTTATTAAGTGCTCATATAATAAACAACTGAATCTTTTTACAATACATAGCGGTGTTGATGCTCCAAAACATTTTTTTAAAGTATTTTCGATGATGTTTTTGATATTTACCACCTATATTTGAGTAAAATTGTGTCACATACATAAATGCAACCCTGACAATTTGGCGACTAATTGGCACACAGAGAAATGAAGAGAGATGACAGAGAGGGTTAACGAAGAAGGCAGTCATCATCTTTGGTCGGTAGCGTGCGGTATAACATGAAAAATTTAATTAAACTGAATTAAATATTGACTTGAAATTTTATGTAAACTTTATTTTATTAATATTAGTTAAACCTCTAAATAATCATCTTAATTGTTTCGGTTGATTAATCCCAGGCAACATTCGGTTCCTGACAGTTTCAGAAGTGAGACGTGATCTATGCCTGGCGGTGAAACGTAAATATTCGTGCGCGAAACTCGAAGCGCCTATAAGAAAAAAAAAGTGTTGCACGTCCAGAAGTGAAAGCCTATTCATTTAGGTTAAAAGATGTATTGAAAGTTGAAAGAACAAAAATAAAATAGAAATGGAAAAATTCAGTAACATGACAGTGGTAGAATTACGCCAAAGATTGCGTGAAGTTGGATTATCAACCGCCGGTAATAAAGCAAAGCTGGTCTAAAGGCTATGTACGCGCCAGCATAGTGAACAAATACAATTTGAAAGCGCGTTAAATTAAATTTTTGAACGCCGGTTACGTGTGCTGGAAGGCAGCAAAGACATTTCGTCTCGTAACAACAATAATAAAACGCCGCCGCTAAGTGAATCGTCACCCTCGAAAAATTATGCAGATCGATACGAAATTGCATCATCATTTAATGAAGACATTGTGGCACGTTCGATGGCAGACTCTGTTTCCAGAACATTCGGTGGCATATACAACACAAAGTCGTATACAGACGGATATATTCAGTTGAATCAACGAAGCATTTCAAATTTTTCAGTGGCGACGACGGCTAGAACAGGGGAAGACTCGACGACGCTATGTCAACCTTCTCATTCTAACGCACTACTGACGTTACCAAGTGGTGAAATAATACGAAATGCACGAGGAGGGCAAACAGCAGGTAGTTTGTCTTATTGTGTTGCAGCTACGCAACAACCGATGTCACAGCGGAGAGTATGCCGCCGGAGTTAGTTATAACTCAAACAATACGACAAGTTGGTATGAAATGAGTCGTGAAGGGAGAGAGCCGACGAACGCGAACAGCCATAACACAGCGTTTGGAATGCAGTCGCAATATGATCAAACAGCAGCAACACGAAGAGTACATTTTGCTGGTATTTCACCACCAAACTACGTCACCAAGAACATGCATGTACCAACATGTGTGCAAAATACATACCCATCGACAAATATGTGTTGTGATAGGGGAGAGTATGCAACTGAACGAAGAACATGCTCAGATTTTGGGAGCGTACAACATATCATTGGTATTCTGCCAACTTTTCACCCAAGTGTGAAAGAGTTGACATCAGTTCAATTTATTGGAAAAATAGAACAACTTCGCCAAGCATATGGTTGGAGTGACAAATTATTATTATTTGCAGTGAGTGCAAAAATGAAAGGATGTGCTAAACGGTGGCTGAACTCTGCTCAAGAAGTGTATACAAATTGGTCGAGGTTTGTGAGTGACTTTTTTTGAGTATCCTGCTCAAATAAACGCAGCCGAAGTTCATATGAGTATGCGCCGTGCATTGAGTGAAACTCCAGAGATATTCTACAATTGTGTGTTATCCGTTAGTAGACAGGGTGGGTTAGATGACCAATCGATAATAAACTATGTGCTCAATGGGATAAACGATATCGATATGAAGCGCTCATTTTCGGCAAAAACGTATAATCATGCTAATGAGTTATGGAGAGTAATTGTAAATTACTGCTCGGTTAACACATATTCGTACAAACTAGACTCAGTGTCAAAGTTAGATGTTTCGCGAGAACAGCATGCACAACAAACGTCAAAAAATAATAACAATAACAAAGAAAGAAAAGAAAATCAAGGCATTGGGTGTTATAATTGTCACAAGCCAAGGCACATTTCTCGAAATTGCACAGAGCTTCAAAAGCATAAAAAGTGTACAAAATGCAACAAGTATGGGCATGATGTAGAAAATTGTGAAGCAACATAAAAATCGAAGTGTATCTCAATTGAAGAAAACAAAGAAAATTGTTTAGACGGTGTTATAATTCCGAGCAATACGATCGATGACGGGTTAAAAATATTGCAGCAGTTTTAAAGCCTGTTAGAAGAATATAATTTAACACTACGCTATGGTAAATGCAAATTTTTGGTGAAAGAAATAGACTTTTTGGGACACATAATTGCTTGTGATGGTGTTACACCTGGTGAATGCAAGGTAAATGCTATAAAACATTTTAAAAAACTAAATTCTGTAACTGAAATAAGACGTTTTGCTGGTTTAACCGGATTCTTCCGGAAAGTCGTAAAAGACTATGCAATTATAGCATGTCCGTTGACTGACCTTACAAGAAAAGAAGCAATAAAGAATTTTTGCTGGCGAGAAAACCAAGATAAAGCATTTGATGCGCTTGTTGTCGCATTATGTAGTGAACCCGCATTGACTTTATATGATGTTAATGCTATGCATGAGGTGCATACTGATGCCAGTAGCGTAGGACTAGCCGCAGTGCTTCTACAATCAAACGACGATGGCAAAACCTGGAAAGCCGTTATGTATTACAGTCGACGATGTACGGAGGTAGAATCACGATACCATGCCTACGAGTTAGAAGTATTGGCTGTGGTAGAAGCTCTAGATAGGTTTATAATATACTGTTACGAATATTAGCAAAACTAAGGGGTGATGCTATCGTCTCTAAGCCGATGCTAAGCAGTGACGTGAATTCACATCCATAGATCAATCATTATGTATCTACATAAACGAAACAATAATTGCGTCTACACATATGTACCATGTACGTATACGCGGAGAGTCAATACGCAAACACATACATGCATATATCTGAGATACTCCTGAAAGTATGCTATGAGGAAAACTATAAAATCATGCAATTGTAGTTACAGCTGAGAAGTTTGAGAGCTGCTGGACTAGTAGATTCGGGAAGCGCCTAGAAGATGCAAACGTTGAAATCCGAGAGTATAAAAGGCGGCAATTGTAGAGGCGCTGGAATTCAGTTTGATTTGAGATTTCAATTAAGACGCTATCTAGCGAGCAAGAGCAGTATTATTTTGAATAGTAGAGTTTCATTTCAGCTATCAATCAGTTTGGTTATTAAGCAAGCTATTTAGATTTATTTATTAAGTCTATGGTTTAGAAACCTTACAGACTAAAACGTACATAGATTATTAATTATATTGAAAATAGTACATACAAAGTTTTTCTTTAAATTCATTGCGATTTACAAATATATCTAAATTTATTTCTCTACATAACAAATTAAATTCCGATAGCAGTCTGATAATTGGTTCATTTTGAGCATACCTGGTTTTGCAGAGGTCAATAGCAAATAAATCATGATGTCGTAAGTTTCTGGAACATTGAGTTTAATACAACGCAATAAAAACGGACAATCAATAGTCCCATTGAAAACATCACGAATAAAAACTAAGCCAGATATCAATCGCCTACTGGCAAGAGTATGCAGACTGATCAGTCTGCACCGCAGAACATAAGATGGAATAGGCATATTAAACCTAATACTGGATAATGCAAATTTTAGAAACTTTTTTTGTATACGTTCAAGTCTATTGGAATGCACATCATAAAACGGATTCCAGATTATAGAAGCATATTCCAATTGGGCCTTACAAATGTACTAAACAGCAATTTTTTAGTATAAGGATCCTTAAATTCAGAACTATTCCGACGTTGCAAAGTTTGAGTGTTATTGTGAAGTACTTTAATAAAGGCCATTTTGCATTATTAAATATTGGAGTCATTTATTCAACAGTTTAGTGATTCGAACTTAGCAGAGGGTTGCAAATAAGAGAATTTGCAAATAAATTCGTTACAATACATTCTTGGCAAACATTTTAAAGTGGTTACAGATTGTTCTGCAATCAGTAGTATTCGTTCGAATACTCAGCTTGTACCAAAAATAGCTCGATGGTAGATGCGCATAACCGAATATGATTTTCACTATGTGCACAGACCAGGAGTGCGCATGGGACACGTAGATGCGCCGATTAGGGCGCCAGCCGAATTTGTTGATTCTGCTGACAAAACCAAAGTAATGATTTGAGCCGAAACCTCAATTTGAGAGTTTTTGTAAGCAAAAGGACATAGTCCACATTAAAAATGCCGTAAGAACTCCGCGTGCAAATGGGCAGGTGGAGAGAGCCAACAAAATCATTTTAGATTTTCCACGTAAATTAGGGTCTCAAGCGAGACAATGGGATGAACAGTTAAGAAATTTGCAATGGAGCGTAAACTCCCAACGAAACGCGAGTACGGGTTACAGCCCAAACGAGCTGATTTATGATTTTAAGCTGCGTAATGTCATCCGTAATAAAGTTCTAGCAGCAGCAGCTGAAGAATGTGAGGTGAACAATATAATAGAATAGCGCGGAAAAGCTGCTGAATGTATTCAAAAACAACGAGAAAAGTGGAAACAACGTTTCGATGCTAAACATCGCAAGCCTGTCGTATATAAGGCTGACAATCTAGTAGTAATCGAGAACGACTTACAAGCAACAGGTGAATCACGTAAACTCGACGTACGTTATAGAGGTCCTTACGTGGTAACTAAAGTACTGGGCAATGATCGGTACCTGATTGAAGATATCTATAGTATGCAACATAAGCAAAAACGTTTCTGTTCCGTATATGCAACTGACAAAATGAAACCGTGGTGCAGTCTACCACCTGAGGTAGATGAAACTGATTCCGACGACGATGAGCAAAGTGACATCGAGACGATGTCAGTGTCAGAATTGTAAGAGCTGTCACATACATAAATTCAACCCTGACAATCTGGCGACTAATTGGCACACAGAGAAATGAAGAGAGATGAGAGAGAGAGAGTTAACGAAGAAGGCAGTCATCATCTTTGGTCGGTAACGTGCGGTATATCATGTAAAATTAAATTAAAAATTAAAAAATTAAATGTAAGGTGCGATAACCTCCGAAGAGATCTAAGGCCGAACTTCTCTTCCAATTTGCGTCGTGCTCCTCTTGATTTTCCCTACAAATTGTAGGTCCCTACATGTTTTATGCCGACTCCGAACGGTATCTACAAGGCAGATGAGTTTTCACCGAGAGCTTTTCATGGCAGACATACAGTCGAAGCACTTGCCAGACACTGCCGAGGGGCGTCCCGGCTTAGAAAAATTGTCTTGTAATTGAAAAAACTTATTTCTAAAATTTTGATGTTGCTTTGCCCGGGGTGTGAACCCAGGGCATACGGTGTGGTAGGCGGAGCACGCTACCATCACACCACGGTGGCCGAAATTAAACTGAATTAAATATTGGCTTGAAATTTTATGTAAACTTTATTTTATTAATATTAGTTAAACCACTAATTAATCATCTTAATTGTTTCGGTTGATTAATCCAAGGCAACATTCGGTAAGTTCCTGACAATAGTTAGAATGCATCCATTAGCTGCCAACCAACTTAGGCGTCAAAACGAGGATATATTTTGCCATATTTGTGGAATGGAACTTTTATTAAATTATAGGGTAGCAGACCATTGTCATTTAACAGGTGAATATAGAGGTCCAGCACATAATAAATGTAATTTAGAATATCAGATTTTATTCCAATATTTTTTCATAATTTATCTAAATATGATTGTCATTTATTTATTAAAGAGTTGTCATCTGTAGAGGGGGATATAAATAGTATTCCCTTAAACAAAGAGTTGTATATTTCAGTATCACAGAGAATATATTGTAAAGAATATTAGCAGCACTAAGGGATATTATCATTTCTTAGCCGATGTTAAGCTGTGAATTGTATGCACATCAATAATTCAATCATTATGTCTACACATATGTACGTACACGCAACGGAGAAGCAACGCACAACCACATGCATAAATCTGAGATACTCCCGAAATTATGCAATGGTGGTGCCAGTGTCGCTCACACATACAAGCGCATGGGGCTTGAGAGAAGCTATGAATTCATGCCTCTGTAGTTACAGCTGAGTAATTTTATATCTGATAACTAACTAATAAGTTCTGGAAATAGAAAAGCCTAGAAATATGCAACGAGGAAATCAGGCAGTATAAAAGGCAGCTACAGTAGAGGCACGAAAATCAGTTTGATTTAAGACGCTATCTGGCGAGCAATAGTAGTGTTATTCTGAAGTACTTTAATAAAGACCATTTTGCATTATTGAATAGTGGAGTTATTTATTCAACAGTTTAGTGATTCGAACGTTAGCAGAAGGTTGCAAATAAGGGGAATCGCACTAAAAATAGTTACAATTGGTGTCAGAAGAGGAATTGTTGAATAAATTCCAGAATTTCAGAGCACAAAAAGGAGATGGCGAAGTTAAGTGAATTAAGGATCCAGCAACGGAAAAAGGAGTTGGAAGCCCGTGGATTGAATACAACTGGCAATAAGATCGAACTTCAAGCACAGCTACGAGGCGCTATGGAGTTGGAAGGAATTAATGTGGACGATGATGTCTTTCATCCTGATGGGGACGAGACAACAACACAAATTGAAGAGAAAAACGAAACACCGCAGGCAGTTACCAGCACAGACTTGTACGTTATATTGGCTGCAAAATCTGCACAAATGTCGACAGTAACATCGAAGATTTAAGCACAAGAAGCACGTATTTCAGAAATGTCGACACAGTTAACATCCAAAATGCAACCACAAGAAGCGCGTATTTCAGAAATACTGACACAGATTACATCCAAGATTGAAGCACAAGAGGAGCGCTTATTATTGCAAGTGACACAAATATCTTCGCAGTTAGAAGCACAGGAAACAAGGGTGACATCAAAGCTGGAAGCACAGGATACAAAAATTGTACAGTTCGAGGACAAAATTGATGCCGAGATAGAAGCTTTGAGAGTCCGTATAAAGAAGTTGCAAATAAATCGCCCTGCAGTTTCAGCGAGTAATCCAAAGGTAAAGCCACCATCCTTTGATGGTTCTGTTCCTTTCCAGGTCTTTAAGCTACAATTTGAAAAGACGTCAGCAGTGAACAAGTGGAATGAGGATGATAAAGTTGCTGCACTACTCATGGCATTGAAAGGGCCTGCAGCTGAGAGTTTACAAACCATTCCAGAGGGCGAACGGAACTGTTATGAAGCATTGATGGGCGCTCTAGAGAGACGATACGGAAATGTGCATAGGAGACAGATATACCAAATGGAGTTACTGAACAGCTTCCAGAGGCCTGGTGAAACATTGCAAGAGTTTGCGTGGGATGTTGAAAGGCTGGCACATTTAGCGAATGCGGACGCAACAGTGGAATACACCGAAAGGGTAAAAATCCAGAGCTTTATAAATGGCATGAGACAGGGAAGCGAAGCGAGCGACATACGCAAACCCAAAATCTACATTCACAGAAACGGTATCACATGCTCTGATTCAGGAATCAGCTTCGCTTCTGCGTAAGCTAATTTTCAAAGCACGCCGTGTGGAAGAAGAAAGGCCAGAGTGGGTAGACGCAATATTAGAGGCGCTGAAAGGATCGCAAAGCGGAGTGAAAGAGTTACTAAATACTTCAAATGCGGGAAGCCCGGTCACATTACACGTCATTGCGATCTTGGTCCTTGTAGTTCCAAATTTGGGTGGCTGTAAACGCAAAGCTGGAGGAGATGAGCAAGAGCGTGCCAGATGTAAAGGTCGAGAGCTATCTCCAGCTGTTCAATGTCCTTTGATATCTATCTCGCAAATTGGAAGAAAATCGAGCAGTCTTGCCGTCAAAGGAAAGGTGGATGGCAAGGAGCGTTTACTGACTGTAGATACGGGTGCATCTCATTCCTTAATCCGATCTGATTTGGTCAACAGGAGAGTAAAGCTATTACCTGGAGCAAGGTTGCGTATGGTCACTGGCGAGTATAACCAAGTCCGTGGAGAAGTGATCTGTGAAGTCTTAATTGGGAAGGTCATGGTTCTACACAAATTCGTTGTGGCGGAGATCGTTGATGAAGTCATATTGGGAGTGGACTTCTTAGTTGACCATGACATCAGGATCGATATGCGGAGAAGGATTGTGTGCTATAAGAACCAGGATATACCACTTAACTTTAGTTTGGAGAAAGGGTTAAGCAGTAATCGAGTACTGGTGGAGAAGACTCGACAAAGACCACGAAAGTCAAAGGCAAAGGTTGATGGATCGAATGGGCCACATAAAGCGAAACCAAAAGTACCTGCGAGAGAAACACTGACATTGACAAAACGAAACGGACGCACAAAAACGAAGGAACGAATTGCCCAGAAAAAATGTGTCACACCTGTTTGTCACATCACTTAAAAAATGCAACCTTAGAAATACTACCAATGAATGCAACACTGTTACATTTGAACAACTGCCATATACCAAAATTCCAACGACAGTCAGTCTGTGAGTAAACACGAGCGAACAACGCGATCGGAGAATAACCAAATACCATTCGTCTCAATAAACAATCATTTTCTGTATATATTAACTTGATCAATTTCTTTTATAACTAAAGCAAGCTGATTTAACTTAAACTTTATTGTATTTATTTTAAACGCTCATCCAATACGGATGCAGGTAAGCGTAAAACATACATTCGTGACAGTTCAGAAGTAGGACGTGCTACAGTGTCTACGCCTGCGAACGAAAAAGTGCGTGGTTAAAACTAAAAGTGAAACAAAAACAATACAAATGTGCAGATTTATGAAATTGTGTAGAAAAAGCATACATAGTTTGTGCATTGTACGTTTATAAACATTTAGGCTTGCATACGCGTTGTAAGTTAACCTAACCTAAAAATCGTGAACAACGGAGAACCGTAGACATAAGTTTTGCCGCTGAGCTCAACGGTTCGTAATCAAATTTTGGTGGCGTAGCGCTTTCGTTTAATATATGTATATATGTACATGTACCAATATACACACACGCTCATACAAATATTTGTTTTCGGGTAGTTTAAATATCTTCGTGCAACTTAATATTCATTCGCTAGCTCGAACGTGTCGAATCTCGCTCATAGTACTTTTCGTTCAATCCAATAACTCTATCGTTGTCTCGTATCATTTGACTCAAATTCATCTATCACTATCCCGCTCGTGTTTCTTGTGTTTATAGATTACACTCAAAACAACGAAACGAAACAAAATTTCAAGTAAAACAATACTCAAAGATCTAAAAAAGCAATATAAGGATGCTGGTTTACCTACGTGTGGGGGTCAATTCCCTAACTGTGAAAAACCGAAAAATGTACACTCATTGAAAACTCATTTGCACACACAATTTACACTTTAAAATTTCATACGGTTCTGTAAACTATTGTGCGCATTGTTTTGCTGAATGAGCGATGTATGTCAGTGAGAAAATATTGATCAAAAGCCATGAAAACAAAAATTCCATTCTGCAACAGTGCGTATGAGTTTTGAATGTCATAAAAGTCTACACTGGCTGCCAAGAAAACTCACGAAGCTTTTGTCAGTGAGTTTTTTTGTTGACAGTTTTGCTTTACAGAATCATAATTTCAAAGTTTACACAATTTCTTGTGTACACTTTATAACTCATAGTTAGCGAATAGGGCCTCTGGTACTAAAAACCAAATCATCCAACGTATAAATGAGCATTTCGAAAATGCAAGTGATAGTGAGAGTGAGCATGACCAAACAATGGTTCAGCGTTTAACAGCGTTCGAAAAAACGATTGAGCGTTACAATCACAAACAAATGCGTGCGTCAGTGCCCAAGTACCAGTCTCTACGTGTGTGCCGAATTTTCAATCAACAATCGCGTCGTCTCCGATACAACCAATGTATACAAACATTAACATGCAACCGTACGCGACAACCACAACAACTCCGCGAGTGAATTTTGCTCCGCAGTGGCAAAGAGTAAATACTCAAAATGTTCATAATATACAAATATTGCACAATCCAATTGATCCAATAAGAAATAGTGGTCCAGCAAGTGCTCCGTTTCCATTTAATAACGAATACACTTTCTCGTCGTGTCATATAATTAAAAATATTTTCGAGTTATTGCCTTTGAATCCCTTGCAATTTGTACAACTGGTCGAAATGTTAAAAAGTGCATATGGCTGGCACGAAAGTTTCGTAATTATCGCTGGGTAACAAAAACTAAAAGGTTCCGCCAAACTTTGAGCTGATTCACAGCAATGCGTTTTTGTGAATTGGGCTCAATTTGTAAGCAAATTCCTTAACAACTTTCCGAGTCTCGTTAATGATGCCGACGTGCATATAAAACTTTCGCGTAAAAAACGTCAATACAATGAAACGCCGGTGGAATAATTTTATCGAATGCTAGCATTGGGTAACAAAGGTGGGTTAGCAGAGGCTAGTATCGCGCGACACATCGTAAATGGTGTCAATGATAACGATTGTTTAGGCCCAATGCCTAAGTTTTATCTGATTGACGGCGCCCCTCCCTAACGTTTTAATAATATTTCCAGCCACCCACACTCACGCCGCATTTGTGTGCATGCATGCACATGCATGCGTTTCATACGCATGCACGTGTGTGTGCGGGTTGTCAGCACCCATGCACGTATATGTGGGGGTTGTTGTGTGTGTGGCTTTTTTCCCCTCCTTAATACCAGAGGACTTTTTCGCGGCTTAGCGGTTGTCCTCAACGGGATAACCGGCCTCTTTTTCGATCGACCGCCAACCAGTTCACATCGCCCAGGATCACAATCGTCAAGTTATACGCAAAGGTAATATTGTATCCTCTTTATATTTCCTTACGCTCTAATTAAATATTATTTTATAACGGGGGAATCATCTTTGTGTTCTTATTTATTTCTTTGAGTGACCCATCCATTCCGAGATCGACCCGTGTGCGCCTACCCACTGCCGGTTTCAGACGCACCCAGGCCGAACATTGGTCCTCCTCACCAGGAACTAAAAGCGCCTTTTGTTATACAGTCCACAACACAGCACATTTGCGTACTATCAAATTTGCCAATTTTGCCTACAAAAAATTTATTTGCCAAAGCATATCCCAGCAGAACATAACAAAGAAGTTTGGAAGTTACATATTATACAACACGATATTAGCAGCCGAAAATTTACAAGGAAAAGTTGGAGTTATTGTACATAGGTGACCAGAGCCACAGCATATTCGCCAACCACAGCACAGCACAATCAACTTTTCTGGCACAAAAACCAATAAGAAGTAAGTGTTATATTTCTTGCCACTTTTTTTTGAGTGTTATTTTTTTTGCAAAATAAATAAAAAAAAAAAAAGACCCGTGTAGTGCGCGAAAAAATTAAAATCAAAAAAGAAGTGAAAAAGTGAAGTTATTTAGTGAGCACCAATTTTTTCTTTCCAATTTCAAAAATTAAATCACTTGGTTTATTAATTTTATTTCGATCCTTGTGAATATCTGGTCTATCCCCCCACCAGTGGTAAGGTTTTCCAGACACAACACAAGGAAGAGGTTAACCTAACCTCACTTTCCGCACAATACCGAATAAGGTTGTTGTTGTTGTTTTTTTTTGCACATCACAAACACATTAATTCCAATTAAATTAATTCAGGCGCTCACTTCTTGCAAAACATTTATTTCTTTCTTCACTTATTTCTGGTTATTTTTCGCTTTTCATTAGCAATATCGCACGCACTTTTTCATTTGTTCACAATACACTCATTTATCTGTGGACGCGGCGAGTGGTCCCCCCTTTTGTTGTTGCTACTGAGACAGAAAAGTTCAAAAATAAACCTTTTTGGTTGTCGCTGCTGTGACAAAAAGTCCATAAAATAAACCATTTTCGTTGTCGCTACCAAGACAAAAAGTCTGCAATATAAAAATAAATAATAAAGCGTCGAGTCTCAATAGTGTTTTTATTTACTGGGCAGGTATTTTTTACTCTAAGGCGTTCTATTTCTCTATTCGGCAATTTTCTCGTTAATAAACGTAAATAAAACAATGGAAACCTACATCCGTTTAGCAGAATCAATCGCAGAGTTTGATAAAGATTACAGCCTTATTCCGGAGAGCGACCATAGCAAACACACCCTTGCAATACAGCAGGAAGAGTTGCGGCTCTTGTGGAAGAAGGTAAAGTCTGCGTTTGATTCGCTATTGGGATCTGATGAGGTGTCAGCGGATGACGTTATGGCGATCAGAAAGAAGCAAAAGGCAGCATACGCAATCTACGTGCGATGTTCAGCGTCTATATCTGCTGAGGCAGAAAAATACAAGAAGGATGAAAAGAACGTCAACCCTGAGCAAGAACCTCATGGGCATAAAATTCGCCTCCCGGCTTGCGACGCGGAAGTTTTTAAAGGGGATTATCTGTCTTGGCCAACTTTTCGCGACCTGTTCACGGCAATATATATAAACAATTCTAGTTTGAAAGGGGTGGAAAAGTTATTCCATCTCAACAACAAAACGCAGGGCGAAGCAAAAGATATCGTAAAAAAATGCCCTCTCACAAATGAAGGTTTCGAGATGGCCTGGAAAAACTCGTGTGAAAGATACGAAAACAAACGTATCTTAGTTAACACACAACTACAAATTTTATTTAACTTAAAAAAGGTAGAAAGTGAGTGTGGCAGTTCAATAAAAAAGCTGCAAAATGATATAAATAATTGTATTTCGTCCCTCAAATACCACAAAATTGACACTTCCAATTGGGATGCAATCCTGACCTATCTATGCTCAACCAAGTTACCAGAGAGCACGCTGGCTCTTTGGGAGCAAAGTATAGACCATAAAATGGACATATCCAAGTGGGAGGATATGGATAAATTCCTGTCTAATCGGTTTCAGACACTTGAAACAGTGTCTGGTTTTACAGGGCATGCCACTTCGAAAGTGCAAAAACCAAACGCGTAGCGACAATCAACGGAACCCCCTACGAAAAGACTTGGTGCTTTTCAAACGAAAGTATCCAAGCAAACAATAAAATCAATTTATAAAATGTGTAAATCCCCTGAACACAGATTACGCAACTGTTCACGCTTCTGCGAGTTAACCCCAGTAGAAAGGATTAAATTTATAAAATCCACAAGTGGCTGCCTGAATTGCTTATCCCCAGGACACACCGTGACGAAGTGCACCAGTTCCTACAACTGTTCCAAGTGCCATTCTCGTCACCACACGCTCCTGCATGCGAATACATCTCAGCACACGGCTGTACGCAATCCTTTCAAAGGTGCGGACAACTTCGGCACAGGCGCGACAATCTGCGAACCAGAATGTAAAATCCTGTCATGCCAATTCCAGCACAGCCGTGCTATTAGGAACTGCTCGCGTACACATTCGCCATAATGGTACCGACTTCTCCGCACGGGCATTAATTGATTCAGGGTCTGAATGTTCCTTTATAACTGAAAGACTGAAACGCAGAATCAATTTGCCAGCAAGAAAAATGCATGCCCAAGTTTCAGGCATCACAAATTCGGTGTCAGCTCAGGTGAAAGAGGCATCCAAAATTGAATTACGTTCACCAGTGGATGCCTGCTTCAGCCTGACTACACCCGTTCTAGTCCTAGCCAAACTCACTGGGAATCTTCCATCCTGCCATATCAACGCCATGACTATGCAGGCATTCCCAGACTTGGTTTTGGCAGACAAAAGGTACTACATCAACGAAGACGTAGACCTCATACTTGGAGGAGACATATATCCCCAAATTATACTGAGTGGTCTGAAAAAGAATGTACTAAATACACTCTTGGCCCAAGAGACAGTGTTCGGTTGGATACTAACCGGTCGCATCGAAGCACCGAGTCCAACGAAGAGCATCATGTCATTCTACAACGAGGTTGCGTTGGACAACCAATTAAAAGCTTTCTGGGAGGTAGAAAATGTTCCCAAAAACAAAATGCTTAATGAAGAAGAAAGGTATTGTGAACAATTATTTAAGGACACAACAAAACGTGATGAAAGTGGAAGATATACAGTTTCGCTACCATTCAGGCAGGATTACCCTGAGAAGATTGCATTAGGACCGTCCCTAAAGCGCGCATGTTCACAATTCTTCAGAAATGAGGGGCGATTACTGAAAAACCAAGAGTTAGGGAAAGAGTATGTTCGGGTGTTGTCAGAATACGAAACACTTGGACATATGAGAAAAATCAAAAATAATGTACCATCCGACGATTCGGATAATTATTTCCTGCCCCACCACGCCGTTGTAAAGGCAGAAAGTACCACTACCAAGGTGCGCGTCGTCTTCAACGCGTCAAGTCCAACAGCAAATGGCATTAGTCTAAACGACGTACTCCACCCAGGTCCAGTACTCCAAGCAGACTTGCCTATTTTAATTTTACGTTGGCGACTGTATCGCTTCGTCTTTAATAGCGACATCGAAAAGATGTATAGGCAAATTTGGGTGAACGAAAATCACACCAAATTTCAACGGATTGTCCATCGAACATCCCCCAACGAACCCATCAGTCTTTACGAACTAAAGACTGTCACCTTTGGTGTAAACTGCGCCCCCTACCTCGCGATACGGTCACTTCTACAATTGGCTGATGATGTAGAAAATACCCACCCAATAGCATCGGGTATATTACGCGAAAGTATGTATGTCGACGACGTTTTATCTGGAGGGCATACAATAGCGTCAACTATGAAAGCAAGGAACGAGATTCGCGAAGCATTACACTCAGCTGGCTTTCCATTGCGCAAGTGGAATCCAATTGTGAGGAAATCCTTCAGGACATCCCCAAAACGGATTTGCTCAGCGAGGACTTCCTAGCGTTTGAAGAGGCTAGCTCGGTGAAGGCACTCGGAATACGATGGAACGCGCATTCAGACATGTTTTACTTCACCGCAGGAGTTTTAGAGAATGGCGAGAACATCACCAAACGCGCAATCCTATCCGCTATAGCCAAACTTTTCGACCCTTTAGGCTGGCTTGCACCAGTGGTCATAGTGGCAAAAATACTAATGCAGCATATCTGGTTAGAAGGCACGGGGTGGAACGAATCTGTCTCCCCAACTACCTTAGAACGGTGGGAAAATTTCACCCAACACTATAACGAAATAGATAATATTAGGATACCGCGATGGGTAAATTTTACGCCCGAGGACGACATCGAAATACATGGCTTTTGCGATGCATCGGAAAAGGCATATGCAGCAGCTATATACATGCGTGTAAAAAGGGACGATAAAATTTTCACCAATCTCTTGCTAGCCAAAACCCGAGTAGCCCCAGTGAAAACCATCTCGCTACCACGTTTAGAACTATGCGGCGCCGTGCTGCTTGCAGAAATCATGGAATCAATATTCCGAAACATTCATCTGGGACCAGCAAAAGTTCACCTCTGGACGGATTCAACCATCGTACTCGCATGGATAAGAAAGCCGCCCTGTTCTTGGTCAACCTTCGTCGCACACCGAATCACTAAGATCATCGATATGGTCGGTAGCAAGGACTGGCTTCACGTGGACTCGGAATCTAATCCAGCGGATCTAGGAAGCAGAGGACTACTTGCATCAGAGTTTGTCAACAATTCGTTGTGGTGGCAGGGACCTTCTTGGCTGCAAGAAGACAACTCCTACTGGCCTGCACAAGAGCCCGACTATAAAACGTCCGTTGAGGAGAAGAGGGCACAAACATATGCAACGACAAGGGTAGATCATGTAGATATTCTCGACCGATTCTCAAATTTGCCCAGGGCTTTAAAGGTTCTATCCTATGTTAGGAGGTTTTATAAAAGAACTCACCCAAGAACAAAAGCCTCGTTCCACGAAAAAGCGTGTATAGTCTCAGCCGATGAGATTAAGGCAACGACTCAAGCATTAATACGTGTCTGCCAGAAACAGCTTTACGGGACAGAATATTTAAAATTGAAAAATAGGGAACCTATCGATCGAAAGAGTGAAATACTGTCACTCAACCCATATATCGACAAAGATGATATTATTAGAACAGGGGGGCGTCTAGGGGCGTCAAAAGACATGTCATACAACGAGCGTCATCCGATCATCTTGCCTTACAATTGTAGGCTGTCTCGCCTTACAGTTATGATGGCTCATCATGACTCCCTTCATGGCGAGAACCAGCTCATGCTCCGTCTCATCCGAACCAAATACTGGATACCGAATGTCAAGACTATGATCAGAGCTGTCATCTACAATTGCAAAACCTGCATTATTCATCGAAAGCAGGCGCAGTCCCAACTTATGGGTACCCTTCCCTGCGAACGGACTACTTTTACCCGCGCGTTCACCAATACCGGGGTAGACTTTGCGGGGCCTTTCGACATCAAAAGCTACCGCGGTAGAGGATGTCGACTGTCCAAAGGCTACGTATGCCTTTTTGTCTGCTTCTCCACTAAGGCCATTCACTTAGAGGCCACTAGTGACCTCAGCACCCCATGCTTCCTTGCAGCCTTTTCGCGTTTTATCGCGAGAAGAGGATGTCCAAAAAACATCTACTCCGACAATGGCACGAACTTTGTCGGAGCTTCCAGATCTCTACGATCGGAATTCAAAGCCTTCCTGGCAGAAAGCCGAGACAAAACCGTCTCCAAGTATAGCCATCAAGCATTAACTTGGCATTTTATTCCCGCCGGCGCTCCACATATGGGCGGCCTGTGGGAAGCGGGAGTGAAGAGCTTCAAAAGCCACTTCAAAAAGGTCGCTTCTCTCCATAAATATACCCTGGAGGAGTTCCAAACCCTTTTGTGCCGGATCGAGGCATTCCTAAATTCACGGCCTCTCAGCCCGGCGTCCAATGACTCAACGGACCTGGAGCCACTAACCCCAGGACATTTCCTAACCGGCAGCCACCTGCTGGCTCCACCAGAACCAGACGCCAGTGAGAGCACTGCCTCGATGATCGATCGATGGCAGAAACTCAAAGCCCTCCATCACACTTTCTGCAAACGATGGAAGGTGGAATACCTTTCCGAACTTCAAAAACGAGTGAAGTGGAAACAGTCAAAACAAAATATACACGTGGGAGATCTAGTTGTCATCAAAGAGGACAACTTATCTCCCAACGAATGGAGGTTAGGCAGAGTCGTCAACGTACACCCCGGCGAAGATAACCGAGTACGTGTAGTCGACCTCATAACCGAGAAGGGTCAAGTCAGACGACCTTTGGTCAAACTGATCCTTCTTCCCACGGAGATAGATTGTGCGAGGACCAAAAGCTTCGCTTAACAATCCCCCCCGTTCCTCCACATCCCTCCGTTCAAAAAAAAAAAAAAAAAAAAATAAAATATCCCACTCACTCGTTATTCCATAACGAGTATACCAGATAAGCCTTTACGCAGACCCTCGGTCTGCCACAAAATTCTATTTTTTCATTTTCAAAAAAACCATCCCACTCACTCGTTATTCCATAACGAGTATACCAGAGAAGCCTTTACGCAGACCCTCGGTCTGCCACAGAAAACAAAGGCACTCGGCCCATAATCTTTTTAAATTTTTAAAATTTCAAAACCCAGCGCTCGTTCACCGAAACAAGGCCAATCAACCACCCTAATGCAGATCTCCATCTGTCACCAAACACTTATTGTTAATTTTCAAAATCAAACCCCAATTCACTCGCTCACCCCGAGCGAGGACAACAGAAAAGCCTACCGCAGAAGGGCGAACCGATCTGCCACAGAACACAGCTGCACTCGTTGCCGCGCAACGAGGCACATCGCAAGCCTACCGCTGATGAGAAAACTCATCTGCCCCAGATATTAGCAGAGTTAAATTCCTTGTAGGGTTAGAAATTCTAATTAAGTCAATCCATACATACATATGCCCACTTAAATCTGTTGGCTTACGCCGCCTGGTCACGCTTAAAATGCGTCGTGAACACAAAGATAATCTTTACATATCATCGCCACACAACATAATTGAGGACCGTCAAATTGGTGTAAATTGCGCAACTGCCTTGGACAGTAAAAACGCACAGAAAAATAGTAAAACCCATAAATCCATAAAAGTAGGTGTTTAAAAAACAGCCGAGCATGTTTATGCTGTTAAAATATGCGAAAGAAGAGATACAATCAGACAAATTCTAAATAGTCTCGCGGATTTTTTTATTCCCGCGGAAAAATTCCTCCAATTCTTTTCTCCTAGAGAGAAGAATAATTGGGGAATAGGAATTTTGAATTTTCGACGTCAGCTGTTTTGTGAATTGAAATTTCCTTGCGCATTTCTTATTTCGTTTAAAAAATTGAAAAGTTTAATTATTTTTGCAAATTTGTTTGAAACTAAGAAATAAAATTTAAACAATGCACAGTATTGCATTTCATGCGTTATTCACTGAAATGAGTAATGAATTTGTGCCACAGCAACATCAACAGAGGAGCATAAGAAGAAGGCAGCGGGATAACACAAATCCGCTGGGGTTGCATGCTTTCGTTCAGCAAAGCAATTTTCTGGGGCCAAGTCGAGTTGAGTTCGCCTTTCGCCATATGCCGAAATCTATTTAAGCCTTCTTAAAAATCCCTGCGGAATTTCTGGCTGGCTGCATCAAATACACCAAGAGCTCTTACGTTGCTTATGATATACTTTTCTACTTAAAATAGAGAATATTGTGGTAGAATGTACATACATATTTTAGCACAAATTTGTACAAATAAGTGTTCTTTCTTAAAAGATCCAATTTCCTTTAACTATTTTGATGCATTCCCTTTAATTTAACAAGAAAAAAAAAACTATGAAATGGCAACGAAATCTCCCTCTCCCTCACATTCATAATATCTACTTTTCTCCCATAACCGGTCTCCGCCTTTTCGAACATCGTTCAGAATAGGAGGAAAGAGAGAAGTGAAAAAAACTCACGAGGAATTTTTATTTAGAATACGAGGAATGGGAGAAAGGAAAAAACTCGCACGGAATTTTTGTTCAGAATTGGGCTGAATATGAAATGTAAAACCACTTACCAAATACATATCCCAAATCCAATGCAACCGCCAAATCCACCGGAGTGCGACTTGCTCCATGGAGTGAATGCCCTACAATCACAGCAGCGCCACATTGGACAACGAAAGCATAGGGTGCATGATAGTCTAACAGTTAGGAACACCACTAAAATCAAAGGGTTTTAGATAGGTTAAACAATAGTAGCTAATTAATTTTCCATGCTCACCATAATGAGATCAACCGTAGCCCGTTTTGCCATGTGTGCCAAAAGATATGCTTTCATCCCAAAAACCAACGTACTCTATACTTAGCACGCAGCGCCACCAAATCGGGAAGGGGACATAATTCACCATCAGCAGTTCCCTTCCCCCCAAATCTGTGTAAGACACGCCCATCAGCAGCAAAGGCCTGCACATTGTCATTGCGTCGATCTGTCACAAATATATGTCCCGATTTATTTAGGCATCCACCATCGACCCACGGTGTGGTGTTTATGATAGAGGCTTTGCAGCAAAACTTCCCTTTTTATACAAATGTTTCTACTCACATATGTAAGTATATTGCAAGGTAATTACAAATCCAATATTGTCTAAATTATATCTATTGAATTGTATTTGTATACAAAGGCCTTAAACGTAGACAATATATAATCACAAAATTAGCTACATACGCCCAGTTTATATGTATTTACATATATTATATGTATAAGTATGGAGTATCTATGTAAAATGGCTAGATAGAAATGATATAGATAGATTCAAGATGGTCGGGATGCGTTGTATGCTGTTTAGAAATTCCAATTTAGTTACTTAAATGTTGAGCTTGAGGGACTTTTTGAGACGTTGCTGCACCCCTTTTTAATCACACATTTTTATGTTGAATAACAAATTAATCACGTATGAGCACTAGTCGAAAGTAGTTCCAAACGCAGACATAATTCTTGAGCTAAACGTAAATGCGTAGCAGCATTAGCACACGTTGATGGAGCAACAGGGCAAGCGGCATTAACAGCAGATTCCTGAGGATTCAAATGTGTCATTGCCTCTTAATAACTAGGACACACACCATGCCAACGAGCTTTGCCACAGGCATGCCACATGGTGGAATCACGCTTCCACGGTACGACACACTGTCCATCACAAAGCGGACATGGGCGCTCTAAACTACAGCCACCACATTCACTGCAATCGAGGGAAACATGACCATCAGTCCATGAAACGCCGCAGATGAAGCAGGAGCCCATATGCTGACGCAATTCCTCAATTGTGAGTACATTGTCCCCGAAAATTTCCAAAGGACTACCCACTAAATCCGATAAGGACGAAGATATACTGATATTGCTGCGTCCCAAAGGACTGCAGATATCAGAGAATTGTGGACCATGTACGCTGGCTAAAGATATTTCTGTTGGAACTTTTACATTTAATGCACTTTAAACTGACATTTGGAGCTGAACCATTTACTAAGCCCGATGGTGGAGCAACAATGTTAGCTGAAGACACCGTCATTCCATTGGTATTAAGAACATTTTCCACATTTGGAGAAATACCACAAAAATCGGGATCATCAACATCGAAAAGAACATTATCCTCCCACTCGGTGACTACACTTACATTTGAAATAGGACGGGTTTTCATCTTCCAAAATGCTTCTTTATCCCTTCTGTTGCGAACTTCGCAGTAATTGTTATCCACTAATGTAGAATTCTTTGTAACTTTATTTTTATTCGATATGTACAAATTATTTCAAATTTTGATGATTTAGGTTCAACGCAACTGAAGCGTGCAAAATTACCTCCAAACTTCACTCAACAAAATCAATGCGAATTCTCTAAGCAACTACACGAAGAGGTACATGCACTCGATCATTCACTGCAACAAATAAGTACATCGGTATTGCAGCATGGACAAGATTTAGTACGCGCGCGTCAAAGTGAATCAAATTTGGCCAGCGCTATTGATGCTCTACACGCCTGCCTGCCCGCGCTCGAATGTTATATTAAATTTATCCCGCAAGCAACCAATAAACAGTACTACCAATCTTTGCGCACTTTGGAGACGCTAGAGACACAACATTTGATTGGATTACATAATTATCGTTTTGCCACACAACTTCGACAGGCAATTCCCGTTATAAATGAGAATATAAGACGATCCGCTGAAACAGACTTTCGTGAATGTCTTGAGAATATAAGAAAATTTTCACCGAAAATGGGTGAGGTGGCTATAACACATACGAAAAAGTTGCAAAAACGTGATATTAATGCTATTATTGAAGAACATAAACTTCAAGGAAAGCTAAATAATAGCGAATAGGAGAACAATTTAAGTGCCCAAGATTTGATCGATTTCTCGCCAATATATCGTTGCTTACATATTTACATGGTACTGGGACAGCGTGAATACTTTAAAAAGGATTATCGGCAACAACGACGTGATCAATCGAAGTTGGTGTTACAACCACCACCAGGGAGCCATAACAACTTGGAGGCATATAAAACGTACATTTGTGCAATTGGTGGCTTCTGTATTGTTGAGGATCATGTAAAGAATGCAGCTGGCGATGTCGTAACATCTTCATATTTGGAGGATTTGTGATCTACGTCTTTGACGAAATGTGTCAATGAGATTAGTATGGCATCATCATCTTGTACTGATCCAAACATATTGTTACGCATAATAAAAAAAAAAAAAAAACTTAATTATGTTGTCCATTAATACTTTCAAATGTTATGGCTACACAGTCAATATGCTTTTCGAATGTTTGCATAATATGCGCGATCATTATAATGAAGTGTTACTTCAGCGTTGGTGCATGTTTTTCGTGAAATTTTGGATAAAGAACAATTCCAACCGATGATGGTTGAAACTCCAGAGGATTACGAGTCAATCATTGAACATTTTCCTTTCCATTCAGAACAATTGGAAAATGCACCATTCCCCAAAAAGTTTCCCTTCTCTCGCATGGTACCCGAAGTCTATAATCAATCAAAAGAATTTATGTACGCCTGCATGAAATTTGCCGAAGAGCTAACGCTCTCCCCAAATGAAGTTGCAGCTATGGTGCGTAAAGCTGCAAATTTGTTGCTAACACGCAGGTTTGGCGGTTGTCTATCGATGGTATTTCGTAATCCAAGCGTCGCCCTAACACAACTTATACAAGTTATAATTGATACGCAATACTTGGAAAAGGCAAGCCCATTTTTAGATGAGTTCGTTTGTCATATGACGAATACAGTTAGTAATATATCACAAACACCTTCAGCACTGCTCCATGCAGCAAGTCAAGAAACTGAGAAACAAGTTGGTGTAAGCATTTGTTCGAAAATTGATGAATTCTTCGATTTGGCAGCCTACGATTGGTTTTATCGAACCACCAGACCAATACGCTCCATGCCCATTCTCCACCTGAAAAATAAAATAAAAGTAATTACTAATGAAAAATAAAAAAAAAAAAATTTATTTATTTTTATAATAATAAATAGAAGCAAATATTAGAATTTTACTTACCTTATTCTGCATCCAAAAATCCGCAAACGATTGTACTACGGCCACGCGCCGTAGTAAAAAGAATGAAGCAACGGAAAAAAATCTTTCGATTAGTCCCGTTTGTTTCAATTCTGAGGAATTTACATTCTATACACAGGCGTGTATGACTGTGCGAAATTTTTTTTGTCTTTGCTGCCGGTAAATATCTACCAGTACGCGGACTTTTTAAGAGAAAAATGTTGGTAGACAAAGAAATGAAAATAGTAGTAGTTGGTAGATTTTTTACCAAGAAAACAATATCTACAGTTCTTATTTGTCCCAAACAATTAATAATTTATTGTAAAACAAATAACGCTCATTTCAGAAGATGACACTTTAAAACTCGTAAACAAGACAAAATTACATGTACATTTGTATATACCTATGTACATTGCTTATGCCTATACGACACTCACTTTTTTCCTGTATCGTGAGTGTGAAATACCGACAAACATGTACCAAAACGTCTAATCACAACAACAATATTCCAAGGTACCAAAAGTACTGCCACAAAATAACCGATCTCGGAAGGTAATCGTTTACGTAGAACCCTTTATTTTCGTACAAATTATTAAAAAAAAACGGAAAAAATAGCGCAGAAAATATTCGCGTACTCAGTTACTATATTTCTCTACTCAAAAATTTATTTCCTGTTTTAAGTTCTTCAGAAAATTTTCAAAATTGACTGATTTGGTGAGTATCGCCTCCTAATGTTAGTTGGGTGGGCTCGGCAATTCAACTCTTTAAAATTATCGCAGTATACGTTTACAGTGCGAAAATACTGAAATATTGGTAGATTTTGGGCCTCGGTGGTAGTAGTAGTAGAAAATGAAAATGGGCCAGAAAAGCTAGTAAACCTACCAATGCGGTAAAGTCCGTGCACTGACGGTCGATATACTTATACCAACGTATGTACATATACATGCCGAGTTTAAATGTGCATTATATTAGGGATGCATAAAAAGATGCAAACGGGTACCCAAAAATCCGAGTCTGATGAACCGGTAACGGAGCCAAATACCCTTAGGGAACAGTGCCTTTTGATAAAGGCCATCAATAAAACATGACTACAAGCGTACTTGGGGAAAAGTTGAAGAAATAAGTGACGGGCAATACAAAAAAAAAAAAAAAATGATTCATTCTACAAATTTTTCTCTTCGTCCAAAACGAGGATTTTTTATTTTTTCTTTACATCGCATACAATTTGCTGTCCAAACATTTTTTTTTGTGTGGCTGGCAGGGAAGTTGTTGATTTTTAGCATCAACAACACAAATAACAGCGACTCAAAAGAACCCACGCTATACACTTTCTACCCGGTTCGGTACCAGAATGTGCGAACCGAAAAATCGTAAATGCTCATTTTTCTGCAGCACTAGTGTGCCCGTGGCCAACTAAAACGCTAGCGGGTGACACAACATAAACGAAATAAGGCACTAAAGACCCAGGCACATAACGTGCGTTGAAAGAGGCCATGCACATGATGTGCGCCAAATACGAATATTTTATACTGCTACAGATGGTTGCCCCCTACGCACGCGCTACTAAAATTTCCCAAATCTCAACAATACAATTAGGGACCACTCGCCCCTGCACTTTGACAATGACCCGACCCATTGAAACCTATTTCACTCCTTTCAGGAAAATGGGTCGTTTTGCCGCTTTAAAACGAAATGCTGCCACGAACGCAGCGCGTTATTCGTCGGAATGCCGAGTGTGTCTTGAGCGACACCCTATCCGCTTGTGCCCAGCCTTTAGGGCGAAAAGGCCAGAAGAGCGCCTCTACGTAACCATTCGCGAAAGCTACTGCGGAAATTGTCTGGCGCCTGATCACCGCTCTAACGCATGCCCAAGCCAAGGGCGATGCAAACGGTGCGGCGAGAAGCACCACACGATGCTGCACATCGCCTCGATCGACGAAGAGGAGCAGCTATTACAAGAAGCCCGCTCCAAGCCATGGAGCGTCCAAGTGGAAGAGGAGCTAGATTCACCCCGAGAGCGGATAGACGACTCAATCTCGCTATATGCGTCGGACGCTGGAACGGAGACTGGACCTCTTCGTCCACCCCGAAACCGAGATGCCAGCCAAACCGGAGCGGAGACGCGGTCTCTTCGCCCGACCATAACGCCTACAGCCAAATCATTTCGACCACTTCTGCAGCACGAGAGGAAGCGGCTCCAACAAGGGACAGCGACAGCCCAGCGCCATACATATAACGGCCGAGCGGAGACCCGGTCTCTTCGCCGGCAACCCAGGAACCCCCAACGGAGACGACATTCGCGCGACCGCAGAGCGGAGACCCGGCCTCTTCGCCTGCACCAACGACATCAGCCACAAGATCGCAGCCACGGAGGCAACACGCTGCAGCTCACCACCGTGTCCACCTTCCGGTCAGGGCTCGTAGCCCAGCATCCAGCGGCCACCGCCACCATGATACCAACGGTAGCGATCACACCCACCGCGGTCGTGAAGATAGAAGCTGGCTGGCGGCTACACCTCGTCCGGACCTTAATTGACGGATGATCCCCCACCACCGTGATAGCATATGAGTTCACCCAGGAGCTCCAACTCCCTGCCAGCAACATTGGCGGGCAAGCAGGATGCCTACTACGCATACGAGGAAGACACGGCCAAAATAAACGAATTGCAACCCATGCGGCGGTCGTGTCCAATTTTCGGCGAATGGCCTCCACGACCAGCGTCGACAGCGCCATCGCATCCCCGTACGCACATCTCCGTCTGGAGGATCCACAGTTTTATTCATCCGCCCCGATCCGCCTCGTACTAGGGACAGACGTATATGCCGAAATAATGCTACCAGGGATTCTGCCCACCACGTTTGGCCCTTTGCTGGCTCAGAGTACCATCTTCGGTTGGGTGCTCTCGGGCACAACCAAGGTCTAACATGAAAATGTTCGGTAACGACCGAAATCCATGAATTTTTACACTTTTTTATTTTTATTGAATTTCTGCTGTACACAGTCGCAAGAGGTGTGCATTGTGAGTTCGTACAAGTGAAAAATCTTTCTATCCCTCCATTGCCATACCTACGTGTCAAATCATCGCTGACAGGGAGAACGGCTGTCGCGAAGGGTCAGAGAATGGAAGAAAGGTTTCTTTTTCTTGTGTTCGCCGTTATTAAATTGAAGTGCCATGAATTGCACATTTGTTTCAAATCAGCTTTTCCTTTAAATTTGTATACAGAAAATCAGACTACATATTAATACTCACTCGCTGTTCACTATTGTGAACGGTTTATCGAAAATTCGCCACTTGTATGAATTCACAATGGAGGTGTGCGTTTTAAAAGCTTCTATCATTACAATAAGTTATTTTTTATTGAATTTTCTTCATACAAAATTCACAAGCATAGAATTTCCAATGAATTTGTAAAAACGGCAAGAAATATGAACACGCATATCTTCTTACTTCTTTCCGCAATCCCTAGCTCTAGGCAAACCTGGCTCACGCCTTACACCATAACGGGGAAATTGGTGAATGACCGAGGCAGCAGCAACCAAGCTCCCACACTGCGCAAACCATTTTGCGTGCCGCCAAGCCGGCGGACTGGCCGGCATTATGTTAAGTTAGATATAATTAATTATAAGTTTTTTATTTTTTTCTCTTCTTCACGGTCGGTGATCCTTGGCGGACGGTGATGTTGCGTACCGCAAGGGGGGCGGCATGTTTAGGCCCAATGCCTAACTTTTATCTGATTGACGGCGCCCCTCCCTAACGTTTTAATAATATTTCCAGCCACCCACACTCACGCCGCATTTGTGTGCATGCATGCACATGCATGCGTTTCATACGCATGCACGTGTGTGTGGGGGTTGTCAGCACCCATGCACGTATATGTGGGGGTTGTTGTGTGTGTGGCTTTTTTCCCCTCCTTAATACCAGAGGACTTTTTCGCGGCTTAGCGGTTGTCCTCAACGGGATAACCGGCCTCTTTTTCGATCGACCGCCAACCAGTTCACATCGCCCAGGACCACCATCGTCAAGTTATACGCAAAGGTAATATTGTATCCTCTTTATATTTCCTTACACTCTAATTAAATATTATTTTATAACGAGGGAATCCTCTTTGTGTTCTTATTTATTTCTTTGAGTGACCCATCCATTCCGAGATCGACCCGTGTGCGCCTACCCTCTGCCGGTTTTAGACGCACCCAGGCCGAACAACGATTTAAAACGAAAAATATCTAACGAGTACGTACGCTGCCAAGACTTATTAAAAGATTAATGAGTTACAGTGTATATAACAATGTAGGCTAAAACAATAAATTAAAATCGGGCTACACCGCCGCGAAAACCGTTTCAGTAAATGGAAAATCTACGCAAAAACCGACAAGCGTGAAAGAAGTGAGCTCTGCAAACAACGTAAAGTGTTTTAATTGTACCAAAATGCGGCATTTTGCTATTAATTGCCCAGAGCCGCAAAAGAAAGATAGGTGCTCAAAGTGTCAACGAACCACTCATAAAAGCGAAGAGTGTCCTAACGTGAAGCAAAACAATGTAAATACAATACAAAATACGGATGCGCCGAAAATTGATGTTAATATTTCCGACGGTATAACTAAGACAATAAACGTGAACGGTAAAACGCGCACGCTCGTGCGTAAAACGTTTTCTGAAAAATCGGTAATTTTAAAAACATTATGTTTGTATTACGTGGTTTCGGGGGTGGCGAATAGTTGTCAACACGTATCATTAACGTATTATTAACGCTTGATAATCACAATTTGCCCACAGATATGGTTGTTGTTAGCGACGAGCTGATTTGCGAAAACGTACTCCTAGGTAAAGATGTACTATGCGGCTCAGATACGCGGCTAATAATTGTAAATGAAAAGTGTCGCGTCTAACAAATCTGAAACTTATGCTCGCCCCAAGGTTTAAACGAAACAGAAATCAGGCAATTTGAAAATATTATGAACGAATACCGTGAACTTTTCGCGAATAATATTGCTGATATTGCCAAGTGTAATTTTGGAAAAATTAAAATCGAGTTAACATCGAATATACCAATTCAACTTAAACCGTATCGTATTCCGTTTGCTAAAAGGGCAATCGTATCGCGTATCGTAACCGAGTTAATCGAAAATGACATTATTCGACCCAGTGAGTCCGCGCACTCGTCTCTTGTGGTCCTAGTTGAAAAGAAAAACAAAGAAAACCGTCTTTGTATAGACTATCTTTGTGTTAACAAAATAACAGCAAAACAATCTTTTCCCATGCCGAACATGGAAGAGCAGTTCGCAAAACTCACCTGTAGTAATTTTTTCACTACGCTTGACCTACGTATGGGGTACCACCAAATCGAGATAGAAGAAACTTCAAAGCAATTTACCTAGTTCGTGACCTCGGATAGTCACTTTGAATTTAATCGTATGCCTTTCGGTTTGGTTAATTCGCCTGCACCGTTTCAAAGAATAATGAACAAAATCGCGTCAAAAATGAACCACGGTGAAGTGCTAATATACTTGGAAGATTATGATTAAGTGTTTAGGCCAACAGCCCAAACTCTAAAACATATTGGGTCGCCCTCGCATTCGCTTTATATTTTTTAATAGAGCCAGTCGAACCGTTTATGTTAACTATGCAAATAAACAACGCAGGAATAAATAAACAGTTCGACTGGCAAGCGGGCTTAACAAATTCTGTTATTGGCTTCTTGGATTTTTTAACATCATCGTGTTCGGACGTATCCCACCAGCGATTCCAAAATCAACTAAAAGGTAACCTGCAAATATATATATATAAATTTTTGTGTTTAATCTTTATGTTCAATAAAGACTATTTTTGATTGTTAATACTAATACCAACTTTTCTTCTTTTCTGCACTATATCTTGACCGGCACCATCCCTGAGCTGTGGCCCGGCCAAGACACTAATTAAAACAATTAAAGAAGGACTATTTCGCCTCGAACGTTTTTTCAAACTTCTTAAATAAGTCGGCCTAACTCTACGTGCCGACAAATGTAAATTTCTCGCAACCAAAATCGAACATCTCGGACACATCGTCAACGAAGAAGGTATTGCTCCTGGCGAACAAAAGGTAACCGCCATCAGGAATTTTCCGACACCAACAAACGCAACCGAGGTAAGAAGATTTTTAGGCCTGACAGGGTTCTTTAGAAAATTTGTTAGAGACTACTCTTTGATTTCCATGCCCGTGACAAAATTATTAACAAAAGAGGGCCAAACAAATTTCATGTGGGGTTCAGAACAGCAAAGTTCGTTTGAAACCCTGATAAGCGTCCTTACCAACGACCCAGTTCTCGTGCTATATGACATCAACGCCCAGCACGAGGTGCACACTGATGCCAGCAGTTATGGTTTGGCGGGTGTCCTCCTGCAATCTGTTGACGGCAGTGAATGGCGACCCGTCTGTTACTGTTTATTGTATGCTTATCCATGATAAAATGTATGAATATATTCGATGACATGTTGCAAGTAGATAGCTTACTTTATGAGATGCCATGTGAAAAGTAGATTACACATTTCTTATCGCACACAAAAAGTACTTTATTGTTCTATTCTTCTACTATAAAAGCTCAGCTCAGATCCACTTTAAATTATTCAAAATTCAAAACGCAAACATATAATATGATTAACATTTAAATTCAAAAGTTGTAATTTTCAGTTCATACATTACGAGGGATAATGATTTTGCGCGATGGCGCCGAATTTTAGAGGACGATCAGCAGCATCAAGAGCTGCTTGGAGAAATTGTTGAAGGGCTAGTACATTACCTGCGCCTGCAGCCGGATTTTATTAATTTTTACAACATATCAATGGATGCAACAAACATTGATTTAAGTGACACTGAGGAGGGGAATTTTTCTACTTCAGTGTCACTTTGCGAAAAAGATATGGACCATAAATATCAGTGGGCGAAATTCGATTTATGGACGGTGACATAACACTCTCTTTATTTATTTGAAAAAGGTTTATTTGAGAAAAGTAATTATTTACAGGTGGAACTTATTTACAATATTTATAAGGAAGTTGATTATAAATTTTTGTGTAAGTTTTTATAATTTTGTAGGCTTCCTCATCCAAACCCTCTAGGTGTGAGCAATTGCAAGTGTCTGGGCTATTAGAATTCGACCAAAAGCAGTTTTTATAGTGTTCACCGAAATTATTTTTTATTTTTGTGTTATATTAGGCTTTTCTTGACCATAATGTTGCTTTTAGTGCAAGTAAAACTCCACTATTACGTCCCAACGTTTCGCTAATCACCTTAGCTTCCTCAGGGGCGAAACTGCATTTATTTAAATATTTTTTCAATTTACCAACGTAATTTGACATGAAATTATAAAAATAGTTGTTAAAAATTTCAACAAAAATTAAAACCAAAGAAAAAACAATAAACGAAAATGGACTTACATACATATACATCTATGTTAAATTTTCACGTAATGTGTTTGTAGAAGTATTCGGTTAATCTAGGTATGTACTTAACACTGTAATACTGTTTGGGTTGATCAGTTGTGGCTCTTGTTTTATTGTTATTGATATTATTTTCAACATTTGACATTTTCTCTCGAATTAGGCTGTCTATAAGTGTTTTTGGAAAGTTATTGATTGTAAGAATTTGTTTAATTTTTCTTATGTTTGCTTCCCAAAAGTTTTGATGGCTAATAGTTAAGACTTTGTTGATACGATTTTTTGCGGTATATATTTTGTATTTTCACTAACGAATTTTAGCATAACCTTTTAAGATACACGGGTTCATAGATACATGCATTAGGTGTTGTTATCAAACGCAAAGTACGGGTAAAACTGAGGGTAGCCTCCATTTTGACTCAGTTAAACCCATTCCATTCTACCGTATACATTTGGATCACATGGGTCCATTTCCACGCAGCAAACGGGGAAATTGTTATGTCCTCGCCATATCCGATGCTCTTAGTAAGTTTCTCGCAGTTAAAACCGTGCGCAATACCAAAACCATTCATGTTATAAAAGTGCTTAATTAAATCTCATCGTATTTTGGGTTACCATCGCAGATAGTCACCGATAGAGGTACGTTTTTCACATCGATCATTCGAAGAATATTGTATTAACAACAACATAAAACATACAAAAACATCAGTACGAACGCCGCGCGCAAATGGCCAAGTAGTATTTTATCACATCTACGCACAACAACCGACAATCCTAAAGATTGGGATTTTATTCTGAGAGATCTCCAATGGGCTAGGTTTCGCCGAAAAACGTAGCCAAGCAGTTATTAACTTTGAAAATGAGCTCGAAAAATGGAAAAAAAAAAAAACGATTTGACAAACGACATCAGCAACCTAAGATTTACGCTAAGGAAGATTTAGTAGTCATTGAAAATGAGCCAGCTTCTACGGGCGAGTCGCGAAAGCTCGAGCCAAAATTTCGTGGACCGTACATTATCCGCAAAGTTTGTGGTAACGATTGGTATTTACTAGAAGATATACCAGGTTATCAAGTAAGCAACAAAAAGTTTAGTTCTGTTTATGCCTCCGACAAGATCAAGCCATGGTGTAGCAACAGTGCCGAACTAGAGTCCAACGACGAAATCGAGACGATTTAGGTCAGGAAAGGCCGAGCTGTCACACCTGTTTGTCACATCACTTACAAATTCCAACGTTGGAAATACTACCAATGAATGCAACACGGTTACATTTGAACAACTGCCGTATACCAAAATTCCAACGACAGTCAGTCTGTGAGAAAACACGAGCGAGCAACGCGATCGGAAAATAACCAAATACCATTCGTCTCAATTAACAATCATTTCCTGTATTTTTAACTTGATCAATTTCTTTTATAATTAAAGCAAGCTGTTTAACTTAAACTTTATTTTATTTATTTTAAACGGTCATCCCATACGGATGCAGGTAAGAGTAAAACCTACAATCGTGACAAATGCGAGGGTAGTTTCAAGCCGGAGCGCACTACTGTTGTGAAACGTGGGAACGATACTGATTATGCGAAGCCAATCCGTCAAGCGCAAGCTCTGCGAAGTAGTTCATTGGCCAAAGAACAGAGTGTGAGGGAACGGCCCAGGGTAATGAGTAGTAGGATGAAACACATGTACGGCAAGAACTATAATTCGGAAGGTTTCTTGGAGGGAGATTTGGTACTGCTATACAACCCTGACTGGCGGAAAGGTGTTCCATCCAAATTTTGGTGCAGTTGGGAAGGCCCGTGCAGAGCTGTGAAGAGGATCAGTGATGTCATCTACCGCATACAAATCATTGGGAAACCACGAAATATAAGGGCGGTTCATTTGGAGATGCTAGCAGCGTTTAAATCGAGAGGTTTGTCTGATCGGGACGATCTGACTTAGGTGGAGGGCAGTGTAACGAATATTAGCAGAGTTAAGGGATACTATCATCTCTAAGCCGATGCTAAGCAGTAACTTGTATGCACATCAATAATTCAATCATTACGTCTGCACATATGTACGTACACGCGGCGGAGAAGCAACGCACAACCACATGCATAAATCTGAGATGCTCCCGAAAGTATGCAATGGTTGTGCAAGTGTCGCTCACACATACAAGCGCATGGGGTTTGAGAGAAGCTATAAAATCATGCCTCTGTAGTTACAGCTGAGTAATTTTATAGCTGATAACTAACTAGTAAGTTCTGGAAATAGAAAAGCCTAGAAATATGCAACGAGGAAATCAGACAGTATAAAAGGCAGCAACAGTAGAGGCACGACAATCAGTTTGATTTAAGACGCTATCTGGCGAGCAATAGTAGTGTTATTCTGAAGTACTTTAATAAAGGCCATTTTGCATTATTGAATAGTGGAGTTATTTATTCAACAGTTTAGTGATTCGAACATTAGCATAAGGTTGTAAATAAGGGGAATCGCACTCAAAAATCATTACAATATATTAATAATTAGATTCATTTCGATTCATGCCTTCTAGCTTAGATAGTTTAGCTAAGAATTTAAGTAATAATAATTTAGAAATAACAAAGGCTTGTTTCCCCAACGATCATCACTTTAATTTAATGAAACGTAAAGTTATTTTTCCATATGACTACTTAGATTCAGAAGAACGTCTCAACGAAACACAATTACCTGATCGTTCACATTTATTTAATAAGTTATTAAATGAATCGTGTAGTATCTATGATTATCAGCATGCACAAAATGTTTGGACAACATTTAATTGTTCCAATTTATCAGATTATTTATTATTATATCTAAAAGTAGATGTGCCATTTGACATTTGTGAAAATTTTACAAAATTATGTAAAGGAATTTATCGATTAGACCCTTGTCAATATTATACATCTCAAGGATTATCTTGGGACGCAATGCCCAAAATAACTAGAATAGAATTGGAATTGTTTACTGATGAAAACATGCATAATTTTATAATGTGGGGACTTAGGGGTGGGATTCAATATTGCAAACGGCGTTCAGTTGCTAACAATAAATATTTAAGTGATTACGATGCGACCAAGGCTTCAAATTATATAATTTATTTATATGTTAATAATTTATATAGTTATGCTATGTCACAATATCTCCCTCATAATAATTTTGAATGGATTTAAAACGTAGAGGAGTTTGACGTTTTTAGCATGCCAGAAGATTCTTTAGTCGGATACATATTAGAAGTAAATTTAGATTATCCCATAACTACTCACAATATTCATAATGATTTACCGTTTTGTTTTGAAAATAAAAAAGTTGGCTCAATGAAAAACTCAAAGTTGATTGCTAATTTGAGAAACAAAGTAAAATATAATGAATTTTCCGGTCAATTTATTTATAGTAGTAAATTTTGGTTAGGCTTTTTAACCAATGTATATTAGATGCAAAATTAAAACTTTATTTCATCTTTCTACCCGACGTTTCGCTAGTCTCTCTATCTTCTTCAGGGGACATCTGTTTATTTAAGAAAAACAACAAAAAACATTAAAACATGTGGTAAAAACCGAAATGAAAACTAATATTACATCACATTTTTATATGCACATGAATACATGATAAATATCGCAAATCACATATAAACACGTAACACCCTAATAAAATTTTATCACACTTACATATTTATATTGTTTTAAATATTAAATTATTCTAAAAAATATTACTTGTACCATTCTTTAGTGGTATCATTGTCATACTAAACTAATAAATTTGACTATACGCATAAAATATAGGCTGCGGCGATGTCATCGGTATCTTCCTTTTTATACTCAGTTGAGCAGAGCTCACAGAGTATATTAAGTTTGATTGGATAACGGTTGGTTGTACATATATAAAGGAATCGAGATAGATATAGACTTCCATATATCAAAATAATCATGATCGAAAAAAAATTTGATTGAGCCATGTCCGTCCGTCCGTCCGTCCGTTAACACGATAACTTGAGTAAATTTTGAGGTATCTTGATGAAATTTGGTATGTAGGTTCCTGAGCACTCATCTCAGATCGCTATTTAAAATGAACGATATCGGACTATAACCACGCCCACTTTTTCGATAACGAAAATTTCGAAAAATCGAAAAAGTGCGATAATTCATTACCTAAGACCGATAAAGCTATGAAACTTGGTAGGTGCGTTGACCTTATGATGCAAAATATAAAATTAGTAAAATGTTGAACAATGGGCGTGACACCGCCCACTTTTAAAAGAAGGTAATTTAAAAATTTTCCAAGCTGTAATTTGGCAGTCGTTGAAGATGTCATGATGAAATTTGGCAGAAACGTTACTCCTATTACTATATGTATGCTTAATAAAAATTAGAAAAATCGGAGAAGGACCACGCCCACTTTTAAAAAAAAATTATTTAAAGTAAAATTTTAACAAAAAATTTAATATCTTTACAGTATATAAGTAAATTATGTCAACATTCAACTCCAGTAATTATATGGTGCAACAAAATACATAAATAAAAGAAAATTTCAAAATGGGCGTGGCTCCGCCCTTTTTCATTTAATTTGTCTAGGATACTTTTAACGCCATAAGTCGAACAAAAATTAACCAATCCTTTTGAAATTTGGTAGGGGCATAGATTTTATGACGTTAACTGTTCTCTGTGAAAATGGGCGAAATCGGTTGATGCCACGCCCAGTTTTTATACACAGTCTTCCGTCTGTCCTTCCGCATGGCCGTTAACACGATAACTTGAGAAAAATCGACATATCTTTAATGAACTAAGTTCACGTGCTTACTTCAACTCACTTTATCTTGGTATGAAAAATTAACGAAATCCGACTATGACCACGCCCACTTTTTCGATATCGAAAATTACGAAAAATGAAAAATGCCATAATTCTATACCAAATACGAAAAAAGGATGAAATATGGTAAGGTAATTGGATTGTTTTATTGACGCGAAATATAACTTTAGAAAAAACTTTATAAAATGGTTGTGACACCTACCATATTAAGTAGAAGAAAATGAAAAAGTTCTGCAGGGCGAAATAAAAAACCCTTAAAATCTTGGCAGGTATTACATATATAAATAAATTAGCGGTATCCAACAGATGATGTTCTGGGTCACCCTGGTCCACATTTTGGTCGTTATCTGGAAAACGCCTTCACACCACTCCCTTTTAAAACTCTCATTAATACCTTTAATTTGATACCCATATCGTACAAACTCATTCTAGAGTCACCCCTGGTCCACCTTTATGGCGATATCTCGAAAAGGCGTCCACCTATAGAAATAAGCCCCACGCCCTTTTAAAATACTCATTAACACCTTTCATTTGATACCCATATCGTACAAGCATATTCTAAGGTCACCCCTGGTCCACCTTTATGGCGATATCTCGAAAAGGCGAACACCTATAGAACGAAGGCCCACTCCCTTTTAAAAATACTCATTAACACCTTTCATTTGATACCCATATCGTACAAACAAAGTCTAGAGTAACCCCTGGTCCACCTTTATTGCGATACCTTTTAAAATACTCATTAACTCCTTTCGTTTGATACCCATATTGTACAAACAAATTCTAGGGTTACCCCTGGTCCACCTTTATGGCGATATCTCGAAACGGCGTCCACCTATGGAACTAAGGATTACTCCCTTTTAAAATACTCATTAACACCTTTCTTTTGATACCCATATTGTACAAACAAATTCTATGGTCACCCCTGGTCCACCTTTATGGCGATATCTCGAAAATGCGACCACCTATACAACAACCACCACTCCCTTTTAAAACCCTCATTAATACCTTTAATTTGATACCCATATCGTACAAACACATCCTAGAGTCACCCCTGGTCCACCTTTATGGCGATATTTCGAAACGGCGTCCACCTATAGAAATAAGGCCCACTCCCTTTTAAAATACTCATTAACACCATTCGGTTGATGCCCATATTGTACAAACAAATTCTAGGGTCACCCCTGGTCCGCCTTTGTGGCGATATCTCGAAACGGCGTCCACCTATGGAACTAAGGATTACTCCCTTTTAAAATACTCATTAACACCTTTCATTTGATACCCATATCGTACAAACGCATTCTAGAGTCAACCCTGATCCACCCTTATGGCTATATCCCTAAATGGCGTCCACCTATAGAACTATGGCCCACTCCCTCATAAAATACTCTTTAATGCCTTTCATTTGATACACATTCCAGGGTTTCCCTCTGTTCATTTTCCTACATGGTTATTTTCCCTTATGTTGTCACCATAGCTCTCAGCTGAGTAAGTAATGTTCGGTTACACCCGAACTTAACCTTCCTTACTTGTTGTATGTCTTTTTGTCGTCTAATAGCGTGTCCATTTTCTCCATATATTCTCTTTTGTACATTATATATATAGATATATCTAAATATATAGGAGAAAAAATTCAAAACGTAACGTCAGAAGAATACAATATCAAGAATGTTTTCAGATTAAAAGAAAGACTCCGAGATATACATGTAGATGAAGATGAAGTATTAGTGTCCTTTGATTTAGTGTCCCTGTTCACAAACATTCCCACCAATCTAGCCATAAACATAATCATGAGCAAATGGGACCAAATCAAGCCCACAACTAATATACCAAAGAACAAGTTTCATGACATACTGAAATGTTGCCTATTAGAAAATAACTATTTTATACACAATAATACAAACTACACACAAACTTTTGGTATGCCAATGGGCAACCCACTTTCCTCGACAATAGCTGACATAATTATGGAAGATTTTCTTGACAACACACTTAAGGCACTTAAGCAAAATCTTAACATCAGTATTAAATTTCTAGTCAAATATGTGGACGATATCTTCGCGATAATAAAACAAAATGATTTGGAACAACAGCTCACCAGCTACCATAAAAACGTTCAATTCACGCACGAAATGGAAAAAGATCGTAACATTCCCTCTCTGGACATAAGAATACATAACAACAAAGGAACTCTAATTTTTGATTGGTATACAAAACCATTATCGTCCGGCTGTCTCATCAATTTTCATTCTTCACAGCCCCTAAAATATAAAATTAATACGGCAAAAAATTTAATCAACAAGGCGCTAACAATAAGCGACAAACAATTTTGGAACAAAAATATTACTAAAATGAACGAAATTTTAAGAAATAACAATTATCCGAGCACCCTATTAAAAATTCTTGCTGAACAAAAAGTAATTGAAATAAACAGCCAACAAAGTAAAACAACACGAGAAGATACAGAAACAAAACAATATTTTAGTGTAACATACATACCGAAACTCACAGAAAACTTTAGCAAATCACTCACCAACAACAAACTGAAAATATAGCCTACAAATCAAACCAAACATTATCGACGATTTTCACAAGAACAAAAAGCCCTATTGAAAAACTACAGCAAAGCAATGTAGTCTATGAAATGACATGCAAATGCAATGAAAACGAAGACTGCAACAAAATATATATCGGCCAGACGAAACGGACGTTACAAGTGCGGCTAACCGAACATACAGCTGATATAAAGAAAAAGAAGCAAAGCACAGCATTATCACAGCACACAACAGAAAACGACCATACAGCTGATATAGCGAATATACGAATACTTGATAAAAACAAACAAGGAAAAACCAGACTAACATTGGAAAGCTTAAGAATTTTACAAAATAGAGACAAAAAAAATAATTGAAAAGGAAGATACCGATGGCATCGCCGCTGCCTATACTTTATGCCTATAGTCAAACTTATTAGTTTAGTATGACAATGATACCACTAAACAATGGTGCAAGTAATATTTTTTAGAATAATTTAATATTTAAAACAATGTAAATATGTAAGTGTGATAAATGTTTTATTAGGGTGTTGCGTGTTTATTTGTGATTTGTGATATTTATCATGTATTGATGTGCATATAAATATGTGATGTAATATTAGTTTTCATTTCGGTTTTTACCACATGTTTTAATTTTTTTTGTTGTTTTTCTTAAATAAACAGATGTCCCCCTGAAGAAGCTAGAGAGACTAGCGAAACGTTGGGTAGAAAGATGAAATCAAGTTTTTATTTGGATCTAATATACATTGGTCAAAAAGCTAACCAAAATTTACTTTTACAAAATAAAATATATTATTCATTATAGAAATTTACAACAATGTATTAAACATGGACTGGTATTAAAGAAAATTCATAGAATTCTACAATTTAATCAATCAGATTGGTTAAAAAAATATATTGATTTAAATAATTATCATAGTACATTAGCGGCAAATAAGTTTGAGGAAAATTTCTTTAAATTATTGAATAATGCTGTGTATGGGAAAGTTATGGAAAATGTAGATAAAAGAGTAGATGTTAAATTAGTACAAGATTGGGAAAATACTAGTATTGGGGGAAGAGGTAGGAAAAAATTAGGTGCTAGGGCCTTAATAGCAAAACTAAATTTGCATAGTCTAAGCAAATTTTCTAATAATTTAATAGCGATTCAATTGAAACAAGTGTCAACTCTGTACAATAAACCGATACATATTGGTTTTACCGTATTAGAACTTTCTAAATTTAAAATCTATAGTTTTCATTATTATTATATCAAAGATAAATATAAAAATAATATTGCTTTGAATTATAGGGATACTGATTCATTCATATATGATATTCGAACTGATGACTTTTATAATGATATTTGTGATGATATTTAAAAATTTTTCGATACATCCTCATATCCAAAAGAAAATATTTTTAATTTTTCTCAGTTGAATAAGAAGGTTCTAGGTATGATGAAGGATGAATGTAATGGGAAGTTAATAAAAGATTTTATAGGTTTAAGAGCAAAAAATTGTTCATTTAAAATTGATAACGAGATCAATAAACTAAAAAAATTAAGGTAATAAAAAGTGTGTAATTTCTACATTGAGTTTAAGTGATTTTAGAAAATCTCTGTTGGAAAATAAATTGTAGATTTAGATCTAAATTACATACGGTTTATACACAAAATATTTATAAAGTAGCTCTAAGCAATATGGATGATAAGCGAATTGTACGAGAAAATCATATTGATAATTATGCTTATGGTCATTTCGAAACCTTATAGTATTACTTTACTGTAATGCATTTAAGAAAAACATTGATAAACAATTTATATTGTATTACATAAAAATTACTGTGTTGTATTTTTCTTGCTGCTCATAATTGTAATGTATTGGCGGCTTCAGATCCTATAAATAAAGGTCGATATCGAAAGGGGTTCGATAATTTTATACAACTATAAAAGATCTATAAAAGAAATATACCACACCAGATTCTTATCAGATACACAACTGATAGGTAACAGATTTACCAGATTCTTATCACATACATAGCTGATAGGTAACAGATTTACCAGATTCTTTTCAGATACACAACTGATAGATGACAGATTTTTTTCGATCACTCATTAAAAATAATGCCAAATATTTATATGACTGTATTAGCAAATCTTGTTAAGATTAGGAAAGTATTAAAGGAAAACTTCAAAGAATGAAATTGAGAGAATCGGATAGAATCAACTTGATAGAGGATACAGGCATTCTACTAATTAAGACTGTCTCGGCCGTTTCATGTTCATAACGAAAACTGGTCCCGCAAACACTTTGATCAAATATAGTTCCCTTACTTCCTTTTCTGAAACAGAGACGCACACAAGTAGACTACACATTGCTTAATGAGATAGCATGTTGCAAGTAGATTACGCATTGCTAACCACATTTTTTCTTATCGCACGCACACAAAAAAATTTTTTTCACAAGTTGACAAGTTGATAACACCACTGTTTATTGTATGCTTATCCATGATAAAATGTATGAATATATTCGATGACATGTTGCAAGTAGATTGCTTACTTTATGAGATGCCATGTTAAAAGTAGATTACACATTTCTTATCGCACACAGAAAGTACTTTATTGTTCTATTCTTCTACTATAAAAGCTTAGCTCAGATCCACTTTAAATTATTCAAAATTCAAAACACAAACATATAATATGATTAATATTTAAATTCAAAAGTTGTAATTTTCAGTGCATACATTACGAGGGATAATGATTTTGCGCGATGGCGCCGAATTTTAGAGGACGATCAGCAGCATCAAGAGCTGCTTGGAGAAATTGTTGAAGGGCTAGTACATTACCTGCGCCTGCAGCCGGATTTTATTAATTTTTACAACATATCAATGGTTGTAACAAACACTGATTTAAGTGACACTGAGGCGGGGAGTTTTTCTGCCTCAGTGTCACTTTGCGAAAAAGATATGGACCATACATAGCAGAGGGCGAAATTCGATTTATGGACGGTGATATAAAACTCTCTTTGAAATACTAAGAAATGAAAAATTTTTTAATTTAAAATAAAAATTGTTTTTATTTATTTGAAAAAGGTTTATTTAAGAAAAGCAATTATTTACAGGTGGAACTTATTTACAATATATATAAGGAAGTTGATTATAAATTTTTTTGTAAGTGTTCATAATTTTGTAGGCTTCCTCATCCAAACGTTCTAGGTGTGAGCAATTGCAAGTGTCTGGGCCATCTGTGCTATTAGAATTCGACCAAATACAGTTTTCATAGTGTTCACCGAAATGATTTTTTATTTTACTTAATTTATCTCTATACTCAATTTTTGAACGAATTTCGAAAAGTCCTTTCCTCTGCTCTTCAGGTAAAATATGTTTAAATTGTTTCAGAAAATTAAATATGTCTACTGCTGCTGACGACGTGTAATGGCACCACTAACGATATGGCAACGCATATTAAAAGAATGCAATAACGATAGTGGGCTAGCAATGCCGTCATTCCCAATGGAAGGCCATAACGGGATAGTGCAAATTTACAAAAGGCAAATTCAATATACGCGCCCGACCAGAACACACGCTTCTAATAGTAGAGTGGTAAAGTAAAAAGTTTCCACATTGTTAAGTTGCGTTGAACACTTATCAATAGATAAGTTTATATTTGAATAAAGACTTCTCAATAAAATATATTGTACGCAAGTCAAATTAAGTTAAGTATTGTGTTTATGGTGAGTGAAAGCTCAAACGTGAGTATTAACAATATGATAAATACACCCAAGTATTAAGATGGCGACCGTGACCCGTGCCACAAAATGGCGGTCACCCTTCATGGCATCAAAATGTGCCAATTAAAGACAGAACAAAGTGCAATGAGGGTGACTCAACCCAACATGCAAATTAATTAATGAATTTCTAATTTAATTTTACATGCATACCGTCTCAACAATGTCAAAATTTAAAATTCTTTAAAAAAATAAAAAAAAAATAAATTTAAAACCATACAAAAAAAATTTAAAAATTTTATAATTTATTTAATAATTTGGGAAAAATTTAAACAACGTGACATCAGGACGGACAAGGCGACAGCTGTTTCGTTTATACCTTGTAAATCTCTTCAAAAAGATTAAAATATGCAAAAAGAAGGCAATTGGGAAAAACTTAACAACAACTAAGGCATGACGTAGCTTAATGCGTTTGTAACCATCTCAACTATCGTAGGAGTGCGGGTTCGACTCCCACTCCCGGGAGAAAAGCCTTTGAAGAGGTTTACAAGGTATAATCGAAACAGCTGTCGCCTTGTCCGTCCTGATGTCACGTTGTTTAAATTTTTCCAAAATGATTAAATAAATTAAAAAATTTTAAAAACATTCACAAAACCCATACAAAAAAAAATTAAACATGTAAGGAAGGTTAAGTTCGGGTGTAACCGAACATTACATACTAAGTTGAGAGCTATGGTGACAACATAAGGGAAAATAACCATGTAGGAAAATGAACCGAGGGAAACCCTGGAATGTGTTTGTAAGACATGTGTATCAAATGAAAAGCATTAAAGAGTATTCTATGAGGGAGTGGGCTATAGTTCTATAGGTGGACGCCATTTAGGGATATCGCCAGAAAGGTGGATCAGGGTTGACTCTAGAATTTGTTTGGGCGATATGGGTATCAAATGAAAGGTGTTAATGAGTATTTTAAAAGGGAGTGATCCTTAGTTTCATAGGTGGACGCCGTTTCGAGATAGCGCCATAAAGGTGTACCAGGGGTGACCCTAGAATTTGTTTGTACGATATGGGTATCAAATTAAAGGTATTAATGAGGGTTTTAAAAGGGAGTGGTGGTAGTTGTATAGGTGGTCGCCTTTTCGAGATATCGCCATAAAGGTGGATCAGGCGTGACTCTAGAATACGGTTGTACAATATGGGTATCAAACGAAAGGTGTTAATGAGTATTTTAAAAGGTAGTGGGCCTTATATAGGTGGACGCCTTTTCGAGGTATCGCAATAAAGGTGGACCAGGGGTGACCCTAGACTTTGTTTGTACGATATGTGTATGAAATGAAAGGTGTTAAAAGGGAGTGGGCCTTCGTTCTATAGGTGGTTGCCATTTCGAGATGTCGCCATAAAGGTGGACCAGGGGTGACTCTAGAATATGTTTGTACGATATGCGTCTAAAATGAAAGGTGTTAATGAGTATTTTAAAAGAGCGTGGGGCTTAGTTCTATAGGTGGACGCATTTTCGATATATCGCCATAAAGGTGGACCAGGGGTGACTCTAGAACCTGTTTGTAAGATATTAGTATCAAATTAAAGGTATTAATGAGTTTTAAAAGGGAGTAGTGGTAGTTGTATATGTGAAGGCGTTTTTCAGATATCGACCAAAATGTGGACCAGGGTGACCCTGGACATCATCTGTTGGATACCGCTAATTTATTTATGTATGTAACACCTGCCAAGATTTCAAGGGTTTTTTATTTCGCCCTGCAGAACTTTTTCATTTTCTTCTATTTAATATGGTAGGTGGCACAACCATTTTACAGAGTTTTTTCTAAAGTTATATTTCGCTTCAATAAAACAATCCAATTACCTTACCATATTTCATCCTTTTTTCGTATTTGGTATAGAATTATGGCATTTTTCATTTTTCGTAATTTTCGATATCGAAAAAGTGGGCGTGGTCATAGTCGGATTTCGTTCATTTTTTTTACCAAGATAAAGTGAGTTCAGATAAGTACGTGAACTAAGTTCAGTAAAGATATGCCGATTTTTGCTCAAGTTATCGTGTTAACCGCCATGCGGAAGGACAGACGGACGACTGTGTATAAAAACTGGCGTGGCTTCATCCGATTTTGCCCATTTTCACAGAAAACAGTTAACGTCATAAAATCTATGCCCCTACCAAATTTGAAAAGGATTGGTAAATTTTTGTTCGACTTATGGCATTAAAAGTATCCTAGACAAATTAAATGAAAAAGGGCGGGTCCACGCCCATTTTGAAATTTTCTTTTATTTTTGTATTTTGTTGCACCATATCATTACTGGAGTTGAATTTTGACATAATTTACTTATATAATGTAAAGATATTAAATTTTTTGTTAAAATTTTACTTTAAAAAATTTTTTTTTTTTAAAGTGGGCGTGATCCTTCTCCGATTTTGCTAATTTTTATTAATCGTACATATAGTAATAGGAGTAACGTTCCTGCCAAATTTCATCATAATATCTTCAACGACTGCCAAATTACAGCTTGGAAAAATTTTAAATTACCTTCTTTTAAAAGTGGGCGGTGCCACGCCCATTGTCCAGAATTTTACTAATTTTCTATTCCGCATCATAAGTTCAACGCACCTACCAAGTTTCATCGCTTTATCTGTCTTTGGTAATGAATTATTGCACTTTTTCGGTTTTTCGAAATATTCGATATCGAAAAAGTGGGCGTGGTTATAGTCCAATATCGTTCATTTTAAACAGCGATCTGAGATGAGTGCTCAGGAACCTACGTATCAAATTTCATCAAGATACCTCAAAATTTACTCAAGTTATCGTGTTAACGGACGGACGGACGGACGGGCGGGCATGGCTCAATCAAATTTTTTTTAGATCCTGATGATTTTGATATATGGAAGTCTATATCTATCTCGATTCCTTTATACCTGTACAACCAACCGTTATCCAATCAAACTTAATATACTCTGTGAGCTCTGCTCAATTGAGTATAAAAAACGCTAAAATCCCTACAAAAAAAATTTAAAAACGCGAAAAAATTTGCAAAAAAAATTATAAAAATTTACAAAAAAATATAAGCGCATAAAAATGCAACAACAATGAATTTAACCACAAACATTTCTACTTAAAAAATTTTTTATTTTTTTTTACCATATTAAATAGAAGAAAATGAAAAAGTTCTGCAGGGCGAAATAAAAAACCCTTGAAATCTTGGCAGGTATTACATACATAAATAAATTAGCGGTATCCAACAGATGATGTCCTGGGTCACCCTGGTCCACATTTTGGTCCATATCTGGAAAACGCCTTCACATATACAACTAGCACCACTCCCTTTTAAAACTCTCATTAATACCTTTAATTTGATACTAATATCTTACAAACAGGTTCTAGAGTCACCCCTGGTCCACCTTTATGGCGATATACCGAAAAGGCGTCCACCTATAGAACTAAGCCCCACGCTCTTTTAAAATACTCATTAACACCTTTCATTTGATACCTATATCGTACAAACATATTCTAGAGTCACCCCTGGTCCACCTTTATGGCGACATCTCGAAAAGGCGACCACCTATAGAACGAAGGTCCACTCCCTTTTAAAAATACTCATTAACACCTTTCATTTGATACCCATATCGTACAAACAAAGTCTAGAGACACCCCTGGTCCACCTTTATTGCGATACATCGAAAAGGCGTCTACCTATAGAACTAAGGCCCACTCCCTTTTAAAATACCATTAACACCTTTCGTTTGATACCCGTATTGTACAAACACAATCTAGAGTCACCCCTGGTCCACCTTTATGGCGATATTTCGAAACGGCGTCCACCTATAGAACTAAGGCCCACTCCCTTTTAAAATACTCATTATCACCTTCCGTTTGATACCCCTATTGTACAAACACATTCTAGAGTCACCCCTGGTCCACCTTTATGGCGATATCTCGAAAAGGCGACCACCTATACAACTACCACTACTCCCTTTTAAAACCCTCATTAATACCTTTAATTTGATACCATTATCGTACAAACAAATTCTAGGGTCACCCCTGGTCTACCTTTATGGCGATATCTCGAAACGGCGTCCACCTATGAAACTAAGGATCACTCCCTTTTAAAATACTCATTAACACCTTTCTTTTGATACCCATATTGTACAAACAAATTCTATGGTCACCCCTGGTCCACCTTTATGGATATATCTCGAAACGGCGTCCACCTATGGAACTAAGGATTACTCCCTTTTAAAATACTCATTAACACCTTTCATTTGATACCCATATCGTACAAACAAACTCTAGAGTCAACCCTGATCCACCCTTATGGCGATATCCCTAAATGGCGTCCACCTATAGAACTATGGCCCACTACCACTACTCCCTTTTAAAACCCTCATTAATACCTTTAATTTGATACCATTATCGTACAAACAAATTCTAGGGTCACCCCTGGTCTACCTTTATGGCGATATCTCGAAACGGCGTCCACCTATGAAACTAAGGATCACCCCCTTTTAAAATACTCATTAACACCTTTCTTTTGATACCCATATTGTACAAACAAATTCTATGGTCACCCCTGGTCCACCTTTATGGAGATATCTCGAAACGGCGTCCACCTATGGAACTAAGGATTACTCCCTTTTAAAATACTCATTAACACCTTTCATTTGATACCCATATCGTACAAACAAACTCTAGAGTCAACCTATAGAACTATGGCCCACTCCCTCATAAAATACTCTTTAATGCCTTTCATTTGATACACATGTCATACAAACACATTCTAGGGTTTCCCTCGGTTCATTTTCCTACATGGTTATTTTCCCTTATGTTGTCACCATAGCTCTCAACTGAGTATGTAATGTTCGGTTACACCCGAACTTAACCTTCCTTACTTGTTTTTCATACGTTTCATACATATATGGTATGGAGTAAGAAGCCTGAAGAGGTACTTAGATACATCAAGAGCCTCCAGATACAAAATTAGGCTGAAAGTTCTTGCACAATAGATCTGCACAAAGGTCGCAGTGCTTCCAGACCAATTAATGATAATAATAATAATACGCGAAAATACGCACTAAATACTACTGGAAAAATATGACACGCGACATTGCCAAATTTGTTAAGAATTGCGAAAAATGCCTATTAAACAAATTAAAACCAAAAAATTAAAGAGAATATGGTTCTCACACCAACTCCTTGCAAGCCTTTTGAAATTGTCGTTATAGACACGATAGGACCCTTACCAGAATCAAACAATGGGAATAAGTTCGCTATTACCATGATGTGCGATTTAACCAAATACCTAGTTACAATAGCTATACTGAACCTTCATATGCAATGTTTGATAATAACGATCAACATGAAATATTGTTGGATTTATATCGTATGAAGTGTGCTCATATAATGCTTCTCGTTTATGTTATGTCTCCGTATTGTCTTCCGGAAATTCAAAGCAATAGATACTTAAAGTACGCTGTATATAATTGCTGTAATAAAAGCATTTAATTCGTATTTCACAATTATCGTAAACTAAATTGAAATGTCTATAAAAAACCTCTGGGCTTTCAAGAATGCCTCCTATTCTCTTTTCCTTTTCAACTAGTAATTCTTTAAAATTGTCAATAGCCTCTAGAATGGTGTGTGTATTCACCTTTTTCACACCATGTGACTCACTCCTTTGATCGCGGTTAGTTGGTCTATAAGATCCCCCAGGGCTCTGCATTGTTGCTGTTGTTGATGTTGTTTTTAATAATGATGGGTTGAGCTCAGGAAAACTCTGATCTAACAATTGAATTGTTACATTTATTTTTAAACGTAATGAAGTGTTTGGAATATTGTATTCAAACCTAGTCTGTTTACTATTTTCAAAATTTCTAAAGTTGTTTATATTTTGTTCTTGATTCATAGTTTGATTATAGGGATAACTTTTCCATAACTTAAGTGAAACAGGTAAATAAGTAAAAATTTTACTAAATTAGCTAATTTCATATCGGTTTTTTTATTTTTTTATTATACTCAGTTGAGCAGAGCTCACAGAGTATATTAAGTTTGATTGGATAACGATTGGTTGTACATGTATAAAGGAATCGAGATAGATATAGACTTCCATATATCAAAATCATCAGGATCGAAAAAAAATTTGATTGAGCCATGTCCGTCCGTCCGTTAACACGATAACGTGAGTAAATTATGAGGTATCTTGATGAAATTTGGTATGTAGGTTCCTGAGCACTCATCTGAGATCGCTATTTAAAATGAATGCTATCGGACTATAACCACACCCACTTTTTCGATATCGAAAATTTCGAAAAACTAATAAAGTGCGATAATTCATTACCAAAGACAGATAAAGCGACGAAATTTGGTAGGTGGTTTAAACTTATGACGCAGAATAGAAAATTAGTAAAATTTTGGACAATGGGCGTGGCAACGCCCACTTTTAAAAGAAGGTAATTTAAAATTTTGCAAGCTGTAATTTGGCAGTCGTTGATGATATCATAATGAAATTTGGCTGGAACGTTACTCCTATTACTATATGTACGCTTAATAAAAATTAGCAAAATCGGATAAGGAGCGCGCCCACTTTTAAAAAAAAATTTTTTTAAAGTAAAATTTTAACAAAAAATGTAATATCTTTACAGTATATAAGTAAATTATGTCAACATTCAACTCCAGTAATGATATGGTGCAACAAAATACAAAAATAAAAGAAAATTTCAAAATGAGCGTGGCTCCGCCCTTTTTCATTTAATTTGTCTAGGATACTTTTAATGCCATAAGTCGAACAAAAATTTACCAATCCCTTTGAAATTTGGTAGGGGCATATATTTTATGACGTTAACTGCTTTCTGTGAAAATGGGCGAAATCGGTTGAAGCCACGCCCAGTTTTTATACACAGTCTTCCGTCTGTCCTTCCGCATGGCCGTTAACACGATAACTTAAGAAAAATCGACATATCTTTAATGACGTGTAATTCACGTGCTTACTTCAACTCACTTTATCTTGGTATGAAAAATGAACGAAATCCGACTATGACCACGCCCACTTTTTCGATATCGAAAATTACGAAAAATGAAAAAATGCCATAATTCTATACCAAATACAAAAAAAGGGATGAAATATGGTAAGGTAATTGGATAGTTTTATTGACGCGAAATATAACTTTAGAAAAAACTTTATAAAATGGTTGTGACACCTACCATATTAAGTATAAGAAAATGAAAAAGTTCTGCAGGGCGAAATAAAAAACCCTTAAAATCTTGGCAGGTATTATATATATAAATAAATTAGCGGTATCCAACAGATGATGTTCTGGGTCACCCTGGTCCACATTTTGGTCGATATCTGGAAAACGCCTTCACACCACTCCCTTTTAAAACTCTGTTGTTGTTGTTGTTGTAGCAATGCTCGCCCCACCTAATAGCCGCAACCGATCACAAATTGTCATCAATATCCTCTAACGGGAGTCCAAGGAAACTTGCCGTTTCAACAGGGGTGGACCATAAGGAAAGGGGTGCTAGAGGCGTTGGTTCCACATTACAATTGAAGAGATGGTTGGTGTCATGTGGGGACACATTGCAAGCGGGGCATACATTTTGTATGTCAGGGTTGATTCTGGATAGGTAAGAGTTTAACCTGTTACAGTATCCAGAACGAAGTTAAGCCTGGGGAGTATGCGTTCCTCTTCCGCAAGTTTTGGATAATTTTCGTTAAGTACTGGATTCACCGGGCAATTCCCGGCATAAAGGTCCGACGCCTGTTTGTGGAGTTCACCAAGGACCTGCTTGTGTTTTTTCACTTCATACGGCTGGGTTCTCAGGTGCCGTATTTTTCCTCAAAATGCTTACGGAGATGACTCCTTAAGCCCCTAGGCGGTGCTGGTTCATCAATCAGATGTCTGTTGGGATGCCCAGGTTTCTGGGTATTCAACAGGAACTGTTTGGTCAGCACCTCATTTCTCTCCCTGATGGGGAGTATTCTCGCCTCATTATGCAGATGGTGTTCTGGGGACATAAGAAGACAGCCCATGGCGATTCTGAGAGCAGTATTTTGGCAGGCCTGTAGTTTCTTCCAGTGGGTGATTTTTAGGCTTGGCGAATATATGGGTGACGCGTTGCACGTAATCGGCAGGCTAATTGCTTTGTATGTAGTCATGAGCGTTTCTTTATCTTTTCCCCAAGTACTGCCAGCGAGGGATTTGAGGATTTAGTTACGGCTCTGCATTCTCGGAACAATTGCGGCTGCGTGCTCACCAAAGTGTAGATCCTGATCAAACGTCACACCCAATATTTTGGGGTGTCGGACAGTCAGTAGCGTAGTGCCATCGACGTGGATGTTCAAAATGGTCGACATTTGGGGCGTCCATGTTGTAAATAAGGTCGCGGAAGATTTAGTCGGTGATAATGCCAGGTTTCGCGAGGCGAAAAAACTGGAGAGATCAGGGATGTAGCCGTTTATTTTATTGCATAGCGCATCGATCTTTGGGCCTGGGCCTGTGGCCATTATTGTGCAGTCATCGGCGTAGGAAACGATTGTGACTCCTTCCGGTGGTGAAGGTAGCTTAGATATATAGAAATTAAACAAAAGTGCCACCCTGTGGCACCCCCTGTTTAATTCTCCTTGGTTTTGATGTTTCGTTTCTAAATTGCACCGATGCCTGCCGACCACCCAGATAATTTGCGGTCCACCTTTTAAGACATGGGGGAAGGGTAGACCCTTCCAGGTCCTGCAGTAACGAGCCATGGTTGACCGTATCAAAAGCTTTTGATAGGTCTAGCGCTACGAGTACTGTTCTATGGTGGGGGTATTGATTTAAACCGCAATTTATCTGTGTGCTAATGGCATTCAGCGCGGTGGTAGTGCTATGGAGTTTTCTGAAGCCATGCTGATGAGGGGCTAGCTGCAAATTTGCTTGGAAATAAGGGAGCAAAATGGCTTCAAGCGTCTTTGCCACTGGCGATAGGAGAGATATCGGACGATACGACTCACCTATGTTAGCTGGTTTCCCAGGCTTTAGTAGCGGGACCACCTTGGTCATTTTCTATTTCTCAGGTATGACAAAGGTTGAAAGAGACAGATTGAAGACATGCGCTAAATATTTGAACCCCTCTTTCCCTAGGTTTTTAAGCATCGGCATGGCTATGCCGTCTGGGCCCACTACTTTGGATGGTTTAGCGAGACCAATGGCGTCCTCAACCTCTTTAGCGGTGATGGTGATTGGTGACGCGCTGAATTTGTGTTTATGTGCGCGTCTATTGGCTCTCCGTCTATCTTTGTCGACCGTAGGATGCATTATATATTGTCGGCAGAAAGTGCTCGCGCATTTTTTCGCGTCCGACAGCACTTTGTCGCCAAAGGCGATGGAAACTTTGTCTTTGTGCTTAGTCGGATTCGATAGGGACTTTACGGTGGACCAAAGTTTACCCACACCGGTAGAGAGGTTACAACCTCTTAGGTGCTCCTCCCATTTCGCCTGCTTGTGTTCATCTACAAGCAATCTGATGCGTTGGTTTATATCCCTTATTTGGGGGTCGCCTGGGTCAAGCTGTCTTATAAGGTCACGTTCTCTCGCTAAGTTTGCGGCCTCCGCCGGGAAGTGGGGACAGATTTCGGGAATTCTCCCGGCGGGAATGAAATGTGCCGAGGCGGATTTAATGACCTTACGGAAGGCACGCTCCCCTTGGCGGGCATCAGTCGGGATAGGGAGGGCAGCTAGGCGGCTGTCTGTAAAGGATTTATATTCTTCCCACTTTCCTTTTTTGAAGTTTATGAAAGTGCGTTTTTCAGTGACGATGAAGTCGGCGTTACGCTCAAGCGAAATAAGTATGGGCAGGTGATCGGATGCCAATGTTACCATCGGCTGCCAGTTGACGCAGTTTACGAGTTCTGCACTCACGATTGAGATATCTGGCGAGCTGTGACAGCTTCCTACCATACGTGTGGGGGCGTCTCCGTTTATTGTGCAGAACGTCGTTTCTTCTATTTGATCCGCCAACATCTCACCCCTACTGTCCGCCCGCAAGTTTGAATGCCATAGATCATGATGGGCATTGAAATCGCCTAAGATAATGCGATTGTTGCCAGTGAGTAAGGCCCTGATATTAGGGCGGTATCCACTGGGGCAACAGGTGGCAGGAGGGATGTAGATGTTGATGATTTCTAGGTTTGCATCGCCTGACCGGACAGATAGGCCTTGACGTTCTAAGACATTGTCCCTGCGGTCGATGCCAGGATCAAATATACAATATTGCACAGAGTGGTGTATGATAAACGCGAGACCGCCTCCATTTCCGCTTTCGCGGTCTTTCCTGTGGACGTTATACCCAGAGCAGGTCTGCAATGCAGATCTTGCTGTCAGTTTAGTCTATTGAATCGCAGCAATGCGGATGTTGTGCCGCTTCATGAAATCGACTATCTCCGTAATCTTCCTAGTTAGTCCATTACAGTTTAACTGCAGAATTCTGAAGTGCATAAGGGGAGACGTCGCCACTCTGGGGGTAAGTGACGGGTGACTACGCCCGGGTTGGGGAAGGCCAGGACGCAATTGCTGTTGTGGCCCTAGGACTGGGCGTCCTTGGGCAAGCATTGGAGTACCCGGATGATTTGGATTTGCGGCCTGGCAACACGGCGCGATGAAACCCGTCGGGGGGTTGCCGTCGCGGAGACCAGAACATCTAGGGAAGTGGCACCACCTAAGGCAGGAGCTGCATTGGGCGGATGTCGCAAACATATATATTCTGTGCTGGCAAACGGTGCAAACGGACGTTGTTGTTGTTGTAGCAATGCTCGCTCCACCTAATAGCCGCGACCGATCACAAATTGTCATCAATATCCTCTAACGGGAGTCCAAGGAAACTTGCCGTTTCAACAGGGGTGGACCATAAGGAAAGGGGTGTTAGAGGCGTTGGTTCCACATTACAATTAAAGAGATGGTTGGTGTCATGTAGGGACACATTGCAAGCAGGGCATACATTTTGTATGTCGGGGTTGATTCTGGATAGGTAAGAGTTTAACCTGTTACAGTATCCAGAACGAAGTTGAGCAAGAGTGACACGCGTTTCCCTGGGGAGTATGCGTTCCTCTTCTGCGAGTTCTGGATATTTTTCTTCAAGTACTGGGTTCACCGGGCAATTCCCGTCATAAAGGTCCGACGCCTGTCTATGGAGTTCACCAAGGGCCTGCTTGTGTTTTTCCGCTTCATACGGCTGGGTTCTCAGGTGCCGTATTTCCTCAAAATGCTTACGGAGATGACTCATTAGGCCCCTAGGCGGTGCTGGTTCGTCAATCAGATGTCTGTTGGGATGCCCAGGTTTCTGGGTATTCAACAGTAACTGTTTGGTCAGCATCTCATTTCTCTCCCTGATGGGGAGTATTCTCGCCTCATTATGCAGATGGTGTTCTGGGGACATAAGAAGACAGCCCGTGGCGATTCTGAGAGCAGAATTTTGGCAGGCCTGTAGTTTCTTCCAGTGGGTGGTTTTTAGGCTTGGCGACCATATGGGTGACGCGTAGCACGTAATCGGCTGGCTAATTGCTTTGTATGTGGTCAAGAGCGTTTCTTTATCTTTTCCCCAGGTACTGCCAGCAAGGGATTTGAGGAGTTTATTACGGCTCTGAATTCTTGGAACAATTGCGGTTGCGTGCGCACCAAAATGTAGATCCTGATCAAACGTCACACCCAAGATTTTGGGGTGTAGGACAGTCGGTAGCGTAGTGCCATCGACGTGGATGTTCAATATGGTCGACATTTGGGGCGTCCATGTTGTAAATAAGGTCGCGGAAGATTTAGTCGGTGACAATGCCAGGTTTCGCGAGGCGAAAAAACTGGAGAGATCAGGGAGATAGCCGTTTATTTTATTGCATAGTTCATCGATCTTTGGGCCTGGGCCTGTGGCCATTATTGTGCAGTCATCGGCGTAGGAAACGATTGTGACTCCTTCCGGTGGTTAAGGTAGCTTAGATATGTAGAAATTAAACAAAAGCGGGGATAGGACACCACCCTGTGGCACCCCTTGTTTAATTCTCCTTTGTTTTGATGTTTCGTTTCTGAATTGCACCGATGCCTGCCGACCACCCAGATAATTTGCGGTCCACCTTTTAAGACATGGGGGAAGGGTGGACCCTTCCAGGTCTTGCAGTAACGAGCCATGGTTGACCGTATCAAAAGCTTTTGATAGGTCTAACGCTACGAGTACTGTTCTATGGTGGGGATATTGATTCAAACCGCAATTTATCTGGGTGCCAATGACATTTAGCGCGGAGGTAGTGCTATGGAGTTTTCTGAAGCCATGCTGATGAGGGGCTAGCTGCAAATGTGCTTGGAAATAAGGGAGAAAAATGGCTTCAAGCGTCTTTGCCACTGGCGATAGGAGAGATATCGGACGATATGACTCACCTACGTTAGCTGGTTTCCCAGGCCTTAGTAGCGGGACCACCTTGGCCATTTTCCATTTCTCGGGTATGACAAAGGTGGAAAGAGACAGGTTGAAGACATGCGCTAAATATTTGAAACCCTCTTTCCCTAGGTTTTTAAGCATCGGCATGGCTATGCCGTCTGGGCCCACTGCTTTGGATGGTTTAGCGCGACCAATGGCGTCCTCAACCTCTCTAGCGGTGATGGTAATTGGTGACGCGCTGAGTTTGTGTTTATGTGCGTGTCTATTGGCTCTCCGTCTATCTTTGTCGACCGTACGATGCATTATATATTGTCGGCAGAAAGCGCTCGCGCATTTTTTCGCATCCGACAGCACCTTATCTCCAAAGGCGATGGAAACTTTGTCTTTGTGCTTAGTCGGATTCGATAGGGACTTTACGGTGGACCAAAGTTTACCTACACCGGTAGAGAGGTTACAACCTCTTAGGTGCTCTTCCCATTTCGCCCGCTTGTGTTCGTCCACAAGCAATCTGATGCGTTGGTTTATATCCCTTATTTGGGGGTCGCCTGGATCAAGCTGTCTTATAAGGTCGCGTTCCCTCGCTAAGCTCGCGGTCTCCGCCGGGAAGTGGGGCTGGATTTCGGGAATTCTCCCGGCGGGAATGAAATGTGCCGAGGCGGATTCAATGACCTTACGGAAGGCACGCTCCCCTTGGCGGGCATCAGTCGGGATAGGGAGGGCAGCAAAGCTGCTGTCTGTTGCAGATTTATATTCTTCCCACTTTCCTTTTTTGAAGTTTAGGAAAGTGCGTTTTTCGGTGACGATGAAGTCGGCGGTACGCTCGAACGAAATAAGTATGGGCAGGTGGTCGGATGCCAATGTTACCATCGGCTGCCAGTTGACGCAGTTTACGAGTTCTGCGCTCACGATTGAGATATCTGGCGAGCTATGACAGCTTCCTACCATACGTGTGGGGGCGTCTCCGTTTATTGTGCAGAACGTTGTTTCGTCTATTTGATCCGCCAACATCTCACCCCTACCGTCCGCCCGCAAGTTTGAATGCCATAGGTCGTGATGCGCATTGAAATCGCCTAAGATAATGCGATTGTTGCCAGTGAGTAAGGCCTCGATATTAGGGCGGTATCCACTGGGGCAACAGGTGACAGGAGGGATGTAGATGTTGATGGTTTCTAGATTTGCATCGCCTGACCGGACAGATAGGCCTTGACGTTCTAAGACATTGTCACTGCGGTCGATGCCAGGATCAAATATATGATATTGCACAGAGTGGTGTATAATAAACGCGAGACCGCCTCCACTTCCGCTCTCGCGGTCTTTCCTGTGGACATTATAACCAGAGCAGGTCTGCAATGCAGATCTTGCTGTGAGTTTAGTCTCTTGAATCGCAGCAATGCGGATGTTGTGCCGCTTCATGAAATCGACTATCTCCGTAATCTTCCCAGTTAGTCCATTACAGTTGAACTGCAGAATTCTGAAGTGCATGAGGGGTGACGCCGCCACTCTAGGGGTAAGTGAGGGGTGACTACGCCTAGGTTGTGGAAGGCCAGGACGCAATTGCTGTTGTGGCCTTGGGACTGGGCGCCCTTGGGCAAGCATTGGGGTACCCGGATGATTTGGGTTTGCGACCTGGCAACATGGCGCGATGAAACCCGTCGGGGGGTTGCCGTCGCGGAGACCAGAACATCTAGGAAAGTGGCACCACCCAAGGCAGGAGCTGCATTGAGCGGATGTCGCAAACCTATATATTCTGTGCTGGCAGACGGTGCAAACGGAGGCAGGGACTAAGAGTCTGTTTCCCTGACCTGCACGATTGCTGCCAGAAAAGAGGGGGGGGGGGGGGGGGGGGGGAAGAAGACGGGGGCAGGGGCTGATGCTCAGCATTGCTACCAGCTCTACTACGAAGGTAGTAGTTATGAGTGGTATCAGCTGTTTGAGTTGTTGGCGCCGTGGGGCGCGAGCAGCAGCGGGTACCTGTTGTGGCTTGCTGAGCAGCGAAGCTGCTGGAAGGTAGTGGGGATACGCTTAGGTGTAAACTACGGGACGCCCTTGGGCGTGAGCAGCAAGGATCCACAAACGATTTATAAAAGTTACGTGGACGTCGAGTTTTAGGATCAAGCCCAGAACAACCTGTCCGATGCAACCATCCCTTGCACGAGACACACTGAACAGAGTATGACCATCCTAAAAAGATTCTTTTCTGGCAAATGCAGCAAAACCATTTCTCAGGACCGGGGTCAGGAGACGGACCCGGATTGGGTTCGATACCTTCCCGGAGTAAGAGAATATGTAGCAGTCCTGCTGCAAGGAGCTGCTGGGAGGATGACAATTTGTGGGAGGGACGAAACAAATAAAATGGGGTCACACTGAAATGACAGTCCTTGGTCGGGAAAAATCCCGAGTCGCTCCGGTACATAGAACCGACTGCCTTGGGAATACCTTTAATTTGATACCCATATCGTACAAACTCATTCTAGAGTCATCCCTGGTCCACCTTTATGGCGATATCTCGAAAAGGCGTCCACCTATAGAACTAAGCCCCACGCCCTTTTAAAATACTCATTAACAATTTTCATTTGATACCGATACCGTACAAAGTCTAAGTTGCGATACCTCGAAAAGGCATCCACCTATAGAACCAAGGCCCACTCCCTTTTAAAATATTCATTAACACCTTTCTTTTGATACCCATATTGTACAAACGTATTCTAGAGTCACCCCTGGTCCACCTTTATGGCGATATCTCGAAAAGGCGACCACCTATACAACTACCACCACTCCCTTTTAAAACCCGCATTAATACCTTTAATTTTATACCCATATCGTACAAACACATTTTAGAGTCACCCCTGGTCCACCTTTATGGCGATATTTCGATACGGCTTCCACCTATAGAACTAAGGCCCACTACCTTTTAAAATACTCATTAACACCTTTCGTTTGATACCCATATTGTACAAACCTATTCTAGAGTCACCCCTGGTCCACCTTTATGGCGATATCTCTGAAAAGCCGACCACCTATACAACTACCACCACTCCCTTTTAAAACCCTCATTAATACCTTTAATTTGATACCCATATCGTACAAACAAATTCTAGGGTCACCCCTGGTCCACCTTTATGGCGATATCTCGAAACGGCGTCCACCTATGGAACTAAGGATAACTCCCTTGAAAATACTCATTAACACCTTTCTTTTGATACCCATATTGTGCAAACAAATTCTGGGGTCAACCCTGGTCCACCTTTATGGCGATATCTCGAAACGGCGTCCACCTATGGAACTAAGGATTACTCCCGTTTAAAATACTCATTAACACCTTTCATTTGATACCCATATTGTGCAAACAAATTCTGGGGTCACCCCTGGTCCACCTTTATGGCGATATCTCGAAACGGCGTCCACCTATGGAACTAAGGTTAACTCCCTTTTAAAATACTCATTAACACCTTTCATTTGATACCCATATCGTGCAAACAAATTCTAGAGTCAACCCTGATCCACCTTTATGGCGATATCCCTAAATGGCGTCCACCTATAGAAATCCCTCTTTAAATACTCTTTAGTGCCTTTCATTTGATAGACATGTCATACAAACACATTCCAGGGTTTCCCTCGGTTCATTTTCCTACACGGCTATTTTCCTTATGTTGTCACCATAGCTCTCAACTGAGTATGTAATGTTTGGTTACACCCGAACTTAACCTTCCTTACTTGTTTTTATCTATACACATGTGAGCCACATTATACAATGATCATAATATATGTTTGTCTAAAGTTTTTCACATCAATTATTTCTATATGTGGTCTTTTAAATGAAGTATCCTGGGCTAGAATCTTTTCAATATCACCATTACTAAGAATTCGTTCAGTTTCAATTTCACGACATTCAAAGCACTTGATGCTCGACATTTTTTCCACGTATCTATTATCATAAGTACAACGAATTGGTAAATCAAAATTATCATATTCCAATTTAAAATGTCAAAAAAATGCTTGTTTTACCTCAATGATTCCTCCAATATCAGATTCCTTTTCAATGAGCTCTCTACGGAATACCTCTATAGCTTCATCTATAGTAAAAGTTCTCATAGGCTTCCCTTCCGTTGAAAAATCACCTTTAAACGATGGTGCGATTGTTGTGGGTGGTGAAAATAATGGCGTCATTGACAACACTTCAATTTCTTCTTCGTCATTCGTTAAAAGAGGCTCAATTTGTTTTAGTAATAATAATGAAATATTGATTGATAAAATATCATTACTATTCGGCAATGTTAAGTTAAAATGAATACTTTTCGAGTTTTGGTTTTTCGCAAGCGCATTAATATCTAGGTTTTCCCAAAATGGTGCGCCGTAAGTAGTTTTGAAAACAAATAATAATAATGAGATATAAAATTTTAAATTCATTGGGATATATATGAAAATGATATTGACAACGCAAAACATCTGGGTGTAAACTATATAATCTAGAGAGATTTATTCCATCACATCCTGTACTCTCCTCGTCAATGTTAAACACCGCCTTTTGGAGGAACTCTGCTATCCATACACTTTTTTGTTGCCCCTTAACATAAACTTTTATGAGCAATTTTTGTTGTTATATCGGCCTACTGATTTTAAGATCGCGGGTTCGAATCGAGCTCAAGGCCTAACAATAATTTTTTATCATTATTATTGTTATGATGCATTTTTTCTTAATTGAAAAAATTTTTAAATTAGAATAGAAGAAAGAAAAATTTAGACAACTGCCAAAGCTCGTTGTATAGATCCATTTCGGATTGGACTTGTTTGATAGTAATCTTGCCATAGTGTCGTATTTTATTGAAAATTTTTTTCCGTGCTCTGGGATGTATTAACAATTTGTGTTGTTATATCGGCCTACTGATTTTAAGATCGCGGGTTCGAATCGAGCTCAAGGCCTAACAATAATTTTTTATCATTATTATTGTTATGACAAATTTTTCCTTAATTGAAAAAATTATTAAATTAGAATAGAAGAAAGAAAAAATTTATCATTCCTTAATTGAAAAAAATATTAAATTAGTATAGAAGAAAGAAAAAATTTATCATAACAATAATAATGATAAAAAATTATTGTTAGGCCTTGAGATCGATTCGAACCCGCGATCTTAAAATCAGTAGGCCGATATAACAACAAAAATTGTTAATACATCCCAGAGCACGGGGAAAAAGTGTCAATAAAATATGACACTATGGCAACATTACTATCAAACAAGTCCAATTTTCACATCCATTCTGCAACAGATGTCGCAGTGTTGTGAATATCAATTGGCACGAACCAGAATAGAAGTAGGATTAATGAAGAAAAACAAAAAACCGCTGGATGGCTGAATGATTATAGCAGCGGCGCCTAAACGTTGCCGATGAACGAATTTAGCAGTTCCCGAAATGGATCTATACAACGAGCTTTGGCAGTTGTCTAAATTTTTTCTTTCTTATATTCTAATTTAAAAATTTTTTCAATTAAGAAAAAATTTATCATAACATTAATAACGATAAAAAATTATTGTTAGGCCTTGAGCTCGATTCGAACCCGCGATCATAAACTTTTATGCTCTTCAATGTTGACATCAAATAGTTTTTTACAGATTTAAAACTATCGCTTCCATAGGAACATAATAAATTATGGTGGTGTAACATTAACCAATTAGCGTGTCGTTGATTATCCTTACTCAGATCCGAAAATTCAAATGAAGCTTTTAAATGGAAACAGTGGAATTCTTAATTGTTGAGGACCACAGCTATTTCCTTTACAATAAATCTATTATCGTATGCTTTAAAGCCTTGAACATCTACTGTCGTAAACATTATGAAAATTAATGAAGAAATATCTTGGTAATGGTAGGCTTATTATACGTTAAGCACAGACAGGTGAAGCACAGTTGGGTATAAAAAGGAATTTTTATCATTCCCCCACACTTATATAGTTTGGAAATTTGTATAATTCTTTCAATTTCACATCAGCATTCAATGCAATTCCAATTTCTGTTAAACTTTCTTAAGTAAATTCTATAAATTCGACTTTAAATCAGGTTAAATATTTCTTCTTTGCTTTCTACTACATATGTTTCTTAGAAATAAGAAAGTAGTTCCCAAAATTTCAGAGCAAGACTTAGATTCCGAAAATTCAGATTCCAATTCCAAAAATTTTAATTCCGAAAGTTCCGATTCCGAAAATCTTGATTTTAAAAGCCCAGTTTCCTAAGGCTCAACCACATATTCGTCCAGTTCAATCAAAAACCTTGTTGTTAGACTTTCTTTGTCCGAAGAATTTCACGGATTTGAGCAATTGCCCGAAACACATATTTCAACTTCCCCTAATTTCGATACAAATATGGCAACTCCTGAGGAAAAAAGATCGTTTATCAGCATGTGTGCTGGTATTATGCGTGAAAATTATAGCGGTGAGCCCCTGGGTCTTGAATCTTTGATTAATAAAATTGAGTTAATCGAAGAATTTGTCAACGGAAATTTAACTGGCACTTGTATTTCATATATTAAATCCAAACTCTATGGTAAAGCTCGAGAAGCAATACCAACTCAAATGCTTTCAGTTAATGACATAATAAAATTAAAGAAAAAAAAACTTTTTTAAAAATAAGCTTTTATTATTTTGGTTAATAAAATTAACTAAAAAGTAAACAATAAATTGACTCTAAAGAAATATAACACTTTACAAGTTCATTGTAAGCTTAAACGATAATTAGGCTTTTTCGTCTGCGACAAAAAAATTCTATATTGTACATAATTATATATTTTTAACATTAAAACTTTACACCTAAATTATTAAATTTTACAGTTTATATTACAGGGGGGGGGGGGCTAAGATACTTGGCTTGGATATCATAAGTGGTTTCAGGCTCTGGATCAGGGACTGATATCAGTCTTAGACCGGCCATAGTGACGAATGTCACGCGTGATTAGTTATCACGTCCTGCACGAGGTGCCCCTGCTTCTACTGATAATGGCGGATCTAGAGAGGACAACTCGATAAAACCCGCACCCCTTGAGTCATTGTGCCGAGCTCAGGGGAGGGAGAGTCAAGATCGGTACACAACGGTGACGAACTGGACTGTTTAAGGACTTTGATTTCACTTTACATTTTGACTTGATGACACTGGGCTGGTAGGTGCGGTATTCTGCCACTTTAGTAGGTCGGGGTGAAACCCTACCAAAATGGCTGGTAGGCTAATGCTGCACCTGCCCACGTCCCGCTAAAACCGTGGCGGGCCTCAAGGTACGTTCCGGCTCCGTCGCCGTTAAGTTGGTGGTGTAGGTGCGGTTGAAGATTTTCCCGCTTCGCGTCCGATCTGGCTCTGAACGCATTACTCATAAGGTAATGCGTCAACCCTCGCGTGGCCTCCCTGCGTAGCATAGATAACCACGAGATCGTTAAAGGGCGACTACACAATCGGCTCCGGATAGCCGCCTTGAGGGGGGACTTTTTTAGAATGGACAATACTAATACGAATCCGCCAAGGATGGGGTGCGGAAGAAGAACGCTTTTGATGGAAATCCGTCAAATCAATCTTCAGCACTCTAAGGCGGCTTCCGCAAATTTGTTGCTCTGCCTTGAAAAAGGCGGAGTGGATATAGTCCTTGTCCAGGAGCCGTGGCTGAGTAGTAACGGCAGTAAGATTTCTGGATTAAGGACTGGAAAATTCAACACCTTGGTGCATGCGGAGGCAAGTAGGCCTAGATCCTGTGTGCTTGTTAAAAAAAGAGATTAAAGCTTTTATTCTCTCTAATTTCAGCAATGCTGACGTAACCACGGTCTGCCTCGAGCGAGGAAGTAATGAAATGTGGGTGGTCTCAGCGTACATGCCCCACGGGGACGTAGTGGGACCACCACCTGCGATACTGGGTGAAATCACCGCTGAAGCAAGGCGGAGAGGTGTTGGCGTGATCATCGGTGCCGATGCAAATGCCCATCATAGCATTTGGGGAAGCTCGGATACCAACACTAGAGGTGAGTCTTTATTTACTTTTATTGTAGATGAGGGACTTTGTATATGTAATAGGGGGAATGACCCGACTTTTATTACTGCGTTAAGGGAGGAGGTCCTGGACCTCACCCTGGTTAGTAGAGAACTGGAAGGTCGGATATCTGGATGGAGGGTTCTCAACGAGCACTCCTTCTCTGATCACCGATATATTCAGTTCTCAGTGAACGAAGAACGTCCCGGTAAAATATCTTTTAGGAACCCTAAAAGTACTAACTGGGACTTGTATTGTAGGAAGCTGGGAGAGCTACTGCCTGCGGTGCCTATCATTAGTTCGGGCCTGTCCGAATCTGAGATAGACGTTCTGGTGGAAAACTTCACCTCGGAAAGCAATAGCGCCTTTCAGCTGTCCTGCCCATTGAAAACTTACAGGGGGAAGGGCAAGCCGCCCTGGTGGTCGGATTCTCTTGACGACCTAAGAGCGTCCAGTCGGCGGCTCTTCAACAGAGCCAGGAGGAGTAAATTACCCTCGGACTGGGAGCTCTATAAGGTGAGTCTGGGGATTTATAAATATGAAATAAGGATAGCCAAGCGAGATGCATGGCGAAGCTTCTGCGAAAACGTAGAAGGCTGCAATGAATCCGCGAGATTTAGAAAAATACTCTCTAGGAACCCCGCTCCTCTGGGGTATCTGAGAGATGATGGTGGGGACTGGTCGATGAGTAGCGAGGAGTCCCTAAGGCTTTTACTGGACAATCATTTTCCCGATGTCCGAGTTGCGCAGGGATCTTCGCCTGCATGGTCGGCGGTCGTTGGCCATGCAGAAGTGCCTGCCATTCCAATACGGGAAAGTCAGATAACCTGGGCTATAGGGTCGTTCAAGCCCTATAAGTCTCCGGGCCCGGATGGAATCATTCCTGCGCAGCTTCAAAGGTCTTTGGGGATTTCCTGCCGCTGGTTGGCCATCATATATACTAACTGCCTCAGGCTTAACTATATCCCGAAGTCTTGGCACACGGTTAGGGTTATTTTCATTCCGAAGGCCGGCAGAAGCTCTCATGTATCACCTAAGGATTTCAGGCCAATCAGTCTCTCGTCGTTTCTTCTTAAGACGTTTGAGCGGTTGATTGGCCTGTACCTACGGGAAAGGATACCTCGGGGGTTACTGTCGGCTTCACAACATGCGTACTGCAAGGGCAGATCGACGGAAACGGCTCTCCATTCGATTGTAAAGCAAATAGAGGGGTCCCTAGAACACAAAGAGTATGCTCTGGGTGCCTTTCTAGACATCGAGGGAGCTTTTAACAATGTCTTACCGGGGTCAATCGAAAGAGCTCTGGTGGGTTTAGGAGTCGAGGCGGCTCTGGTTGAATTTATTAGCAAACTTCTATGCGGCAGAATTGTCGCAGCGGAGTGGGGAGGGGCCATAATTAAGAGGAAGGTGTGCAGGGGCACGCCACAGGGGGGTGTCCTATCTCCTCTCCTCTGGGTTGTGGTAGTCAACGAGCTTCTTGTGGAGCTGGAAGCCAATGGTTGTCGGGTGGTTGCCTATGCAGATGACCTCGCTATCCTAGTCAGAGGCAAATTTCTGGGCGCCCTGCGCGATGTTCTTCAGGGCTACCTGGATACTGTGGCTAGGTGGGCTGAATCATGTGGATTGGCGGTCAACCCGGGAAAAACGGAATTGGTCCTTTTCACAAGAAGATATAAGGTGCCCGATTTCAGAACTCCCTCGATTGCAGGGGTACCGTTGGTACTTTCTGATAGGTTTAAATATTTGGGGATTGTTTTGGACAAGAAACTGTCCTGGAGACCCAATGCGGAAGATCGGGCCAGGAAGGCCGCCATTGCCTTGTACTGCTGCAGAGGAGCTATCGGAAAGAGATGGGGACTCTCGCCAAGAATAGTACACTGGCTTTATGAGATGGTGGTCAAACCGATTCTGCTATATGGGGTGCTGGTCTGGTGGAAAGCACTGGACACGGCGAGCACCTCCAAAATGTTAGTGTCAGTGCAACGGACGGCGCTGATCGGTATCAGTGGCGCTCTCAGAACAACGCCTACCTTGGCACTGAACGTCATGCTGAACATATACCCAGTAGATATTGCGGGAAAGGCGGCCGCGGCAAGGTCGTTGGTCAGGCTTCGTGATATGGGATATAGACTTTCTGACCGCGGACACTCTAGCCTTCTTACCAGTTTCGACTTCATCCCGGACAGAACGGACTACTGTATGCCGATAACAGCTCCCTATACAACCTTCACCCCAGTTATTCCAGAGAGAGAGGATTGGGGAAGAGGAATTATCTGGGGCATGGGACCGGTTAACTTGTTCACGGATGGGTCAAAGCTGGATGGAAAGGTTGGTGGGGGGGTCTTTTGTCAAGAGCTAAATTTAAGCCGCAAGTTTAAGTTGGCTGATCACTGCAGTGTATTCCAAGCGGAAATTGCTGCGATTAAGGATGCGGTGGATGGAATGCTATCCAGTGCTACCACGGTTAGGGAATTTAACATCTACTCTGATAGCCAATCGGCTATCAAGGCCTTGAGCTCAACTACAGTGCGATCGAGGGTGGTCTGGGAGTGCCTGACCTCGCTTGCGATTGCATCGAATTATTTTACAATTAAGATTATCTGGGTCCCGGGCCATAGTGATATCCCGGGTAACTGTCAAGCGGATCTCTTAGCCCGCATCGGTACAACTGAACCGGATGAAGATGGCTGCAGGGACTTCGGGATCCCGCTGGCCACCTGTGGATTGCTCCTCCATAGCTGGGCCTCGAATCAGCTCAGCAAACGTTGGGCGGATACCACGTCTTGCAGGGTAGCAAGATCTTTCTGGCCGAAAGTGGATGGCAGGAGGTCTGCTGAAATAATTGGGTTCACTAAGGCTCACCTATCAATGGTCATTGGGGTTTTGACAGGGCACTGTCCCATGGGTATCCATGCGGTACGTCTCAATATACTGGAAACTCCATCCTGCTGCAGCTGTATGGAGGATGATGAGGTGGAATCACCAAATCACTTTATGCTTGATTGTCCAGCTTTTGCCAGAATTAGGCGAAAGTACTTCGGTCGCGACTCACTTGGATCTCCCGAGGATATATCCAAAGTTGAGATCGGTATCATTCGGAGCTTTATCGTTGCTACCCAACGATTCTCTAAGTAGCTGGATCTAGGTCACCGTTATTTTTGGTGTATGTGGTATCACAACGGACCTTCGTGTTGTCCAAGTGAGCTATCCTTATCAGGGAAGCTACCACCTAACCTATCCTATCCTATTACAGTTCTAATTGTTCTAATAAAAAACGTGTTAAATTTTGATGGTATAATTAAGAACATTTAGGATCTCCTTTTCTTGCTATCGCAATGTAACACGCTTTTATTAGAACAATTAGGACTGTGATATAAACTGTAAGATTTAATAATTTAGGTGTAAAGTTTTAATGTTAAAAATATATAATTATGTACAATATAGAATTTTTTTGTCGCAGACGAAAAAGCCTAATTATCGTTTAAGCTTACAATGAACTTGTAAAGTGTTATATTTCTTTAGAGTCAATTTATTGTTTACTTTTTAGTTAATTTTATTAACCAAAATAATAAAAGCTTATTTTTAAAAAAGTTTTTTTTTCTTTAATTTTATTTTTTACTTTTTAGTTCGTTTTATTAACAAGTAATAGAAGCTTGTTCTTATAAAAGCTTTAAATATAAGTATAGGGGGTGAAACAAAAACACATATATCAGTTACATCTGCGTATAATGCGTATTGGAATTTATTAGTACACATTTTATGCGCAGCAACTTCAGAGGTGTATTTAAAGTTTAAAGCATTGTAAATATAAGTATTGAAGTCATGAGCCTGGGCATTCGCGCAATTTTAGTGATGTAAATTGCATGGCGCCAGCGCCAATGCGGTGCCGGCTCAATGGTAGCTCATTGACGAAATTACTCCAAGCGAATTTTTGACGCTTCTTAGTAGTGAGTTCGTAGTACATTTTACTTGCGCTATTGAGTGAAACGACTTTTGTGTGTCAGGCACGAGTTTGGTGTTATTGGCGCTACTGGCAGTGATGACACTGAGCTGTTGACGGTAGCGCTGGTAGTTCAGATTTTGAATCAGAGAAAGAATTGATGACCCGTGTGAATTATTATGGCTTTGGCAGTGTAAATTATTATGGTGTATTTGTACATTTTAGATTTAATGCACAATTAATATTTGTGTGTTTGAGCGGCCAAATAATAACAGTAGTATTGCTAAAGTGCTGCTTAGTTGATGGAATGTCGCTAATTTCTTAGCGATGATCAGCAGATTGTCAATATTTCGTTCAACGGACGCGCGAAATTGCCACATCTGCTCAAATTTTCCAAAGATTTTCCATTCTTGATTTAACTTAAGCTGTTATGCCAATATTTTTCAGCCAGCTTTTTTCAAATAGGTAATTTTTCCAAAAGCAAAATAAATTACAGAAAAGATTACAGGGTTAAACAGCCTTAAAAATTCAGCTATGTTGGTTATACACAGAAATACAACAGAGGGTTGTGTCTCCGCTTTTCGCAAGCGATGAGATTCACCACGCGTGACACGTGATTCACCACGTCCAAATATCACAATCCACGGATAGGTACCGGCGTGTTTGTATGGGACTTAGGCTGTTATGCCAAAGTAAATACAAATCTTTACCGATAACTGTGTTATCGATTAATTTATCGAATTCTAACAAAGTAATATTGCATTGTCATCGGAGTTATACATGTGTGCAAAATTTCAGCTCAATCGGACACCGGGAAGTGTATCAAATTTAACTTGCAAGATTCCATTACAGACAACAAAAGTGAAAGTAAATAAAAGCTTATAAAAATAGTGCTACGTAACCGTATAAAACCCGACAACTCCAAAGTTGTGGGCGGAAAAATTGCAGCTTTTCAAGTTAATAATAATAATTACACAGATTTCGCAAAACGCGTCGAGGAATTGTCTGATTCTTTAGAGCGTTCGCTCATTATCGAAGGGATTACTCAGGCCAAAGCCCATGAAATGGCCATCGAGCAAACAGTTAACGTTTGCCGATTGAACGCAAAAACCAGTTTAGTCAAATCAATCCTTACTTCCACCAATTTCGCTGACTCCAAATAATAATAAAAATAACAGCAATAGTCGTACTAGCAATAATAACGGTTCTAACACTTCCAATAATAGAGGTAGAAATGCAAGTGTCCGGGCTTTAAACAGGGAAGCCCCTCAGGAGCGAACACTGAGGGAGGACGAGGCAAATTACTAACTGATTCATCTCACAGTTTTTCTTCTAAAAACGTTTATTGTCTTAACTTAAATTATTCTGATTTTATACAATTAAATATTACTGGCTCTAGCAAATTTTGTACATTTTTAGTCGACACACAAGCCGACATTTCGTTAATTAAAATTTCTTCTCTCAATAAAAATTCGTCAATTAATAACAATGATACAATTAATATTACTGGAGTAACTACAGGTACAGTTTCTACAATAGGTACTTATACAACTAACTTACACTTTTCAAATTTTTATATCAGACATACGTTGCACGTGGTAGACAATGATTTCAACACTCCATCAGATGGAATACTTGGTGTGGATTTCTTAAAATCAAATAAATGCGATTTCAGCTATGCAACAAATTGCATTTCCTTCTGGATAGGCAATGAAAAAAATGCACTTGTCCTTCACGGAATGGAAAGCGATACACGTGTTATACCACCTCGTTTAGAAGTTTATAGAATTTTCGCTTTGGAAAAAGACTCAGAACCACTTTTTGTGGATTTTCAAGAGATTTCTGACGGTGTTTTCACAGCGAAATGTATAGTTGATACTAGTAATCCGATCATTAAAGTAATAAACACCACAAGTAGCGTAAAATACATAAACAACTTCAACATTCAAACCGAAAAACTTTCTAATTATCACGTTTATAAAATAAATAAACCAGTAAAACAAGATAGTCGTATTAAAGAATTTAAAAGCATTTTAGAAAAATAAATATCTAATTATGCTGAAAGTAAGCTTATCAACTTATGTTTACAATATTCCGATATTTTTGCGCTAGACAATGATAAAATGACAATAAACAATTTTTATGAGCAAAAACTAAGACTAAACGATACGACGCCAGTATACATTAAAAATTACCGCCTACTCAGCGCGAAGAAATAAATAAACAGGTTAATAAATTATTGGAAAACGATCTGATCCAAAATAGTTGTTCGAATTATAACAGTCCCTTGATTTTGGTATCGAAAAAAGACCGAAATGGCCAAAAATCGTATAGAATGTGCGGTGACTTTAGGGATGTAAATAAAAAGTTAATTGCCGATAAATTTCCTTTGGCACGTGTAGACGATATTTTGGATAACCTTGGCCGTGCGAAATACTTTTCTACTTTAGATCTTTTTCGGGTTTTCACCTAATTCCACTTAACAAAGATTCGAGAGATATAACATCATTTAGTACAGATCGCGGAGCTTTCCGTTGGAAAGTCTTACCGTGTGGCCTAAACGTTGCTCCTAATTCCTTTTCAAGAATGATGTCAATAGCATTTTCCGGTATTTCACCCAACCAAGCATTTATGTATGTAGACGACGTTATTGTCATTGGATGCAGTGAAGCGCACCATTAAAAAAATTTAGAAACAGTTTTCGAGACATGCAGAAAATTTAATTTACGGCTTAACCCTCTCAAATGCAAATTTCTATGACCTGAGGTAACATTTTTAGGGCATAAATGCTCAGCTAAGGGTCCATTACCTGGCGATTCGAAAATAGAAGCAATTAAAAAATATTCTAAGCCCTATGACAAAGATGCAGTTAGAAGATTCGTTGCATTTGCCAACTACTATTGGAGGTTTATACCAGATTTCTCTACTTTAGCAACACCATTAAACCGTTTGAGCCGAAAAAATGTCGAATTTAACTGGGATACTTCATGTGAATTAGCTTTCGAAAAACTTAAGCGCAGCCTAATGTCACCGAAATTATTGCAATATCCTGACTTCAGTAAAGAATTTTAATAAGAGTAGATGCTTGAAAGAATGGTTGTGGCGCGATACTTAGTCAAAATCACAATGGTAACGATTTACCAATTTGTTTCGCTTCAAAAGCATTTAGCAAATCAGAACAAAATAATGCAATTATAGAACTAGAACTTTTGGCAATATACTTTGCAATTAAACAGTTTCGACCATACGTCTATGGTACATATTTCAAAGTTAGATCAGACCATCGGCCGTTAGTTTATTTATTCAACATTAAATATCCTTCATCTAAATTATCGAGAATACGTTTAGAACTCTCTGAGTATAATTTCACAATCGAATACATAAAAGGTAAATGAAATGTAGGCGCTGACGCCCTATCACGCATTAGAATAAATGAACTAAAAAACTCGACAAAAAATATATTGGCAGTACAAACTAGATCTATGACAAAACAAAAAGAGGGAACACAGTTACAGAAGGATGTCGAACAAATACAAACAGAAACATTACAAGTTTACGATAAATATGCCTATAATTTTTCAAAAAGAATCCCAAGGGCAAAATAAAATATAAATTATGATAGAAATGGTAAAATTAAAATTATACAAATAAGCGCACATTTAAAACATAAAAAGCTCGAGTTACTTAATTTTGCGGTTGCTAACAAAATAGCGAATCTAGATGAGCTACTTTTGAGGTTGGAACGAAAGGCCGGCAATCACAATATTAAGAACATAGAATGGCAAAAGGATGATAAAATTTTTCATCACTTTAGTATTACAAAATTTAAAGATACCGGGAATAAGATTTTACAACATTTAAATATTATATTAACAGAACCAGTTGAGACAATAACTGACGAAGACAAGAAACATAAACTCATGCAAATTTACCACAATGATCCGATATCAGGCGGTCATTTCGGAAACCTGCCGACACACCGGCGTCATCCAAAAACGTCGAATCGTAGGTTCTTTGAACCCCCCCCCCCCCCCCCCCCCCCCCCCCCCCCACATTGGGGTGGAGCCTCCTCGCGGTGACGCCAGGTAACACTTCGGCAGCGAATGCGATTTCCCTTCTTCTCCTATCTCCCATCCGTACTCCGTTTCCCCTGGGCCAAAATTTCCTATAAACAGGTGCTATTTCTAGTTCAAGACCGGCTATACGTGGCGAGGAGTCACACCCTGAATAAGGTGCCCAAGCTTTGCTAACAAATATGGCGGATCTAGAGAGGACAACTCGATAAAACCTGTAATTCCGAGTGTTATCTGAGCCGTGCTCATGGGATGAATGGCACTACGTTAGTGTGTCTTATAACGGTGGCCTTCAGATACCTGACTCCCTCTGGTTGTAATTAGTCTTGCTGGGATACTGGGGGCTATGTCCCAGCTGACCTACCTTCCCCATACTCGTGGGTATTTTTATGGATAAAAATAATAACAACAAGTAAGGATGGTTAAGTTCGGGTGTAACCGAACATTACATACTCAGTTGAGAGCTATTGTGACAACATAAGGAAAAATAACCATGTAGGAAAATGAACAGAGGGAAACCCTAGAATGTGTTTGTATGACATGTGTATCAAATGAAAGGCATTAAAGAGTATTTTATGAGGGAGTCGGCCATAGTTCTTTAGGTGGACGCAATTTAGGGATATCGCCATAAAGGTGGATCAGGGTTGACTCTAGAATTTGTTTGCACGATATGGGTATCATATTGTAACGAATTTACTTGCAAATCCTCTTATTTGCAATCCTCTGCTAAGTTCGAATCACTAAACTGTTGAATAAATAACTCCAATTTGTAATAATGCAAAATTGCCTTTATTAAAGTACTTCACAATAACACTCAAACTGTGCAACGAATAGCTTGCTTAATAACCAAACTGATTGATAACTCAAATGAAACTCTACTATTCAAAATAATACTGCTCTTGCACACTAGATAGCGTCTTAGTCGAAACTGCTTGACAACTCAAATCAAACTGAATTCCAGTGCCTCTACAATTGCCGCCTTTTATACTCTTTGATTTCAACCTTCGCATCTTCTAGGCGCTTCCAGAATCTACTAGTCCAGCAGCTCTCAAACTTCTCAGGTGTAACTACAATTGCACAATTTTATAGTTTTTCTCATTGCATACTTATAGGAGTATCTCAGATATATGCATGTGTTTGTGCATTGACTCTCCGCTGCTCGTATACGTACATGGTACATATGTGTAAACGCAATTATTGTTTCGTTTATGTAGATAAATAATGGTTGATCTATGGATGTAAATTCACGTCACTGCTTAGCATCGGCTTAGAGTCGATAGCACCGCTCAGTGCTGCTAACATTCGTTACATTGCCCTCCACCAAATCTCTCGATCTATACGCTGCCAGCCTTTCCAAATGAACCACTCTTCTAATACGTGGTTCCCCAGTGGTTTGTATGCGATAGATGATATCACTGATCTTCTTCACAACTTTGTACGGGCCTTCCCAACGGCACCAAATCTTAGAGGGAACACCTTTCCGCCGGTGAGGGTTGTATAACAGTACCAAATCTCCCTCCAAGAAACCTTCCGAATTTTTGTTCTCATTGTACCTGCGTTTCATCTTATTACTCATTAGTCTTGATCGTTCCCTCGCACTCTGTTGGATTGACTTTACGCTTGACGGATTGACTTATCGTCTGGACTTTTCACAACAGTAGTGCACGCTGGCTTGAAACCACCCTTGTATTCCATCTGAAAAATTCTTTCAGTCATTTTAGTGCGTCCTTTAGGTTTTGTCGATGCCGGTCTTTTTCTCGCAGGTACTTTTAATTTCGGTTTATCTGGCACATTCGATCCATCAACATTTTCCTTTGACTTTCTTGGCTTTTGTCGAGTCTTCTCCACCATTACTCGATTACTACTGAACCCTTTCTCCAACTTGAAGTTAAGTGGTATATCCTGGTTCTCATAACGCATCATCCTTCTCTGCATATCGATCTTGATGTTCGTGGTCAACCATAAAGTCCACTCCCAATATGACTTTTTCAACGATCTTCGCCACAACGAATTTGTGTAGAACCGTGACCTTTCCAATCAAGACTTCACATATCACTTCTCCCTGAACTTGGTTATACTCGCCAGTGACCGTACGCAACCTTGCTCCAGGTAACGGTTTTACTCTCCTGTTCACCAGTCAGTACACGCTCCTTGCCATCCATATTCCCTCTGACGGTAAGACTGCTTGATTTCCTTCCAATTTGCGACACAGATATCACAGGACATTCAATAGCCGGGGCAAGTTTTCGTTCTTTACATCCAACAAGCTCTTGCTTATTTCCTCCAGATTTACGTTTGCGGCCACCCACATTGTTGGAACTGTTAGGACCAAGATCGCAATGACGTGCAATGTGACCTGACTTCCCGCATTTGAAGCATTTGTTAACTTTTTCACTCCGCTTTTGCGATCCTTTCAGCGCCTCCAATATTGCGTCTACCCACTCTGGCCTTTCTACTTCCACACGGCGTGCTTTGGGAACTGGCTCACACAGAAGCGACGCTGTTTCCTGAATCAGAGCTTGTGACACCGTTTCTGCGAATGTTGGCTTTGGGTTTGCGTATGTCGCTCGCTTCGTTTGTACGTCCCGTATGCCATTTATAAAACTCTGGATTTTTACCCTCTCGGTGTACTCCACGGGTGCGTCCGCATTTGCCAAATGTGCCAACCTTTCAACATCCGAGACAAACTCCTGCAAAGTCTCATTCGCTCTTTGGTGGCGGTTTTGCAACTCAATTTGGAATATCTGTTTTCTATGCTCGCTTCCATAAGGTATCTCGACAGCGGCCATCAGTGCTTCATAGCTGTTCCGTTCGTACTCTGGAATAGTCTGTAAGATTTCGGCAGCTGGTCCTTTCAATGCTGCGAAGAGTGCAGCAACTTTATCTTCAGCATTCCAGTTGTTCACTGTTGCGATCTTCTCAAACTGTAGCTTAAAAACCTGGAATGGAACAGAACCGTCAAAGGATGGTGTCTTTACCTTTGGATTACTCGCTGAAACAGCTGGGCGATTGATTGTAACTGCTCGATAAGGCCCTTCAAATCATCAACTTCTGCCTGAAATTGAGCGATTTTTGCATCCTTCGCTTCCAGCTTTGATGTTACCCTTGCTTCCTGTGCTTCTAACTGTGAAGACATTTGTGCCACCTGCAATGATAAGCGCTCCTCTTGTTCTTCCATCTTGGATGTTATGCCTGTCTCCTGCGATTCCAGTTGGGATTCCATATTGGATGTAATCTGTGTCGACATTTCTGACATACGCGTTTCTTGTGCTTCAATGCTCGATGTTATTTCTGACGACATTTCTGCAATATGTGCCTCCTGTGCTTCCATCTTCGATGTTATCTGTGTCGACATTTCTGACATACGCGTTTCTTGTGCTTCGATCTTCGATGTTATTTCTGACGACATTTCTTTTACTGTCGATGTTTGTGCAGATATTGCAGCCAAAATCATGTTCAAGTCAGTGCTCGTAACTGTCTGCGATGTTTCGTTTTTCTCTTCAATTTTTGTTGTTGTCTCGTCCCCATTAGGATAAAAGACATACTCGTCCACATCAGTTCCTTCTGCTTCCATTGCCTCTCGTAGCCGTGCCTGAAGTTCGAGTTTAATGCCGCTTGTATTCAATCCACTGCTCTCCAACTCCTTCTTCAGTTGCTGGATCTTCAATTCACTGAACTTTGCCATGTCCTTGTTGTCCTCTGGAATTTATTCAACAATTCCTCTTCTGACACCAATTGTAACGAATTTACTTGCAAATCCTCTTATTTGCAATCCTCTGCTAAGTTCGAATCACTAAACTGTTGAATAAATAAATCCAATTTGTAATAATGCAAAATGGCCTTTATTAAAGTACTTCACAATAATTGCTTAATAACCAAACTGATTGATACCTCAAATGAAACTCTACTATTCAAAATAATACTGCTCTTGCTCGCTAGATAGCGTCGTAGTCGAAATTGCTTGACAACTCAAATCAAACTGAATTCCAGTGCCTGTACAATTGCCGCCTTTTATACTCTTTGATTTCAACCTTCGCATCTTCTAGGCGCTTCCAGAACCTACTAGTCCAGCAGCTCTCAAACTTCTCAGCTGTAACTACAATTGCCCAATTTTATAGTTTTCTCATTCCATACTTATAGGACTATCTCAGATATATGCATGTGTTTGTGCATTGACTCTACGCTGCTCGTATACGTACATGGTACATATGTGTAGACGCAATTATTGTTTCGTTTATGTAGATACGTAATGACTGATCTATGGATGTGAATTCACGTCACTGCTTAGCATCGGCTTAGAGACGATAGCACCGCTCAATGCTGCTAACATTCGTCACAATATGAAAGGTGTTCCATAGGCGGGCACCGTTTCGAGATATCGCCATAAAGGTGGACCAGGGGTGACCCTAGAATTTGTTTGTACAATATGGGTATCAAAAGAAAGGTATTAATGAGGGTTTTAAAAGGGAATGGTGGTAATTGTATAGGTGGTCGCCTTTTCGAGATATCGCCATAAAGGTGGACCAGGGGTGACTCTAGAATGCGTTTGTACAATATGGGTATCAAACGAAAGGTGTTAATGAGTATTTTAAGAGGGAGTGGGCCTTAGTTCTATAGGTGGAAGCCGTTTCGAAATATCGCCATAAAGGTGGACCAGGGGTGACTATAGAATGTGTTTGTGCGATATGGGTATCAAATTAAAGGTATTAATGAGGGTTTTAAAAGGGAGTGGTCGTAGTTGTATAGGTGGTCGCCTTTTCGAGATATCGGCATAAAGGTGGACAAGGGGTGACTCTAGAATGTGTTTGTACAATATGGATATCAAACGAAAGGTGCTAATGAGTATTTTAAAAGGGAGTGGGCCTCAGTTCTATAGGTGGACGCCTTTTCGACGTATCGTAATAAAGGTGGACCAGGGGTGACTCTAGACTTTCTTTGTACGATATGGGTTTCAAATAGAAGGTGCTAATGAGTATTTTTAAAAGGGATTGGGCCTTTGTTCTATAGGTGGTCGCTTTTTCGAGATATCGCCATAAAGGTGGACCAGGGATGACTCTAGAGTATGTTTGTACGATATGGGTATCAAATGAAAGGTGTTAATGAGTATTTTAAAAGGGCGTGGGGCTTAGTTCTATAGGTGGACGCCTTTTCAAGATATCGCCATAAAGGTGGACCAGGGGTGACTCTAGAATGTATTTGTACGACATTGGTATCAAATTAAAGGTATTGTCACGGATATTAGCATCACTAAGCTATACCATCACTAAAGCGATGCTAGCGCATGCTAAGCGATATTTACGTCAATAATCAAATCTTGTAAGTTAACACAAGCTAATGCTTCTCAATAATTCTGTCCGCGCATGGCCTGTGTCAGCGAATATCCATTCTCACGCTGACGGATAGCCACAACGATTGCGTAACATGAGCAGTGCTATGAAACAACAATTTGCGCGCATGGCCTGTATCAGCGAATATCAGTTAACACAAGCGAATGCTTCTCAATAATTCTGTCCGCGCATGGCCTGTGTCAGCGAATATCCATTCTCACGCTGACGGATAAGCCACAACGATTGTATAACATGAGCAGTACTATGAAACAGCAATTTGGCCTGTGTCAGCGAATATCCATTCTCACGCTAGCAGGTGCAGCTCAACGCTGGCAGCGATTAAGAACGCAAGCGTCTGTGTCGCTTTGGCTGCCTTCAAGACTAAGGTGCAGGGTTTTTAAGTAGGCACTTTAGAATGTAAGTTCAGTTAGTTTTTGGCATGATAATGAATAAAACGTATTATTGTAATAAACTCTAAATTGCAATTGACTTTTAATGGATTACCATGAAACAGTAAAACTGTCGCTCAACAACGGGAGAAAAAACGGATAACACCAAGCAGCAGTATCAACAAACATTTTTATCATTTTTATTTTAAATTAAGTGGAGCAGAAAACAAAACCAAGCATCAGATGAAGAGAGTATTACCAATAGTTGTAAAACAGATGTAAGTAGAGTGTTGCCAAACAAAGAAATCTGTGTCAAAGTTTATAGTGTTATCAATGTTTATAAACAAAAAACTTGTGTTTATTAAAATTTTTTTTTAAATACGACCCTCTAAAAAAAAAAAAAAAAAAAAAAATGAAATTTTCTTTTAAAGCATCAAATTATCTGTAAATCTTTGCACGGGTTGAGGTAGAATTAGATGTGTTGTGGACCAAATTTATTGGAATAAAATCAGGTAACCTGTTTCAGTTGTGCTGTAGGCCTATGAGTGACCAAGAATTAGATCGGCTATTTGAGAACATAGTGGTAAACAGAAGACAGCGTAACAGTGGTCAGGATAATTGGTGGACGAATAATAGGGTAACGACTGAGGAACGAAAAATGGCTATAGAAGCAGATCAATTGAAAGCTCTTGTCGACACTGCAGTGGCTCATGCACTTTCAGTGCAAAGAGAAAGTTTCGAACAGAGACTGGCGACCATAAACCAGCGTCTAAACGACGTTAGCATTAGTGCACCCACAATGGAAACATATTCTGAAGCACAAATTGTCCCAGGTATCAAATGTGAGGAACCCCTTGACATCGTTAAATCTCTACCAGATTTCGATGGTAAACAAGAAAACTACGTATCATGGAGACAGGCAGCACACACCGCCTACAAAGTTTTTCAGGAATACGAAGGCAGCAGCAAACATTTCCAAGCTGTCGCCATCATTAGAAATAAAGTAAAGGGTCCAGCCGACATGGTTTTGTCCTCATTTAACACCGTTTTGAACTTCAAAGCGATAATTAACCGCCTTGACTTTAGTTATTCCGATAAACGACCAATTTACTTGATCGAGCAAGAAATGTCAACCCTCCGCCAGGGAAATTTATCTCTTCTCCAATACTACGACGAAATAGAGAAGAAATTGACGCTTCTGACCAACAAAACCATAATGACTTACGAAAAGTCAATAGCTGCTTCACTTAATGAGAAATACAGATTGGACGCATTGCGCGTATTTATATCAGGGACCCAGAAACCGCTCAGCGATGTACTATTCTCAGCCCGGCCTAAAGATCTGCCTTCGGCCTTAGCACTGGGACAGGAGGTTGAATCGAACCATGAGAGATACCGATTCGCAAGCACCTATGCCAGGAGCCTAGAAGATAAGACACAAAAGCTAGACTCAAAACCACAATCTGGGGAGAAAGTTACAGGGGGAAGATACCAAACAAACGATATGTATCACTCAAAAAACCCTTACTTTAACAGAACTCGGGACTTCAACAACAAGAGTCCCCAGAAACTGGATAAGGTAGAACCGATGGATGTCGACACGTCACAACGCTTCCGTCAACCTACTGCAAGGCAGGAAAACACTGGCTCTTATCGATACCAAAGTAATCCAAATCAAAAATATCCGCAGGCAGTGAAAAGGCCAAACAATGGCTCTGGAAAATTTACAGGACCAAAGCAACAACGAATAAACTGCCTTTCAAGCGGAAATTCCACTTCTAATCTGGAAGATTCCACCTATAGCGATGTGGCAAACGCGGAAACATCAGCAATCGAGGGCGACCTTAACGATCCCGACCAGATAAATTTTTTAGACAGAACTCCCTGCTACCGTTCATTGAAAGAATAGTTGCAGGGAAGAAAATAAAATTACTAATAGATACGGGTGCATCTAAAAATTATATAAAACCCTTAAAATTCCTTAGGCACATTACACCGGTCGAAAAGTCTTTCTTGGTAAAATCAACTCATGGTTTTACTAACATTAAAGAAAAATGCGCGATAAACCTTTTTAACATAAATAGTACCTTCTTTATTCTTCCTTCTCTTTCAACGTTCGACGGAATAATAGGTCTGGATTTGCTTACGCAGGCAGACACGACTATAGATTTAAAGTAAAAAAAAAAATAATAACCAATGTTGGTTCAGAGGGTATAAAATTTTTAAAGTGTGCTAATGTAAATTTCACACGAGTAGAGGACATAGAGGTTCCTGAAATTGTGAGGGTGAAATTTCAAAGAATGGTAAAAAATTTATTGAAAGTTTTCTCTGACCCCAACGAGGCACTCCCATTTAACACAAACATAGTCGCCACTATTCGCACCGAGAGTGACGATCCGGTTTATTCCAAGCTATACCCCTATCCTATGGGCGTAGCAGAATTCGTGAATACTGAAATTCGCGATTTACTGAAGAACGGTATCATCAGACCGTCTCGGTCACCATATAACAACCCAATCTGGGTTGTTGATAAAAAAGGAACGGACGCACAAGGAAATGTAAAAAAACGACTTGTCATAGACTTCAGAAAACTGAACAAAAAAACTATCGACGACAAATATCCCATCCCGAACGTAACGGTTATACTATCAAATCTAGGAAAGGCCAGGTATTTTACAACGCTTGACCTAAAATCAGGATTTCATCAAATAACGTTGGCGGAATCCGATAGGGAAAAGACCGCTTTCTCAGTAAGTAATGGGAAATATGAGTTCTGCAGGCTTCCCTTCGGTCTGAAGAATGCACCCAGAATTTTTCAAAGGGCGATCGACGACGTACTAAGGGAACAAATAGGGAAATACTGCTACGTTTACGTCGATGACGTTATTATATTTTCAGAAACCGAGGAGGAGCATGTCGAACATATTGAGTGGGTCTTAAAAAGGTTACTTGAGGCTAATATGAGGGTTTCTCGCGAAAAATCGCAATTTTTTAAAGAGGACGTTGAATAATTGGGCTTCGTAGTATCTAGAGGAGGCATTAAAACAAGCCCTAGCAAGATAGATGCTATTCACAAATATCAGAAACCCTCCACTCTTTTCAACGTTAGATCATTTCTGGGTCTGGCAAGCTATTACCGTTGCTTTATAAAGGATTTCGCTTCAATAGCGAAACCACTAACGGATATGCTGAAAGGAGACAATGGCAAGGTTAGTGCCACTCAATCAAAAAAAATAAAAGTGGAATTAGACGAAAAACAATCACAAGCTTTTAATAAATTAAAAGAGGTCCTTACATCAGAGGACGTCATGTTACTCTACCCAGATTTCAGGAGGCCATTTGATCTAACGACGGATGCCTCGTCTTTGGGTTTGGGGGCAGTGCTCTCACAGGACGGTAAGCCAATTACCTTTATTTCACGAACTCTGAAAGATCGTGAACAAAACTTCGCAACTAACGAGCGCGAGCTACTCGCGATAGTCTGGGCCTTAAAAAGTCTTAGAAATTATCTCTATGGCGTAAAGAATTTAAATATTTTTACAGATCATCAGCCACTGACATTTGCGGTTTCAGACCGAAACCCAAATGCGAAAATTAAACGATGGAAAGCGTTTATCGACGAGCACAACGCTCAAATCTTTTACAAACCCGGTAGAGAAAACCATGTTGCCGATGCTCTGTCACGACAGAACATCCACACTCTAGAAGAGGAAGGTCAATCAGATTTAGCTACAGTTCATAGCGAAATATCGCTATCTTATACGGTGGAAGCATCCGAAAAACCGCTAAATTGTTTCCGAAACCAAATTGTTTTGGAGGAAGCCAACTTGAACCTAAAACTGAATTTTATATATTTCGGCGGGAAAACTCGTCATGTTATTCAATTCATAAATAAAGATAATCTCAATGAAGAAATTAAAACAGCTGTGAACCCAAATGTGGTAAACGCCATACATTGCGCTTTGCCAATACTGGCCAGCATACAACATGAACTTATAAGGTGCTTTCCGGCAACACAGTTCTGGCACTGTAAAAATATGGTGACCGACATTGTAAATAAAGACGAACAGAGGGAGATTGTTCTTGCCGAACATAATCGAGCTCACAGAGCTGCCCAGGAGAATGTCAAGCAAATCCTTCGTGATTATTACTTCCCAAAAATGACCAAACTGGCAAACAAAGTGGTCGCGAATTGTAAGATCTGCAGTAAGGCCAAATACGATAGGCACCCACGAAAGCAGGAGTATGGTGTAACACCGGTCCCATCCTATACCGGAGAAATTTTGCACATTGACATATTCTCAACAGATAAAAAGTACTTTTTGACATGTCTCGACAAGTTTTCGAAATTTGCTGTGGTACAGCCTATACCATCTCGAACAATCTCAGATATAAAATACCCAATTATTCAACTAATGAATATATTCCCAGGGACAAAGACTGTTTATTGTGATAACGAGGCCTCTCTAAATTCTGAAACGATAACCTCGTTACTAAAAAATAGCTTCAATGTTGACATCGTCAACGCGCCACCTTTTCATAGCACCTCGAATGGGCAGGTTGAACGCCTCCATAGTACACTTTTGGAGATAGCCAGATGTCTGAAATTGGACAGAAAAATCTGCGAGACGACAGACCTTATATTACTGGCAACAATTGAATACAACCGAACGATTCATTCGGTGACCAATGAAAAACCGATTGATATAGTTCAGGCTACACCAACCGACATGAAAAATGAGATAACCATGAAAATAACGAAAGCACAACAAGCACAATTGGAAAGAAATAATCCTTCCAGACAGAATAGGGTGTTCGACGTAGGGGAACGCGTACTAGTAAAGACGAATAGACGACTGGGAAATAAACTGTCCCCTTTATATGTCGAAGAAAGGGTTGAGGCAGATCTAGGAACCACGGTTCTCATAAAAGGGAGGGTGGTCCATAAGGACAACCTGAGATGAAAACCGTGGAATATCTTTCAATATTATAAGGTAAATTAAAAGAAGGTTATTTTCCCCCATCTTTCAGGATCCCCATTATGATGCTCTCCATCCAAACGGCAATAGCAAAATTGACGGACTACTCGACTTCCGATTATATACCGATCCAGGATGGCGACGTAATAGTTTGGACACACTTCGGCTATCTTAAGCATAGCACCAATCTTACGGTATATAAAGAAATAGCAGAAGAAACGAAAGGACTAACAACGCATTTCCCCTTATCCCATATGAGAATGCTACTCGACTCAGACATTTCACACATAAAAGTTCTTTTAACAACACTGGACATTCACCATAGACAGGCTAGGAGTATTAACATTTTAGGTACTGCTCTAAAGGTGATTGCAGGAACACCCGACTTCGAAGACTTTGAAAACTTAAAATTTCGGCAGCAAGAGCTAATAGAATCAGAGGGACATCAGATAGAAATAAACACAAGGATACAGGAAAAATTAAACCAGCTAACGGAAACAGTTAACAAAATTATTAAAAACGCAAAGGCTGTACAGATCGATACTCATCATTTGTACGAAACGCTGCTTGCGCGAAATAGAATCCTTATAACCGAAATCGAGACTTTAATTTCAACCATAACCCTTGCAAAGATAGGAATCATAAATCCCCTGATGCTAAACTCGGAAGATGTAAAAAATATTTTTGAGGCACGCTCTACAAATGCAACAATTACTGACCTAATGGAGGTATCATATATCAAAGCCCTTTTAGATGGGAGCCTTCTGCATTTCATAATAAAGTATCCTAAACCTACATTAGTTTGTAAGAAAATTATTATTTTCCCTGTTCAACACAATGGAACTATCCTGCACCTTGGGAACAACAACAACGTTGCTGACTGTGGGAATCAAAATGTGGCGATTGGGAACTGCAACACAACACTCACAACAACTTTTTGCAAAAGATTGCAGCATCCCACATGCGCACAACAGCTGTATTCGAATAATGTTGCTCACTGCAGTACTTGCCCAAGCAACCTTGAACCTATTACTGTGGTTGACGATGGCATTATCATTATAAACGATAACACCGCTTTGATTAAAACTGGCGAAGACTCCGAAAAAACAATAAGGGGAACTTATTTACTTTCCTTCGACGATGAAGTTTACGTTAACGGATCTAACTTTGTAAACCGAAACGGCATGTTAAAGAAATTACCAGGGCCAGCGGCGACCGTTCTCCTTAATATCACCAACCATCAAGAAGTATTGAGTCTTCCATACCTTCACAGGATAAGTATGGAAAATCTGCGCTTTATCGCAAAAATTGAATCAAGAACTATGACGGGGCCAACAATATCAGGCTTCGCTAGCATTATATTGATTATCATTTGTTACACTCTAGTTAAAATATGGCAGAGGAGAAGGAAAAGACGCCAATGCCAAGACCTTCAGCATGTCATTGATAACTTTAAGAAGTCCGTGGACGGCCTTCACTTAGAAGGGGAGGAGTTAACACAAGCTAATGCTTCTCAATAATTCTGTCCGCGCATGGCCTGTGTCAGCGAATATCCATTCTCACGCTGACGGATAGCCACAACGATTGCGTAACATGAGCAGTGCTATGAAACAACAATTTGCGCGCATGGCCTGTATCAGCGAATATCAGTTAACACAAGCGAATGCTTCTCAATAATTCTGTCCGCGCATGGCCTGTGTCAGCGAATATCCATTCTCACGCTGACGGATAAGCCACAACGATTGTATAACATGAGCAGTACTTTGAAACAGCAATTTGGCCTGTGTCGGCGAATATCCATTCTCACGCTAGCAGGTGCAGCTCAACGCTGGCAGCGATTAAGAACGCAAGCGTCTGTGTCGCTTTGGCTGCCTTCAAGACTAAGGTGCAGGGTTTTTAAGTAGGCACTTTAGAATGTAAGTTCAGTTAGTTTTTGGCATGACAATGAATAAAACGTATTATTGTAATAAACTCTAAATTGCAAATGACTTTTAATGGATTACCATGAAACAGTAAAACTTGTATACACATATATAAGGCAGCCGAGAGATGTCACACACACATGCATTTACTTATACGCCTGTGTGTGCGCGAGAGACTGTAAACTACAAACATTCACATCAATAATTCAATCATTATGTATCTACATAAACGAATAAATAATTGCGTCTACACATATGCACCATGTACGAATACGAGCGGCGGAGAATCAATACACTAACACATGCATATATCTGAGAAGTTTGAGAGCTACTCGACTCGTAGATTCTGGAAGCGCCTAAAAGATGTATAAAACTGTGCAATTTTAGTTATAGCTGAGAAGTGTGAGAGCTCATGGACAATGCTAGTAGATTCTAGAAAAATGTGAACGAGGAACAAAGAGTATAAAAGCCGACAGATGTAGAGGCGCTGTAATTCAGTTTGCTTTGATCTATCAATCAGTTTGATTAAGCACGCGATCTGGCGGCCAATAGTAGAGTTTCATTTGAGTTATCAATCAGTTTGGTTATTAGGCCAGCGAGTAGCAAAGTATAAGTGTTATTGTGAAGTACTTTAATAAAGGCCATTTTTCCATTGTTCAATATTTGAGTTATTTATTCAACAGTTTAGTGATTCGAACTTAGCGGAGGATTGCAAATAAGAGGATTTGCAAGTAAATTCGTTAAAATTGGTGTCAGGAGAGGAATTGTTGAATAAATTCGAAAGACTTCGAATAAACTTGGACATGCCAAAGTTGAGTAAATTGACGATCCAGCAACTGAAGGAGGAGTTGGAAGTCCGTGGAGTGGCTACTTTTGGCGATAAATCCCAGCTACAAAAACGACTAAGTGTAGCTATGGTATTTGAAGGAATCTACAATGCTAAGGAGTATGACTTTCATTATGATAGCGACAAAACAACAACAAAAATGGAAGAAAAAAATGAAACACCGCAGACAGTGACGAACACAGTATCTGTACAAACATCGACAATGGCATCTCAGCTGGAGTCACAGGAGGCACGCATTTCCGAAATGGCGTCGCAAATGTCATCTCAATTGGAAGAACAGAAGACATATATGTCATCTCAATTGGAAGCGCAAGAGGCACGTATATCTGGAATGTCGACAAATATTTCGGAACAGGTAGCATCGCAGCTTTTTGCGAAACTGGACGAGCAGGATGCAAAAATTTTACAACTCGAGGACAAAATTGATGCCGAGATAGAAGCGTTGAAAAGTCCTATGCAATAGTTACAACTAAATCGCTCAGCTGGTCCAGCGAGCAATCCGAAGATAAAAACTCCATCTTTTGACGGCTCTGTTCCTTTCGAGGTATTCAAGCTTCAATTTGAGAAGACGTCAGCAGTGAACAACTGGAATGCTGAAGATAAAGTGGCTGCTCTATTCGTAGCATTGAAGGGGCCAGCAGCCGAAATCCTACAGACGATTCCCGAAGGAGAGCGGAACAACTATGAAGCATTGATGGCCGCTGTCGAGAGACGTTATGGAAGCGAGCATAGAAAACAGATATACCAAATTGAGTTGCAAAACCGTTACCAAAAAGCAAACGAGACGTTACAGGAGTGTGCTTCGGATGTTGAAAGATTGGCTCATCGTGCAAATGCGGACGCACCCGTGGAATACACAGAAAGGGTAAAGATTGAGAGCTTTATTAACGGCATACGTGACGTCGAAACAAAGCGAGCCACATTCGCGAACCCAAAGTCAACATTTGTTGAAACGGTATCTTATGCACTGACTCATGAAATAGCGCCACTTTTGAGTAAGCCCGCATACAAAGCTCATCGCGTGGAATTGGAAAGGTCCGATTGGGTAGACACAATTTTGGAAGCACTAAAGGGATTACAACAAAATAATGCCGGAGTTATGAAGTATTTCAAGTGCGGTAACCCAAGTCACATTGCACGTCATTGCAGAACCGGTCATGGTAGTTCCAACTTGGCTGGTCGTAAACGCAAAGCTGGAGGAGATAAACAAGAGCGAGTCAAATGCAAAAATCGAGGATTTGCCCCAGCTATGGAAAGTCGTGTGATACCTATCTCGCAAACTGGAAGGAAATCGAGCAGTCTTACCGTCAAAGGAAATGTGGATGGCAAGGAGCGTGTACTGACTGTAGATACGGGGGCATCTCATTCATTGATCCGATCTGATTTGGTCAAAAGGAAAGTAAAGCCATTACCAGGAGCAAGATTGCGTACGATTACTGGCGAGTATAACCAAGTCCAGGGAGAAGTGGTATGTGAGGTCTTAATTGGGGAAGTCATGGTTCTACACAAATTCGTTGTGGCAGAAATCGTTGACGAAGTCATATTGGGAGTGGATGTCCTAGTTGAATATGACATCAGGATCGACATGCAGAAAAGGAGTATGCATTACAAGAACCAAGATGTGCCAATTAACTTCAGTTTGGAAAAAGGTTTCAGCAGTAATAGAGTACTGGTGGAGAAAAGTCGACAAAGGCCACGAAAGTCAAAGGTAAAGGTTGATGAAACGAATGGGCCAAACAAAGCGAAATCAAAAGTACCTGCGAGAAAAACACCGGCATTGAAAAACCCTAATGGACGCACTAAAACGACTGCAAGAATTTTGCAGGAAGCATGCAAGGGTGGTTTCAAGCCATCGCGCACTTCTGTTGGGAAACGGCGGAACGATACTGTCAAGCCAATCCGTCAAGCGCAAGCTCTGCGAAGTAGTTCATTGGTCAAACAACAGAGTGCGAGGGAACGACTAAGGATAATGAGTAGTAAGATCAAACGCAGGTACAATGAGAACAATAATTCGGAAGGGTTCTTGGAGGGAGATTTGGTACTGTTAAACAACCCTCACCGGCGGGAAGGTGTTCCAGCCAAATTGCGGTGCATTTGGGAAGGCCCATACAAGGTTGTGAAGAAGATCAGTAATTCCATCTACCGCATACAAACCACTGGGAAACCACGAAATAGAAAGGTGGTTCATTTGGAGATGCTAGCGGCGTTTAGATCGAGAGATTTGTCTGATCGGGACGATCAGACTTAGGTGGAGGGCAGTGTCACGGATATTAGCATCACTAAGCTATACCATCACTAAAGTGATGCTAAGGCATGTTAAGCGATATTTACGTCAATAATAAAATCATGTATACACATATATAAGACAGACGAGAGATGTCACACACACATGCATTTACTTATACGATTATGTGTGCGCGAGAGACTGTAAACTACAAACATTCACATCAATAATTCAATCATTATGTATCTACAAAAACGAATAAATAATTACGTCTACACATATGTACCATGTACGAATTCGTGCAGCGGAGAGTCAATACACTAACACATGCATATATCTGAGAAGTTTGAGAGCTACTGGACTCGTAGATTATGGAAGCGCCTAAAAGATGTATAAAATTGTGCAATTTTAGTTATAGCTGAGAAGTTTGAGAGCTCATGGACAATGCTAGTAGATTCTAGAAAAATGCGAACGAGGAAACCAAAAAGTATAAAAGGCGACAGATGTAGAGGCGCTGTAATTCAGTTTGAGTTGAGCTACCAATCAGTTTGATTAAGCACGCGATCTGGCGGCAATAGTAGAGTTTCATTTGAGTTATCAATCAGTTTGGTTATCAAGCCAGCGAGTAGCAAAGTATAAGTGTTATTGTGAAGTACTTTAATAAAGACCATTTTTCCATTGTTCAATATTGGAGTTATTTATTCAACAGTTTAGTGATTCGAACTTAGCGGAGGATTGCAAATAAGAGGATTTTCAAGTAAATTCGTTACAATATTAATGTGAGTTTTAAAAGGGAGTGGTGGTAGTTGTATATGTGAAGGCGTTTTCCAGATATCGACCAAAATGTGGACCAGGGTGACCCAGAACATCATCTCTTGGATACCGCTAATTTATTTATATATGTAATACCTGCCAAGATTTCAAGGGTTTTTTATTTCGCCCTACAGAACTTTTTAATTTTCTTCTACTCAATATCGTAGGTGTCACAACCATTTTACAAAGTTTTTTCTAAAGTTATATTTCGCGTCAATAAACCAATCCAATTACCATGTTGCATCCCTTTTTTCGTATTTGGTATAGAATTATGGCATTTTTTTCATTTTTCGTAATTTTCGATATCGAAAAAGTGGGCGTGGTCATAGTCGGATTTCGTTCATTTTTTATACCAAGATAAAGTGAGTTCAGATAATTACGTGAACTAAGTTCAGTAAAGATGTGTCGATTTTTGCTCAAGTTATCGTGTTAACGGCCATGCGGACTGTGTATACAAACTGGGCGTGGTTTCAACCGATTTCGCCCATTTTCACAGAAAACAGTTATCGTCATATAATCTATGCCCTACCATATTTCAAAAGGATTGGTAAATCTTTGTTCGACTTATGGCATTAAAAGTATCCTAGACAAATTAAATGAAAAAGGGCGGAGCCACGCCCATTTTGAAATTTTATTTTATTTTTGAATTTTGTTGCACCATATCATTACTGGAGTTGAATGTTGACATAATTTACTTATATACTGTAAAGATATTAAATTTTTTGTTAAAATTTTACTTTAAAAAAAGTTTTTGTGGGCTTAGTCCCTATCCGATTTTGCAAATTTTTTTTAAGCGTACATATAGTAATAGGAGTAACGTTCCTGCCAAATTTCATCACGATATCTTCAACGACTGCCAAATTACAGCTTGCAAAATTTTTTAATTACCTTCTTTTAAAAGTGGGCGGTGCCACGCCCATTGTCCAAAATTTTACTAATTTTCTATTCTGCGTCATAAGTTCAACTCACCTACCAAGTTTCATCGCTTTATCTGTCTTTGGTAATGAATTATCGCACTTTTTCGGCTTTTCAAAATTTTCGAAATCGAAAAAATGGGCGTGGTTATAGTCCGATATCGTTCATTTTAAATAGCGGTCTGAGATGAGTGCTCAGGAACACACGTACCAAATTTCATCAAGTTGCGTCAAAATTTACTCAAGTTATCGTGTTAACGGACGGACGGACGGACATGGCTCAATCAAATTTTTTTTCGATCCTGATGATTTTGATATATGGAAGTCTATCTCTATCTCGATTTCTTTATACCTGTACAACCAACCGTTATCCAATCAAACTTAATATACTCTGTAAGCTCTGCTCAACTGAGTATAAAAACAACCAAAATGGAGCTGAACAGCTCCCAATAGATCAGGTCGATTGCGACCTTTCGGTGCAAGCCGAATCAGCTGTCGCCACAGAGTTGCTGGGGCGGAATAGTCCCCTGCATGACGTGGAGATGGCAGATGTGGGGACTCTGCAGGATGCAAATTGGGTAGAGTCACAATCCACAGTCTCGCCGGAGGATGAAGAGAGGCTCCTTGCCTCTCCGGCGAAAAGCCATTAGCCTAGCCGGAATGCAGAGCGAAATCGGCTAAGTAGTGCCGCTCAAGCGATTATTAGCCAGGGGATTAGCTACAATAAAGCCTGGGGACTTGCCAAGGAACCCTTGGGATCGGTCCTTGGTGAGAGTTTAGCCAAGAGAAGCCGCTCAGATAGCTCGACTCCACCAGAGAGAGAGAGCCGAAAAAGATGTCGCTGCCCACAGCTGGCAATACAAAAATATTGTCAAAACCTGTGGAAAGCTGTGCATCAAATGTCGAGGCAACCATGCCTCCCCATCGTGATGCAACAGTCAAGCAGTCGGCAACTTTCAGGGATGTCCTGAGTGGGGTAATGCTGGGTATTATACCTCCCGACTATCTAGCTACGGTCTGGTCTTCAGGGGAACTGAAGGCCATACAGAAGGCCATCCTGAGAGAGGTGGTGAGCAAAAAATATTGTGCTATGAAGCCCACCTTTAGCGGTTGCCAAACTCGCCCAGGCTGGCTTTCTATCACCTGTAGGGGGCTATCACCCCAAAGTTCACTCCATGGCAAGGTGGCAAGCTGAAGGTGGTATCTCATGCGGATATACCACGTCGCTTCATTATAGTGGGGACTTTAAGGACGAGGAATGCCCCTAAAACGACGACATCTTGAGGTTAGCTGAGGCCCAGAGGCTTGAATACCAGGAACTGGAGAATCCTCAACCGGATTCGAAAGTCCACGGTGGCGGAAGTTACTATAGCCGTCGATCCGTTGTCTGCGGAGCTATTAAAGCAACGCAACTACGTGATGTTCTGTGGGTTTTACAGGGTCAAGTTAAGCCCAAAACCAAGCCATCCCTGCCCCTGGTAAATATAAATACCAGCGGCAGTGACAATAAGGGTGAGGGGGATGATACGGTTGACGATAACAAACCGTACTGTTCGAAGAACCAGAAGGTATATAGCAGGCATTTACCTACTGAACAGCAGGATTTGCCGAGTCAATCGGACACCCCCAAAAACCTTCTCAAGAAGAGCCCAGGACTTCTGGGTCTAGTGTTGTCCCGCAGAGGCCAAACGAGGCAGCGACAGTCCGCCAGCCTGTCTCCCAAAACCCGGCAGTAAGGCAACCACCTCGCAGGAGGAAAGGGAACAAAAAAGGACCAGGACGAACGGTTGAAGAAGCCGTAATGTCGCTTAACAATAGGGCAAAGAAGGTGGCCACACGTGGCCACAAAGACCATAAATAGTGTCTCCCCTTCCTATCAAATCCCCAAAAGCAAAGACGTATGGAATGCCTTCAGGTGAATCTTCATCATGCGAAGGCAGCCTCAGACGTCCTAATTATAAAATTTGCAGAAAAAGGTCTGGGAATAGCCTTCATCCAGGAGCCCTGGATTCAACACGGTGCCGTAAAAGGCCTGAGCAATTCTGATGGTAAGTTAATTTATGCCACCAGTTCTCGCCCAAGAGCGGCGATGCTTTTAAGCAACAAACTAATGTTTCTTCCAATTTTACAGTTTATGACGGCTGATCTCGTAGCAGTTTGGGCTAAAATTCCAACCCCAAGGACGACCAAGAGTCAAGCTTGGTCTCTGCCTACTTTCCGGGGGAGGAAGAAATGGCCCGAACAACCGAAACAATAGCCCTCATCAAATACTGTCAGCAGAGTGGCACGCCATGGATCCTCTGCTGTGACGCAAATTCGCATCATACAACAAGGATAGTACGAACATCAGCAACAGGGGTGAGTACCTCCTTGAGTTTATCAGTAGTAATAATATAAGCATTATCAATCGGGGTAATGAACCCACCTTTGTAAATGCTATTAGAGGGGAAGTTTTAGATCTTACTCTGTGCAGCCACAATATGGCTAGCACCGTCACTAACTGGCATGTTTCAGGAGAGGAATCAATGTCGGACCACAAACACATTGTATTCGACATTGGTCACTTTCCGGAACACATGCCAGATTTTAGAAATCCCAAGAAAACGAACTGGGAGCTTTTCCGTTTTATTATTGAGGAAGCTGGTAACAGCTTACAGCGACCTATAACCACCGTGCAGGAGCTTGAGAAAGAAGCTGAACAGCTCCACTCAGACATTAAAACAGCTTTCAATGAGAGTTGCCCCCAAGGAATGATACGTACACAACGTGATGTGCCTTGGTGGAACAAAAAGCTTGGGCAGCTAATATGCAAGGATAGGAAGCTGTTCAATATAGCGAGAGCTACGGGCGACTGGGATTCATTCAAAGTCGCTCTAACATCTCACAATAAAGAACTTAGGAAATCTAAAAAGGCTACCTGGAGAGAACACTGTGAAAAGATTAATGATCTTCCAACAGCAGTTCGACTACAAAAAGCCCTTTCTAGAGATCACATATCAGGGAGGTTAATCTAAATAAACTCCTTCTGTGTAGGAATCAGTTCGCCTTCCAGTCAGGGAAATCCACGGAGATGGCTATTCATAGTCTCACGGTAAAAAGCGAAAGGCTCTGGAGTCAAAAAATATAGCCCTCTGCGCTTTTATTGATATATCAGGGGCTTTCGATAACACAACACATCAAGCTATCGAACAAGCTATGATTGACAAGGACATAAGCCCTATAATAATACGATGGTTGCTGTCTATGTTAAGGAGTAGAAAAATCCATTTGAAACTGGGAGGGACAACTGAATCAATTGCGACCACAAGAGGCCGCCCACAAGGAGATGCGCTCTCCCCTCTCCCAATACTTTAAATCGACCTATAATTCGTTGTCCTGGCGGATATTCGAAATTCCAGGTATGGAAGAAGTTATACGATAAACTGCCATCACACGAAAATACTCAAGATCACATTAAATGTTATAATCACTGAAACTCAAAAGTGGAAAGAAATTTTAGATAGAATTTTGGACACTATTTAATTTTTGGGTGTAAGAGGCTTAGCTTTCAAAGGCGAAAGTATATATATTGGTGAACGAAACGATGAACATTTTTTGGGCATCTAAGATCTCAAAAGCCAATATGATCCGATATTTAGAGATCATTTGGAGAAAGTTAGGATTTCACAACAGCAGCACAAACGTTTACACGTTCACTATCTTTCCCCAGATATTCAGAACGAGTTTATAGAAATTTGCGCAAAGCACGTGAGGGAAACTATATTAGATCAAGGCAAGATAGCCAAGTATTTTGCTATTATCGTTGATGCTATGCCTAATGATAATCAAGTTGACTACGTTCATTTTGCGCTAACTCCATTTCAATTCGAAAGCAACAAATTTTACAATTCAAGGACGGTTTTTGGCATTCGTGAATTGTAACCAAAAAGCTGGTCCGAAAATAGCTGATCTAATTTTCCATACTTGATTGAAGATTGTCGTGCACAAGGGTACGATAACGGCGCAAAAATGAAAGGAGCTTACAACGGAGAACTACGTCACATTCTCGACAAAAACTCGAATGCTGATTACTCACCTTGTGCAACCCACAGTCTCAATTTATGTGGTGTTGATGCTGCAGAATGTTGTACGGCTGCAATTACTTTCTTCGGAGTTGTACAAAAATGTTTTACTATTTTCAGCAGCACTCCACAACGATGGGACATCCTCAAAAAAATGTACCGAGCTCTCTTCATAGTCTTTCAGCCAAAAGCCAAATTTTACTGCGCAAGCATTCGGCGATGTTACAGGCATTCTCAAGTACATAAACAAGTTCGAACGTATCTTGCTGTCCTCAATTTGGTTCAAAATACTGACTACCATTAATGAAAGAGACGCCACCATAGATGTTGAGGTCCGACATCTAGATGCCTTATTAGCTGATTTGAAGATGACCAGGAACCAATGGGATAAAATTTTAAACGAATGCAAAACAATTGCTATTCAATCGAACATATCGCCAAAGTTTCCGGACATTCGAAAGAGAAAACCCAAAAGACGTTTTGAAGATAATGGAAATGAGATGATTATGGATGATCCAGAGTCTGATTTAAAAACAATAAATTCTGGGTTGTCGTGATGCGGTAATCACTGGCATTATGGAACCATTTGCAGCTATGAGAATTTTGAACGTGACGTTTTCCTTTTTGTGGTAATTTGAAGACATGGATGAAATTACGGTTCGGGCGAGCGCAGCAAAATTTGTCGAAAAATATAAGTCGAACGTTTCTCAAAGCTTAGAATGCGAAATAATTCACTTAAAACACATTTACGAAGCACATTTTGATAAAGGTCTGTCACCATTGAAATTGCTAAATGCCATCTACATGTGTTCAAAATCTGTATACAATATTCCCCAACATTTGTGTTGCTTTACGTATCTTTTGCACTATATCTGTCACTGTAGCTAGTGCAGAATCAAAAACTTTCATAGATCGCATTCATCTCCAGAGCGAGTTTCAGGACTTGCCACGCTTTGTGTTGAGTCCGTTATGGTAAGACAGTTAAATTTTGATATTATAAAAAATGTTGCAGCGAAAAAAGCAAGAAAAGCCACTATTTGGTATCCGAACCTTCTACATATAATAATTAAAATTTATAATCATCATTATATTTATCAGAAATGTACTAAAAAGTTACCAAATAACTAGAGAAGGTTATTTGAAACAATATGTGGCTATTAAAAGAGAATTTATTTCTACGTTATGCTTATATGGTACTACTTTATTTTGTCTTGGATTCCAAACACGAAAAACTGACGAAACCTTAACGGAACTTCAGAATACAAAAACAATTTCTAACATGAGAAAACGAGACCACTATTCCCCTCAAAATTAGTAAGTTTGGCATGTTTTTGTTTATGTTTTTAATTTTATTTTTTATTAACATTTTTATAAATAAAAACAATGCAAATAACACGGGAAAATGATTTCGGCCTGTGATGGTTCACTTTTTTCTCAAGAAAGTTGATTTTAGTTGTGTTTTTATGCACGAAATTTTCAAACTAAAAACGAAATTTTCATTTGTCACAAAAAATAAAGGAAAAACGGCCGAAAGTCAAAAAAAAGCCTATCGAAATACAAATTGGCTCGTTTATTTTTAATGAACTAGATTGTATTTTTCTTGTATTTCGTTAGTTTTCTGAAATATAGTTTACAAAATTACACCAGTACTGAAACTGTATTAGGAGGGTGGGCGATAAAAAATATAAGAGAAAATACAAGAAAAATACAGAAAAAATAAAGTAGTGCCACATAGGTATTACAAAAATCCACTATAAATAGTAAATACCCTGTGTTAATTTTATTTTCAGCTCTTATTCCAAAAATCATTTAGTTAATGTGGCAACAATTTTTTTTGATGTAATCCATCAATAATGTTTCATGAATGAGACGTCATTAATTCAAATTAATCGAATGTATTAGTGGATTTTTTATAGGGGGCCCGTAAATTGTTTAGTCCCGGACCCGGATTTTCTCTCTCCGGCCCTGGTTGTTGATGTTGTTTTTAATAATGATGGGTTGAGGTCAGGAAAACTCTGATCTAACAATTGAATTGTTACATTGATTTTTAAACGTATTGAAGTGTTTGGAATATTGTATTCAAAACTAGTCTGTTTACTATTTTCAAAATTTCTAAAGCTGCTTATATTTTGTTCTTGATTCATAAATTCAAAAACAGGTAAATAAGTAAAATTTTTATTACATTAACTAATTTCATATCGGTTTTTTTATTTTTTATTTTTATCTATACACGTTTGAGTCACATTATAAAATGATCATATTATATGTGTGTCTATAGTTTTTCACATCAATTATTTCTATATGTGGTCTTTTAAATGGAGTATCCTGGGCTAGAATCTTTTCAATATCACCATTACTAAGAATTCGTTCAGTTTCAATTTCACGATATTCAAAGCAGTTGATGCTCAACATTTTTTCCACGTATCTACTATCATAAGTACAACGAATTGGTAGATCAAAATTATTATATTCCAATTTAAAATTTCGACAAAATGCTTGTTTTGCCTCAATGATTGCTCCAATATCAGAGTCCTTTTCAATGAGCTCTCTACGGAATGTCTCTATAGCTTCATCTATAGTAAAAGTTCGCATAGGCTTCCCTTCCGTTGAAGATGGTGCGATTGTTGTGGATGGTGAAAATAATGGCGTCATTGGCTACATTTCAATTTCTTCTTCGACATTCGTTAAAAGAGGCTCACTTTGTTTTAGTAATAATAATGAAATATTGATTGATAAAATAACATTACTATTCGGCAATGTTAAATTAAATTGAATACTTTTCGAGTTTTGGTTTATCGCAAGCGCATTACTGTCTAGGTTTTCCCAAAATGGTGCTCCCTAGGTAGTTTTGAAAACAAATAATTATAATAATAATAATGAGATATAAAATTTAAAATTCATTATGATATATCCCTTTGTTCACGTCAATTTAAAATGAGGTTGATATTAGAAAACAATGTATTTATATACTTACTTTTCTACTTCTTCTTATTCTCACCCTTTTAAAATAAAAAAACACTAAAGTTAAGATTTCTAATTCTATTTTATTTCATTATAAATTTAAATTACTACCCGGTATGTATTTGAACAAAATATATGCTGATTTTAAAGCACAACGAATTTGTCGTTGGTTGATTTTCATATTACAATCAGTATGAAAATGATATTGACAACGCACAACATCTGGGTGTAAACTATATAATCTAGAGAGATTCATTCCTTCACATCCTGTACTCTCCTCTTCAATGTTAAACACCGCCTTTTGGAGGAACTCTGCTATCCATACACTTTTTCCTTGCCCCTTAACAAACAATTTTATGTTCTTCAATGTTGACATCAAATAGTTTTTTTACAGATTTAAAACTGTGGCTTCCATAGGTAAAAGTTGGCAACTCTGGTGATTGTTACAAGCAAATTTTTATTGTTCCTCATTCGTATTAAGTTACTTGAATACTATTAGTAAATTAAATTGAATTAACGTTAACTTATAAAAACAAAGGTGCTTTAAATCAGTTCCAGCGAAGAAGATCTGTCCCGGCAAGAGTATTTTAGCTGAAATCGAAATCAAAGTAAGTCAAGAAAGTGCTCCAGCTATTTGTTTTTGTGTGCAAATCAGCCGGCTTGACATAACAGCAACAACCAACAGCTATCATCAGTGTCCGCGACTAGCGCCATCTGTTTGCGATTATATATTGTTCCTGGTTTGAGTCCTTGATAACAGCCGCAGCGACACGTGTACACGTTTTTCTTAAGCTTTTAACTCCTCGAAAATGGTGCTGCCACCGTTTTGCATTTTTAAAGGCTCGAAATCAGCTTAATAATAACCAAAATTTACAATCAATACCAATCAGCAAGCAATACAACACAGCGCTCGCCTGTAAACGCGCACTCCTCTGCCTCTGGTCCTGCCCCCAAGCAAGCCAGACACTCCGAAAACTTTCAGCCCTCCAACTCTGATCTTCTTAACGCGATAAGGCCTATGGAAGCTAATTTTTATTCGAAAATGAGCAGTATTGCTACCAAAAGTGATGTTGTCGTTCTGTCGCAGCAGATTGGCCTGGCGACAGACAAAATAATTAAGCTAGAGGAAGAAAACAAATTATTGCGTGAGAAGCTCGAGGCCATCAAAATTGTTCGCTCGGTCGACAAAAAGAAGCTGAGCAACTTAACAGACAAAATAAGGGTCAGAAATATTATTATTAGAGGTTTATCGCATGAAGCTGCATCGGATGAAGGAGTCAGTGCATTGTGCCGGCAGAAGTTGAACCCCCAGAATATTGTGGTACGTGACACTCGTTCCATATTTAAACAAAAAAGCGGTGTGGGTGTCGTTGCTCAACTGTGATCGCACTCTATGGTGAAGGAAGTTTTGTGGAATGCAAAGAAGCTGTCTGGCTCAACTATTTATATTGATAAGGACCTCGGCGAGCATCAGCGCTTGCAAAAAAAAGCTCTCCTACAGCGTAAGAAGGACTTATTTGCCCCAGATCGCTCTAAGAAGGCACTTTTGTATAATAATACGATGCGTGTCAACAACAAGTGGCTCCGATTCTCAGCTGACGATACGTTAATGTGCGGTAACGAGCCGGCTAACTCTGTGTTGAAGGAATATTATGGGAGCGGTATTTCCGATCTTCCAACTAATTTTCCGGACCTGCTCAGGAGAGCTTCTACGTCAAAAAACTAGGTTTTTTAAGTAGTGGTTATTTAGGTTTTATATCAGACTTTTTCAGTATTTTCCTCAAATTATGTCGATGTATCTTGTTCTAGGGAAGTTTTTGATGATCTCTCGGTTTTGTCATACAATATAGCTAAATTGAATAGCAAATTTAAATTTATGGATGCTTTTAATTACATTCGAAATTTTGATATTTTCTTTTTATTTGAAACGCGTGTTTTGGCTAAGGATAGATCAAAGTTCTTTCAGCTTTTTAAAGAGAGTGGCCGTGCTAGTGGTGGCTGCTTGTTTGGTTTTAAAAGTGGTGTTGAATCGCGCTACAGCCTGAAATTCGTCACAGCTTATGGTTGCACATATTTGTCTGTCCATCTAAGTGATGCAGTCTTCTGTTTGCGATAGGATTAAGTATCTCGCTCTTCGTAAAGAGTATGTTACGCTTTGCAACCGGAAGAAACTTGAGCGGAGATACAACGAGATTGAACAGCTGAACACTGTTAGAAATTCAAGCGATTGGTGGCGTTTAGCAAACTCTCTCACAAAGGTCCGCTGTAAAGTAAGCTCCAACCTCCAAATCCAAGATTTCTATTCCCACTTCAAGGTCCTTCTTTTTCGCCATAACATTGACTCGTGTGTACACTGGGCTATCCGTCAGCGTACTGACCCCTTTCTTGATGCTCCTTTCGACTACTGGGAACTTCAAGTGGTTATAGATAGTACCAAATGCAATAAAGCCCCAGGGCAGGATGGCTTATGTTATGAGTTTTATAAATTTGCTCCGCAATGTTTCCTCAATGAACTGCTGGGGCTTCTAAATTTGATATACGTGAGAAATCAGATCCCATCCTCTTTCAGTTCCGCAATATTGATCGCTCTCTTCAAAAAAGGAGACCCTAACAGAGGTTGGTCTCTTTTAGATACTATCTACAAAATCTTCTCTGGGCTCTTACTGAACCGCATAAATGCTTGGATGGATTGCAGCGTTATCTTGGATGAGTCCCAAGCAGGGTTTCGCAGGGGATATTCGGCAATAGACAATATCTTTGTGCTTTCAAGTATTGTCAATCTAAATTTTTCACGCAACAGAAGCACTTTTGCCTTCTTTGTAGACTTCTCGTTTGCTTTTGATACGATTCCCCGCAATATGCTCGTTTACAAACTGGCCTCCTATGGTATGTCTACTCATATGATTGACATTTTGAGTCTTATCTACGCAAATACATCTTGTAAGGTTTTGTTCGACGGCAAACTGTCCGAATCTTTCCCTGTAAATCACGGGGTCCGTCAAGGCTGCCTTTTAAGTCCGATTTTATTTTCTTTATACTTAAATGACTTGAATGATTATCTGTGCGGGGCGTCATGGTTGATAGCAGTAAGGTAAAGGTCCTTATGTATGCGGATTATTTGGTCCTACTTACTGAATCTCCTGAACAGCTTCAGGAAATGATAAACTCCCTTTGCGACTACTGTAGCCAATGGGCATTAACTGTCAACCTGAGCAAGTCGGAAATGATGATATTTAGGAAAGGTGGTAGGATGCCTGGATCCTGGAAATGGTCTTATGGCAGCGAAGACATTGAAATAGTTAACGAATACAAATACTTATGAGTCCTCCTCACTTGTCAGTTATCATTTACTAAGCACTTATATTCAAAGTTGGTTGAGCTACATTAACAACCCCCGTATCTGTTTGAGCCAGAAAATAAAAATCTTTGAGGCTGCTTCCAGGTCCATCATGTTTTATAGCGCACAAGTATGGGGAGTCGCCCATTTCGACCATGTCGAGAAACTCTTTAGATTTTTTATAAAAAAGCTGATTTTCCTTCCCTCTAACACGCCAAATTACATGCTGCATCTGGAAACAGGTTTCCAACCCCTATATCTACACACGCTCCATCTACACATGCTTTATATTGCTCGTTGTCTCAGACTTACTCATGACAGACTACCTCGCATCCTGGCAGTGGAGGCAGCCAAGTACGGGATCTCTTGGGCAAACGTTTGAAAAGAACTCGCTAACAGAGTTAATTTACCTTTCATTACGGAATTTTCAATAGCTAATATTCAGGTTTTTACGTCTTCGCTTTTAGATCGCCTTGTTCCTAGAAATGGCTCAAAAGTCTACTACCCACGATCTGTACCCTATGTGTGTGCCATTAGAGAGTTCATATTTCACGGATGATTTCTCCGCTTATGCCGTTAGCTTAATTCTACGTGCAAGGGGAGGTTTGCTGAACCTAAACGCAAGAGCTTACAAAAACATATCGTCTCCGTTTTGCACAGTGTGTACTTGCAGGTGGTTGAAGACGTTTTTCACTTTATTGGTTCATTTACTATATATAACAATATCCGTTTGCTCTATTTTGGGGAAAGAACTTTAGATATGGCAAAGGTCATTGCTATTTTAAATGGATATAATTTCGACTCTCTTGCCAAGTTTCTTGCAGACAGCATTAAATTCACGATTTCTCATAGCTTGTAAGCAATTTATTTAACATGCAATGCGACACGCAACAAATTCTGTTATTGTCGCGATTTTGTACTTTTATTTATTTATTTTATTTATATGTTTGTTCGATTTTCATAGTAGCTTTAGTCATAAGCTGTATTCAGATTTGTTAAAATAAATATATACTAACTAACTAACTAACTGTCGCTTCCATAGGACCATAATAAATTATGGTGGTGTAACATTAACCAATTAGCGTGTCGTTGATTATCCTTACTGAGATCCGAAATTTCAAGTGGAGCTTTTATGTGGAAACAGTGGAATTCTTAATTGTTGAGGACCACAGCTATTTCCTTTACAATAAATCTATTATCGTATGCTTTAAAGCCTTGAACATCTACTGTCGTAAACATTATGAAAATTAATGAAGAAATATCTTGGTAATGGTAAGCTTATTATACGTTAAGCACAGACAGGTGAAGCACAATTTGGTATAAAAAGGAATTTTTATCATTCCCCCACACTTATATACTTTGGAAATTTGGATAATTCTTTCAATTTCACATCAACATTCAATGCAATTCCAATTTCTGTTAAACTTTCGTAAGTAAATTTTATAAATTCGACTTTAAATCAGGTTTAATATTTCTTCTTTGCTTTCTACTACATATGTTTCTTAGAAATAAGAAAGTAGTTCCCAAAATTTCAGAGCTAGACTCAGATTCCGAAAATTCAGATTCCAATTCCAAAAATTTTAATTCCGAAAGTTCCGATTCCGAAAATCTTGATTTTAAAAGCCCAGTTCCCAAAGGCTCAACCAAATATTCGCCCAGTACAATCAAAAACCTTGTTGTTAGACTTTCTTTGTCCGGAGAATTTCTCGGATTTGAGGAATTGCCCAAAACACATATTTCAAAAGCATGTGTGCTGGTATTATGCCTGAAAATTATAGCGGTGTGCCCCTGGGTCTTGAATCTTTCCTTAATAAAATTGAGTTAATCGAAGAATTTGTCGACGGAAATGTAACTGGCAATTGTATTTCATATATTAAATCCAAACTCGATGGTAAAGCTCGAGAAGCAATACCAACTCAAATACTTTCAGTTAATGACATATAAATAGCGCTACGTAGCCGTATAAAACCCGACAACTCCAAAGTTGTGGCCGGAAAAATTGCAGCTTTGCAAGTTAATAATAATAATTACACAGATTTCGCAAAGCGCGTCGAGGGATTGTCTGATTCTTTAGAGCGTTCGCTCATTAGCGAAGGGATTACTCAGGCCAAAGCCCATGAAATGGCCATCGAGCAAACAGTTAACGTTTGCGGATTGAACGCAAAAACCATTTTAGTCAAATCAATCCTCGCTTCAACCAATTTCTCTGACTCCAAGGATGTAGTAGCTAAATTGATTGTAGAGCAAACAAATGAAATAAAAGAACGCCAAATTTTAGCATTTAGGGCTCGGAACAATTACAAATTTCAGAAATTTTCAAAGTAATAACCAAGGTAGAAATTTCCAAAATCAAAGTCGTAACTATAACAATTATAGACAAAATAAACCATCTTTCAGTAACAGTGACTACGGCAACAACTCCAATCGGGGGAATCAAAGGCATAATTTCCGTTCCGGCGGCGGAAATCCGTAGCAGACTAATAATAATAATAATAACAGCAATAGTCGTACAAGCAATAATAACGGTTCTAACACTTCCAATAATATAGGTAGAAATGCAAGTGTCCGGGATTTAAACAGGGAAGCCCCTAAGGAGCGAACACTGAGGGAGGACGAGACAAATTACTAATTGATTCATCTCACGGTTTTTCTTCTAAAAACGTTTATTGTCTTAACTTAAATTATTCTGATTTTATACAATTAAATATGGCTCTAGCAAATTTTGTACATTTATAGTCGACACACAAGCCGACATTTCGTTAATTAAAATTTCTTCTCTCAATAAAAATTCGTCAATTAATAACAATGATACAATTAATATTACTGGAGTAAATACAGATACAGTTTCTACATTAGGTACTTTTACAACTAACTTACACTTTTCAAGTTTTTATATCAAACATACGTTGCACGTGGTAGACAATGATTTCAAAATTCCATCAGATGGAATACTTGGTAAGGATTTCTTAAAATCAAATAAATGCGACATCATTGCATTCCCTTCTGGATAGGCAATGAAAAAATTGCCCTTCCCATCCTTCACAGAATGGAAATCGATACATGTGTTATACCACCTCGTTTATAGAAATTTCGCTTTGGAAAAAGACTCAGAACCACTTTTTGTGGATTCTCAAGAGATTTCTGACGGAGTTTTCACAGCGAAATGTATAGTTGATACTAGTAATCCGATAATTAAAGTAATAAACACCACAAGTAGCGTAAAATACATAAACAACTTCAACATTCAAACCGAAAAGTTTTCTAATTATCACGTTTATAAAATCAATAAACCAGTACAACAAGATAGTCGTATTAAAGAACTTAAAAGCATTTTAGAAAACCAAATACCTAATTATGCTGAAAGTAAGCTTATCGACTTATTTTTACAATATTCCGATATTTTTGCGCTACAAAAACTAAGACTAAACGATACGACGCCAGTATAAATTAAAAATTACCGCCTACCGTACTCTCAGTGCGAAGAAATAAATAAACAGGTTAATAAGTTATTGGAAAACGATCTGATCGAAAATAGTTGTTCCGAAAAAATACCTAAACGTTGCTCCTAATTCCTTTTCTAGAATTATGTCAATAGCATTTGCCGGTATTTCACCCAACCAAGCATTTATGTATGTAGACGACGTTATAGTCATTGGATGCAGTGAAGCGCACATTTAAAAAATTTAGAAACAGTTTTCGAGACATGCAGAAAGTTTAATTTACGGCTTAACCCTCTCAAATGCAAATTTCTAAGACCTGAGGTAACATTTTTAGGGCATGATTGCTCAGCTAAAGGTCTATTACCTGATTATTCGAAAATAGAAGCAATTAAGAAATATTCTAAGCTCTGTGACAAAGATGCAGTTAGAAGATTCGTTGCATTTGCCAACTAATATAGGAGGTTTATACCAGATTTCGCTACCTTAGCAGCACCATTAAACCGTTTGAGCCGAAAAATATCGAATTTAACTGGGATACTTCATGTGAATTAGCTTTTGAAAAAATTAAGCGCAGCCTAATGTCACCGAAATTATTGCATATACTGACTTCACTAAAGAATTTTTAATAACAGTAGATGCTTCAAAGAATGGTTGTGGTGCGATACTTAGTCAAAATCACAATGGTAATTATAGAACTAGAACTTTTGGCAATATACTTTGCAATTAAACAGTTTCGACCATATGTCTATGGTACACATTTCAAAGTTAGATCAGACCATCGGCCGTTAGTTTATTTATTCAACATGAAAGATCCTTCATCCAAATATCGAGAATACGTTTAGAACTCTCTGAGTATAATTTCAAAGTCGTATACATAAAAGGTAAATCAAATGTGGGTGCTGACGCCCTATCACGCATTACAATAAATGACCTAAAAAACTCGACAAAAATATATTGGCAGTACAAACTAGATCTATGACAAAACAAAAAGAGGAAGCACAGTTACAGAACGATGTCCAACAAATACAAACAGAAACATTACAAGTTTACGATAAATACGCCTATAATTTTTCAAAAATAATCCCGAGGGCAAAATCAAATATAAATTATTATAGAAATGCTAAAATTAAAAATATACAAATATGCGCACATTTAAAACATAAAAAGCTCGAGTTACTTAATTTTTCGGTTGCTAACAAAATAGCGAATCTAAATGAGCTACTTTTGAGGTTGGAACGAAAGGCCGGCAATCACAATATTAAGAAAATAGAATGGCAAAAGGATGATACAATTTTTCATCACTTTAGTATTACACAATTTAAAGATACCAGGAATAAGATTTTACAACATTTAAATATTATATTAACAGAACCAGTTGAGACAATAACTGACGAAGACAAGAAACATAAACTCATGCAAATTTACCACAATGATCCGATATCAGGCGGTCATTTCGGAAACAAGAAATTATACGCGAAAATACGCACTAAATAGTACTGGAAAAATATGACACGCGACATTGCCAAATTTGTTAAGATTTGCGGAAAATGCCTATTACTTACTTACTTAATTGGCGCTTAACCGTCTAAACGGTTATGGCCGTCCAACAAGGCGCGCCAGTCGCTCCTTCGCTCCGCCAACCGGCGCCAATTGGTCACACCAAGGGAGTTTAAATCGATTTCCACCTGGTCCTTCCAATGGAGTAGGGGCCGCCCTCTACCTTTGCTTCCATAGGCGGGTTCCGATAGAAACACTTTCTGGGCCGGAGCATCATCTTTCATTCGCATAACATGGCCTAGCCAGCGCAGCCGCTGCGTTTTAATTCACTGGACTATGTTGATGTCTGCGTATAGCTCGTACAGCTCATCATTAAATCTTCTTCGGTACTCGCCATCGCCAACGCGTAGAGGTCCATAAATATTTCGAAGAACTTTTCTCTCGAACACTCCCAAAGCCGCTTCATCTGCTGTTGTCATGGTCCATGCTTCTGCCCCATATAGCAGGACGGGTACGATAAGTGACTTGTAGAGTATGATTTTCGTTCGCCGAGAGAGGACTTTACTTTTCAATTGCCTACCTAGTCCAAAGTAGCATTTATTGGCAAGATTGATTCTTCGCTGGATTTCAGTGCTGATGTTGTTGCTAGTGTTGATGCTGGTTCCCAAATAAAGGAAGTCTTTTACTATTTCGAAATTATGGCTGCCAACAGTAGCGTGGTTGCCAAGGCGCATATGCGCTGACTCTTTGCTCGATGACAGCAGGTACTTCGTTTTGTCCTCATTCACCATCAAACCCATCTTTACCGCTTCTTTTTCCAGCTTGGAGTAAGCAGAACTAACAGCGCGGGTGTTTAGGCCGATGATATCAATGTCATCAGCATATGCCAGTAATTGCGCGCTTTTATAGTATATTGTTCCAGTGCGGTTAAGTTCTGCAGCTAGTATAATTTTCTCCAGCATCAAATTAAAGAAATCGCACGATAGGGGGTCACCCTGTCTGAAACCTCGTTTAGTTTCGAACGGCTCGGAGAGGTCCTTCCCAATTCTGACTGAGCTGATGGTGTTGCTCAACGTCATTTTGCACAGCCGTATAAGTTTTGCGGGGAAACCAAATTCAGACATAGCGGCATATAGGCAGCTCCTTTTCGTGCTGTCAAAGGCGGCTTTAAAGTCGACGAAGAGGTGATGTGTGTCGATTCTCTTTTCACGGGTTTTTTCCAAGATTTGGCGCATTGTGAAAATCTGGTCGATGATAGATTTACCAGGTCTGAAGCCGCACTGATAAGGTCCAATCAGCCGGTTCACGGTGGGCTTCAATCTTTCGCACAATACACTTGAAAGGACCTTATATGCGATATTAAGAAGGCTGATTCCACGATAGTTGGTGCATTTTGCAGTATCCCCCTTCTTGTGGACTGGGCAAAGAACACTTAGATTCCAACCGTCGGGCATGCTTTCGTCCGCCCATATTTTGCTAAGAAGCTGCTGCATGCGCCTTACCAACTCCTCGCCGCCGAACTTGAATAGCTCCGCAGGCAATCTATCAGCGCCCACGGCCTTGTTGTTTTTCAATCTGGTTATTGCTGTTCTAACTTCGTCATAATCAATCTGGTTATTGCTATTCTAACTTCGTCATAAGAAGTGTTCCCTCCATAATCTAAGCACTCTCTGGACATCAGTTACAAGGTCGCCGTTTTCATTCCTACAGGAGTTTGCCCCGGTCTTAAAACCTTCCGTCTGTCGCCGTATTTTTTGGTAGAATTTTCGGGCGTTATTCCTGGTGGCTAGCAGCTCAAACTCCTCGCACACACGCCTTTCTGCTTCTGCTTTTTTCTTCCTGAAAAGGCGTCTCGCTTCCCTTTTCAACTCACGATAGCGTTCACACAATCCTCTTTTCGCGCTCGCTTTTAACGTAGCCCTGTAGGCAGCGTCTTTTCTTTCGGTTGCAACGCGGCATTCTTCATCATACCAGTTGTTTTTTCGTGGCCGCCGGTAACCAATTTTTTCCTCGGCGGCAGTGTGAAGTGCTTTGAAGATATGCTCCCACTGCTCCTGTATTCCTTCAGGATGAGTTGTGCCCTCAGAGAGCAGGTGTGAGAGTCGAGTTGCGAAATCATTGGCAGTCTGTTGTGATTGAAACTTTTCGACGTCTAGCTTTCCTTGTGTTTTTTGTTCCTTGTTTTTAGCCGCGTTGAGGCGGGTGCGTATTTTGGCTGCAACGAGATAATGGTCCGAATCGATGTTAGGTCCTCGGATCGTTCTCACATCTAAAACACTGGAGGCATGCCGTCCGTCTATCACAACGTGATCGATCTGATTGCGAGTATTTCGATCAGGAGACAGCCATGTAGCTTGATGTATCTTTTTATGCATGAACCTCGTGCTTGATATGACCATGTTTCGAGCACCGGCAAAGTCAATCAGCCTCAGTCCGTTAGGAGAAGTTTCATTGTGTAGGCTGAACTTTCCGACTGTAGGGCCAAAAACACCTTCTTTGCCCACCCTGGCGTTAAAGTCGCCAAGCACGACTTTTATATCATGACGGGGGCAGCGCTCGTATGTGCGTTCTAATTGTTCATAAAAAGTGTCTTTCACCTCATCGTCTTTCTCCTCTGTCGGCGCATGGGCGCAGATGAATGATATATTAAAAAATTTTGCTTTTATTCGAATAGCGGCGAGACGCTCGTCTACAGGCGTGAACGCCAGCACTTGGCGACAAAGTCTCTCTCCCACCACGAATCCGACGCCGAAACTGCGCTTATTCGCATGGCCACTCCAATATATGTCACAATTTTTGATCTTCTTTCTTCCTTGCTTCGTCCAACGCATTTCTTGGATGGCAGTGATGCCAGATTTTGCTTTGACGAGGACATCAACCAGCCGGACATCTGCACCAATCCCATTCAGGGAGCGGAAGTTCCAGGTGCATGCCCTCAATTCATTGTCCTTCAAACGTTTGCCATGGTCGTCATCAATAGAGAGTGTATTTATCCGAGGCTTGTTGTTGTATTTCATTGGAGCATGTTTCATTGGAGCATGGAAAATGCCTATTAAATAAAGTAAAACCAAAAATTAAAGAGAATATGGTTCTCACACCAAGTCCTTGCAAGCCTTTTGAAATTGTCGTTATAGACACGATAGGACCCTTACCAGAATCAAACAATGGGAATAAGTTCGCTATTACCATGATGTGCGATTTAACCAAATACCTAGTTACAATAGCTATACGGAAACTGCATATGCAATGTTTGATAATAACGATCAACATGAATTATTGGGGGTTGCGGGGATTCCCTCGGGCCCGGGGTTTCTGAGGGGGCCGCGATTTAGAGGTACTAAGAAATTTTTTTTAATTCAGGAGAGTCTTTAGTTGTTCCATGTGCAAATTTTAAGCCGAATTTAAAAAGCAACGAATATTGATAATTATTTTTTGCCTGGGCCTGATGAGACAATAAAAACATCAAACAAAAAAAAGTGTTTCTCAGGGGGCCGCTATTTAGAGGTACTAAGGCATTTTTTTTTAATTCGGGAAATAATTCGTGGAGGCCATCAAAAATGCCCTGTTATTTTTCCACTTGGTCGTCCTGACGAGGCATTTTCTATCTCGTTGTTAAACAGAATCTTGCCAAATGGAGACAAAGTGGAGCGTGCCTGGTTAGTGTGGAGTGCCAGTAGCAATGCTTTTTATTGCCTACCATGTCGTCTGTTAAGCACCAATACTTTAATTCGACCTATAATTCGTTGTCCTGGCGGATATTCGAAATTCCAGGTATGGAAGAAGTTATACGATAAACTGCCATCACACGAAAATAATCAAGATCACATTAAATGTTATAATCACTGAAACTCAAAAGTGGAAAGAAATTTTATATAGAATTTTGGACACTATTTAATTTTTGGGTGTCAGAGGCCTAGCTTTCAAAGGCGAAAGTATATATATTGGTGAACGAAACGATGAACATTTTTTGGGCATCTAAGATCTCAAAAGCCAATATGATCCGATATTTAGAGATCATTTGGAGAAAGTTACGATTTCACAACAGCAGCACAAACGTTTACAAGTTCAGTTTCCCCAGATATTCAGAACGAGTTTATAGAAATTTGTGCAAAGCACGTGAGGGAAACTATATTAGATCAAGGCAAGAAAGCGAAGTATTTTGCTATTATCGTTGATGCTATGCCTAATGATAGTCACGTTGACTACGTTCATTTTGCGCTAACTCCATTTCAATTCGAAAGCAACAAATTTTACAATTCAAGGACGGTTTTTGGCATTCGTCAATTGTAACCAAAAAGCCGGTCAGAAAATAGCTGATCTAATTTTCCATACTTGATTGAAGATTGTCGTGCACAAGGGTACGATAACGGCGAAAAAATGAAAGGAGCTTACAACGGAGAACTACGTCACATTCTCGACAAAAATTCGAATGCTGATTACTCGCCTTGTGCAACCCACAGTCTCAATTTATGTGGTGTTGATGCTGCAGAATGTTGTACGGCTGCAATTACTTTCTTCGGAGTTGTACAAAGATGTTTTACTATTTTCAGCAGCACTCCACAACGATGGGACATCCTCAAAAAAATGTACCGAGCTCTCTTCATAGTCTTTCAGCCAAAAGCCAAATTTTACTGCGCAAGCATTCGGTGATGTTACCGGCATTCTCAAGTACATAAACAAGTTCGAACGTATCTTGCTGTCCTCAATTTGGTTCAAAATACTGACTACCATTAATGAAAGAGACGCCACCATAGATGTTGAGGTCCGACATCTAGATGCCTTATTAGCTGATTTGAAGATGACCAGGAACCAATGGGATAAAATTTTAAACGAATGCAAAACAATTGCTATTCAATCGAACATATCGCCAAAGTTTCCGGACATTCGAAAGAGAAAACCCAAAAGACGTTTTGAAGATAATGGAAATGAGATGATTATGGATGATCCAGAGTCTGAATTTAAAAACAATAAATTCTGGGTTGTCGTGATGCGGTAATCACTGGCATTATGGAACCATTTGCAGCTATGAGAAATTTGAACGTGACGTTTTCCTTTTTGTGGTAATTTGAAGACATGGATGAAATTACGGTTCGGGCGAGCGCAGCAAAATTTGTCGAAAAATATAAGTCGAACGTTTCTCAAAGCTTAGAATGCGAAATAATTCACTTAAAACACATTTACGAAGCACATTTTGATAAAGGTCTGTCACCATTGAAATTGCTAAATGCCATCTACATGTGTTCAAAATCTGTATACAATAAAAACTTTCATAGATCGCATTCATCTCCAGAGCGAGTTTCAGGACTTGCCACGCTTTGTGTTGAGTCCGTTATGGCAAGACAGTTAAATTTTCATATTATAAAAAATTTTGCAGCGAAAAAAGCAAGAAAAGCCACTATTTGGTATCCGAACCTTCTACATATAATAATTAAAATTTATAATCATCATTATATTTATCAGAAATGTACAATGGAACAATATGTGGCTATTAAAAGAGAATTTATTTCTACGTTATGCCTATATGGCACTACTTTATTTTGTCTTGGATTCCAAACACGAAAAACTGACGAAACCTTAACGGAACTTCAGAATACAAAAACAATTTCTACCATGAGAAAACGAGACCACTATTCCCCTCAAAATTAGTGAGTTTGGCATATATTTGTTTATGTTTTTAATTTTATTTTTTATTAACATTTTTAAAAATAAAAACAATGCAAATAACACGGGAAAATGATTTCGGCCTGTGATGGTTCACTTTTTTCTCAAGAAAGTTGATTTTAGTTGTGTTTTTATGCACGAAATTTTCAAACTAAAACGAAATTTTCATTTGTCAGAAAAAATAAAGAAAAAACGGCCGAAAGTCAAAAAAAAACCTATCGAAATACAAATTGGCTCGTTTATTTTTAATGAACTAGATTGTATTTTTCTTGTATTTCGTTAGTTTTCTGAAATATAGTTTACACAATTACACCAGTACTGAAACTGTATTAGGAGGGTGGGCGATAAAAAATATAAGAGAAAATACAAGAAAAATACAGAAAAAATAAAGTAGTGCCACATAGGTATTACAAAAATCCACTATAAATAGTAAATACCCTGTGTTAATTTTATTTTCAGCTCTTATTCCAAAAATCATTTAGTTAATGTGGCAACAATTTTTTTTGATGTAATCCATCAATAATTTTTCATGAATGAGACGTCATTAATTCAAATTAATCGAATGTATTAGTGGATTTTTTATAGGGGGCCCGTAAATTGTTTAATCCCGGGCCCGGATTTTCTCTCTACGGCCCTGGTTGTTGATGTTGTTTTTTAATAATGATGGGTTGAGCTCAGGAAAACTCTGATCTAACAATTGAATTGTTACATTGATTTTTAAACGTATTGAAGTGTTTGGAATATTGTATTCAAAACTAGTCTGTTTACTATTTTCAAAATTTCTAAAGCTGTTTATATTTTGGTCTTGGTTCATAAATTCAAAAACAGGTAAATAAGTAAAATTTTTATTACATTAACTAATTTCATATCGGTTTTTTTATTTTTATCTATACACGTTTGAGTCACATTATAAAATGATCATATTATATGTGTGTCTATAGTTTTTCACATCAATTATTTCTATATGTTGTCTTTTAAATGGAGTATCCTGGGCTAGAATCTTTTCAATATCACCATTACTAAGAATTCGTTCAGTTTCAATTTCACGATATTCAAAGCAGTTGATGCTCAACATTTTTTCCACGTATCTACTATCATAAGTACAACGAATTGGTAGATCAAAATTATTATATTCCAATTTAAAATGTCGACAAAATGCTTGTTTTGACTCAATGATTGCTCCAATATCAGAGTCCTTTTCAATGAGCTCTCTACGGAATGTCTCTATAGCTTCATCTATAGTAAAAGTTCGCATAGGCTTCTCTTCCGTTGAAGATGGTGCGATTGTTGTGGATGGTGAAAATAATGGCGTCATTGGCTACACTTCAATTTCTTCTTCGACATTCGTTAAAAGAGGCTCACTTTGTTTTAGTAATAATAATGAAATATTGATTGATAAAATAACATTACTATTCGGCAATGTTAAATTAAATTGAATACTTTTCGAGTTTTGGTTTATCGCAAGCGCATTACTGTCTAGGTTTTCCCAAAATGGTGCTCCCTAGGTAGTTTTGAAGACAAATAATTATAATAATAATAATGAGATATAAAATTTAAAATTCATTATGATATATCCCTTTGTTCACGTCAATTTAAAATGAGGTTGATATTAGAAAACAATGTATTTATATACTTACTTTTCTACTTCTTCTTATTCTCACCCTTTTAAAATAAAAAAACACTAAAGTTAAGATTTCTAATTCTATTTTATTTCATTATAAATTTAAATTACTACCCGGTATGTATTTGAACAAAATATATGCTGATTTTAAAGCACAACGAATTTGTCGTTGGTTGATTTTCACATTACAATCAGTATGAAAATGATATTGACAACGCACAACATCTGGGTGTAAACTATATAATCTAGAGAGATTCATTCCATCACATCCTGTACTCTCCCCTTCAATGTTAAACACCGCCTTTTGGAGGAACTCTGCTATCCATACACTTTTTCCTTGCCCCTTAACATACAATTTTATGTTCTTCAATGTTGACATCAAATAGTTTTTTACAGATTTAAAACTGTGGCATCCATAGGTAAAAGTTGGCAACCCTGGTGATTGTTACAAGCAAATTTTTATTGTTCCTCATTCGTATTAAGTTACTTGAATACTATTAGCAAATTAAATTTAATTAACGTTAACTTATAAAAACAAAGATGCTTTAAATCAATACCAGCGAAGAAGATCTGTTCCGGCAAGAGTATTTTAGCTGAAATCGAAATCAAAGTAAGTCAAGAAAGTGCTCCAGCTATTTGTTTTTGTGTGCAAATCAGCCGGCTTAACATAACAGCAAAAACCAACAGCTATCATCAATGTCCGCGACTAGCGCCATCTGTTTGCGATTATATATTGTTCCTGGTTTGAGTCCTTGATAACAGCCGCAGCGACACGTGTACACGTTTTCCTTAAGCTTTTAACACCTCGAAAATGGTGCTGCCGCCGTTTTGCATTTGTAAACGCTCGAAATCAGCTTAATAATAACCAAAATTTACAATCAATACCAATCAGCAAGCAATACAACACAGCGCTCGCCTGTAAACGCGCACTCCTCTGCCTCTGGTCCTGCCCCCAAGCAAGCCAGACACTCCGAAAACTTTCAGCCCTCCAACTCTGATCTTCTTAACGCGATAAGGTCTATGGAAGCTAATTTTAATTCGAAAATGAGCAGTCTTGCTACCAAAAGTGATGTTGTCGTTCTGTCGCAGCAGATTGGCCTGGCGACAGACAAAATAATTAAGCTAGAGGAAGAAAACAAGTTACTGCGTGAGGAGCTCGAGGCCATCAAAATTGTTCGGTCGGTCGACAAAAAGAAGCTGAGCAACTTAACAGACAAAATAAGGGGAAGAAATATTATTATTAGAGGTTTATCGCATGAAGCTGCATCGGATGAAGGAGTCAGTGCATTGTGCCGGCAGAAGTTGAACCTCCAGAATATTGTGGTACGTGACACTCGTTCCATATTTAAACAAAAAAGCGGTGTGGGTGTCGTTGCTCAACTGTGATCGCACTCTATGGTGAAGGAAGTTTTGGGGAATGCAAAGAAGCTGTCTGGCTCAACTATTTATATTGATAAGGACCTCGGCGAGCATCAGCGCTTGCAAAAAAAAAGCTCTCCTACAGCGTAAGAAGGACTTATTTGCCCCAGATCGCTCTAACAAGGCATTTTTGTATAATAATACGATGCGTATCAACAACAAGTGGCTCCGATTCTCAGCTGACGATACGTTAATGTGCGGTAACGAGCCGGATAACTCTGTGTTGAAGGAATATTATGGGAGCGGTATTTCCGATCTTCCAACTAATTTCACGGACCTGCTCAGGAGAGCTTCTACGTCAAAAAACTAGGTTTTTTAAGTAGTGGTTATTTAGGTTTTATATCAGACTTTTTCAGTATTTTCCTCAAATTATGTCGATGTATCTTGTTCTAGGGAAGTTTTTGATGATCTCTCGGTTTTGTCATACAATATAGCTAACTTGAATAGCAAATTTAAATTTATGGATGCATTTAATTACATTCGAAGTTTTGATATTTTCTTTTTATTTGAAACGCGTGTTTTGGCTGAGGATAGATAAAAGTTCTTTCAGCTTTTTAAAGAGTATCAGTTACATTGGATAGATGCAACCAAAGGCTGGCCGTGCTAGTGGTGGCTGCTTGTTTGGTTTTAAAAGTGGTGTTGAATCGCGCTACAGGCTGAAATTCGTCACAGCTTATGGTTGCACATATTTGTCTGTCCATCTAAGTGATGCAGTCTTCTGTTTGCGATAGGGTTAAGTATCTCGCTCTTCGTAAAGAGTATGTTACGCTTTGCAACCGGAAGAAACTAGAGCGGAGATGCAACGATATTGAACATCTGAGCACTGTTAGAAATTCAAGCGATTGGTGGCGTTTAGCAAACTCTCTCACAAAGGTCCGCTGTAAAGTAAGCTCCAACCTCCAAATCCAAGATTTCTATTCCCACTTCAAGGTCCTTCTTTTTCGCCATAACATTGACTCGTGTGTACACTGGGCTATCCGTCAGCGTACTGACCCCTTTCTTGATGCTCCTTTCGACTACTGGGAACTTCAAGTTGTTATAGATAGTACCAAATGCAATAAAGCCCCAGGGCAGGATGGCTTATGTTATGAGTTTTATAAATTTGCTCCGCAATGTTTCCTCAATGCACTGCTGGGGCTTCTAAATTTGATATACGTGAGAAAGCAGATCCCATCCTCTTTCAGTTCCGCAATCTTGATCGCTCTCTTCAAAAAAGGAGACCCTAACAGAGGTTGGTCTCTTTTAGATACTATCTACAAAATCTTCTCTGGGCTCTTACTGAACCGCGTAAATGCTTGGATGAATTGCAGCGTTATCTTGGATGAGTCCCAAGCAGGGTTTCGCAGGGGATATTCGGCAATAGACAATAACTTTGTGCTTTCTAGTATTGTCAATCTAAATTTTTCACGCAACAGAAGCACTTTTGCCTTCTTTGTAGACTTCTCCTTTGCTTTTGATACGATTCCCCGCAATATGCTCTTTTACAAACTGGCCTCCTATGGTATTTCTACTCATATGATTGACATTTTGAGTCTTATCTACGCAAATACATCTTGTAAGGTTTTGTTCGACGGCAAACTGTCCGAATATTTCCCTGTAAATCACGGGGTCGGTCAAGGCTGCCTTTTAAGTCCGATTTTATTTTCTTTATACTTAAATGACTTGAATGATTATTTGTGCGGGGGCGTCATGGTTGATAGCAGTAAGGTAAAGGTCCTTATGTATGCGGATGATTTGGTCCTACTTACTGAATCTCCTGAACAGCTTCAGGAAATGATAAACTCCCTTTGCTACTACTGTAGCCAATGGGCATTAACTGTCAACCTGAGCAAGTCGGAAATGATGATATTTAGGAAAGGTGGTAGGATGCCTGGATCCTGGAAATGGTCTTATGGCAGCGATGACATTGAAATAGTTAACGAATACAAATAGTTATGAGTCCTCCTCACTTGTCAGTTATCATTTACTAAGCACTTAGATTCAAAGTTGGTTAAGCTACATTAACAACCCCCGTATCTGTTTGAGCCAGAAAATAAAAATCTTTGAGGCTGCTTCCAGGTCCATCATGTTTTATAGCGCACAAGTATGGGGAGTCGCCCATTTCGACCATGTCGAGAAACTCTTTAGATTTTTTATAAAAAAGCTGATTTTCCTTCCCTCTAACACGCCAAATTACATGCTGCATCTGGAAACAGGTTTCCAACCCCTATATCTACACACGCTCCATCTACACATGCTTTATATTGCTCGATGTCTCAGACTTACTCATGACAGACTACCTCGCATCCTGGCAGTGGAGGCAGCCAAGTACGGAATCTCTTGGGCAAACGTTTGAAAAGAACTCGCTAACAGAGTTAATTTACCTTTCATTACGGAATTTTCAATAGCTAATATTCAGGTTTTTACGTCTTCGCTTTTAGATCGCCTTGTTCCTAGAAATGGCTCAAAAGTCTACTACCCACGATCTGTACCCTATGTGTGTGCCATTAGAGAGTTCATATTTCACGGATGATTTCTCCGCTTATGCCGTTAGCTTAATTCTACGTGCAAGGGGAGGTTTGCTGAACCTAAACGCAAGAGCTTACAAAAACATATCGTCTCCGTTTTGCACAGTGTGTACTTACAGGTGGTTGAAGACGTTTTTCACTTTATTGGTTCATTTACTATATATAACAATATCCGTTTGCTCTATTTTGAGGAAAGAACTTTAGAAATGCAAAGGTCATTGCTATTTTAAATGGATATAATTTCGACTCTCTTGCCAAGTTTCTTGCAGACAGCATTAAATTCACGAATTATCATAGCTTGTAAGCAATTTATTTAACATGCAATGCGACACGCAACAAATTCTGTTATTGTCGCGATTTTGTACTTTTATTTATTTATTTTATTTATATGTTTGTTCGATTTTCATAGTAGCTTTAGTCATAAGCTGTATTCTGATTTGTTAAAATAAATATATACTAACTAACTAACTAACTGTCGCTTCCATAGGACCATAATAAATTATGGTGGTGTAACATTAACCAATTAGCGTTTCGTTGATTATCCTTACTGAGATCTGAAATTTCAAGTGGAGCTTTTATGTGGAAACAGTGGAATTCTTCATTGTTGAGGACCACAGCTATTTCCTTTACAATAAATCTATTATCGTATACTTTAAAACCTTGAACATCTACTGTCGCAAACATTATGAAAATTAATAAAGAAATATCTTTGTAATGGTAGGCTTTTTATACATTAAGCACAGACAGGTGAAGCATAGTTGGGTATAAAAAAGAATTTTTATCATTCCACCACACTTATATACTTTAGAAATATGAGAGGTCATTTAAATATTTGGGCCCTTTAAAAATTTGGAGCCCTCTTTTAAAATCTTAGCTCGATAATCTCCTGCACTGATGAACTTCTAAACTCTTTTTTTCTTGCAGTCAGAACGCAAAACAAATAATTCTAAGCTTTTTCTTATAGATCAGCCAGAACGTATGCGCCCAAATTCAGGCACACAAACCTACAAACTAATAAGAAGATAAACAAAATGTTTAGTCTTTATATTTATTTGTGGTTTTATGAAATTCTCACATGCATATATATGGACCAGCATGTACACATAAACATATAACCTAATAAAAAAGACAAACAAAATGTTCAATCTGCCCCCGATCGGGTTTCTATGCTTTATACTTACGGAAAATTCTGATAACGAATTTAATTAAATGAAATACAGCATGAAGTTTTATTTACTTATATACATATAAATATGTTTCAATGTTGTACGGTTAAGGTTTCTTATCAGTGTGGATTACTAAGTACAAATATATGTGACGGCTTATAACCTAATAAAATGGCAAACAAAATGTTCAATAATGGAAAATCATAAGTTCAATATTAAGATAACCTTTAGTTAATTATGAAATTCTCACATGCATATATATAGGGGCCAGCATGTACACACAAACTTACAACCTAATAAAAAAGACAAATAAAATTTTCAATCTGCCCCTGATAGGGTTTCTATTTTTTTTATACTTACGGAGAATTCTGATAACGAATTTAATTAAATGAAATATAGCATGACGTTTTATTTACTTTTATACATATAAATATGTTTCAAAATTGTACGGTTAAGGTTTCTTATCAGTGTGGTTTAATAAAATTCCCATGTACAAACATATGTGACGGCATGTACACACAAACTTATAACCTAATAAAATGTGAAACAAAATGTTCAATAATGGAAAATCATAAGTTCAATATTAAGAAAACCTTTAGTTAATTATGAAACTCTCACATGCATATATATATGGGACAGCATGTACACACACACAAACTTACAATCTAATAATATGTCACACAAAATGCTCAATCTGCCCCTGATCGGGCACCCAACAGGCCCGTTTTGTAGACGAGAAAAAAAGGGGGGCGGTACTACAAGTGCCCATCGGATCCTTTTTGTAGACTAGAAAAAGGGGGTTGGGGGTTGGGCGGTACTTCAGGTGTCCAACTGCTACTTTTTGCAGATGAGAAAAAAGAGGGGGTGGGGGGATTGGGGAGCAGTCGCTCGATTAGAAATCGATGGGACTCTTTAAAAACGCTCGGGTTAAGTCTAGGACTCATTAGAAATATGAGAGGACATTTAAAAATTTGCGGCCCTTTAAAAATGTAGGGCCCCCATTTAAAATCAGAGCTCGATCCTCTCCTGAACGCCTAAGCTCTGCTAAAGGCAAAAAGCTCTAAGCTTTTTCTAATACATCAGCCAGAACACAAACCGAAAGAACGGATGCGCCTAAATGTAGGCAAGGAAATTGTTTTGCTGTTTTGCGGTTTCATACGTATGCGCCTAAAAGTAGGCAATGAAATTGTTTTGCGGTATATATATGTGCGTCGATGTGTATATACTTTTCCTTTCACATTTTTCCTTTCACCGGTTGGTCTGGAACTGGTATTTACACACTACTCATAAGCGGAGCCATCCAAACAACGCCAACGGAGGCTATGAATGTAATACTGAACCTGCTACCCATAGATATAGTAGGCATTAAAAATGCAGCATGTGCAGCTATTAGGCTGAGGAAACTGACCACATAGTCTCACTGCAAACATACTGAAATTCTCGACAGATTCTGCATACCAGAATGGACAGATTTGTGCAAACCACATACCAACTTTAACAAGGGATACGAGATATTAATCCCTGAGAGGGAACAGTGGGTGAATGACCCTGATTGGCCCACTAACAGCATTCAGATCTACACAGATGGATCTAAACTGGATAACAGGGTTGGAGGGGGTGTCTATTCGGGACGATTGGAGATAGAAAGAACGTTTTGCCTTCCGGATCACTGTAGCGTATTTCGGGCCGAGGTTGCGGCCATACAAGACGCTGTGGACTGCCTTAGGGAGAAGGCGGTCTATCAGAAGCACATTTATATTTTCTCAGACAGTCAAGCAGCACTGAAAGCCCTTGACTCTGTCACAGCTAATTCTGAAACTGTAGTAGGCTGTCGCAGATCACTTAACGTGATGGCTGAACAGTATACTCTGCATCTGGTATGGGTTCCGGAACATAAGGGCATACCACGTAATGAAATGGCATATGAACTTGCAAGAAAGGGTACCTCCCTTCCACTTTCGCCATCCTGGAAGAGGTTGGGCATGCCGCCCTCCAGCTGCAAGCTCAAGATAAAGGAGGCTCTGCTGATGGAAGCGGGGGCCAGGTGGAAACATCATGATAGATGCTACACAGCAAAAGCCACATGGCCGGAATGGAATGAGAAGAGATCGCGAGAGTTTCTCACACACCGTAAGAGGGATCTTTCTTAGTTGTAGGTCTTCTCACGGGTCATGTTTGTATTGGACCGCATGCGGAAAGGATTGGAGCTCCAACTAATGATTATTGTAGAAGCTGTGGCAACGAAGAAGAGCCTGAAACTGTTAGGCATCTACTCTGTGAATGTTCAGTGCTCGGTAGAAGAAGGCAACGTTTTATGGGCAAGATGTTTCTCGTTGATGTGACTGATATAGCCGGGGTCAATACACGACGCTTAGTTAGCTTCATAAACTCAACGAAGTGGTTTGATTAGGAGAGTAGGAACAAATCCGTGTGGTTTCACAATGGGCCTATAAAGGCCTAAGTATGCCGCTGCAATGTGGATGGCAGCCACTTGAACCTAACCTAACCTAAAGTCGAAAAAAGTAAAAAAAAATTAAATTTCGCAGGCTCGAAAATTATTTTTTGGGTATGCGTAGTGGAACTTTTTTTCCGGAGCCCAAATCCAATCGAAAAATCGACGGCGCGATATCGGTTAACTTTCGTCCATACAAATCGACTCAGGTTAATATTGTGACGAATATTAGCAACACTAAGGGATACTATCATCTCTAAGCCGATGCTAAGCAATGACTTGTATGCACATCAATAGATCAATTATTATGTCTACACATATGTACGTACACACAGTGGAGAAGAGACGCACAAACACATGAAGATATCTTATCTGAAATGCTTCCAAAAGTATGAAATTATAATTGTGGAAGTTTCGCTCACAAATGCACGCGTATATGAGAAGCTATACACGTGCATCTGTAGTTATAATTATATAGCAGTAACTAAGTAGGTTCTGGAAATGGGAGTGCCTAGAAATATGTGAACGACGAAACCGCACAGTATAAAAGCAGCGACAGTAGAGGCGCGACGATCAGTTTCATTCAAGACGCTATATGGCGAGCAATAGTACTGTTATTTTGAAAGTAATCTAATAAAGGCCATTTTGCATTATTGAATAGTGGAGTTATTTATTCAACAGTTTTGTGATTCGAATGTTAGTAGACGATTGCAAAAAAGAGAAATTGCAGTAAAATCGTCACAATTGGGGTCAGAAGAAGAATTGTTGAATAAACTCCGAAGATTGCGAATACAACTTGGACATGGCAAAGTGGACTGAATTCAAGATCCAGCAACTGAAGAAGGAGTTGGACAGCGGGGGATTGAACACAACCGGCAATAAACTCGAACTTCAGGCACGACTACGACAGGCAATGGAATTTGAGGGAATTAACGTGGAAGAGTATGTCTTTCATCTTGATGGCGAGGAGACAACAAAAATTGAAGAGAAAACGGAACATCGCAGACAGTTACCAGTACAGACTTGAACATGATATTGGCTGCAATATCTGCACAAACATCGACATTAACATTAATGTCGTCGCAAATGTCATCTCAACTGGAGGAACAGAAGACATATATGGCATCACAAATGTAAATATAGGAGGCACGCATTTCAGAAATGTCGACACAGATTACATCCAAGATGGAAACTCAACTGGAAGAACAGAAGACATATATGGCATCTCAGTTGGCTGAACAGTTGAAAGCACAAGAGGCTCGCATATCCTCGCAGCTGGAGGCGCAAGAGATAAGGTATCATCGAAGCTGGAAGCACAAGATACAAAAATTTTACAACTCGAGGACAAAATCGATGCCGAGATTTAAACATTGGGAGGTCGTATACAGGAGCTGCAACTAAATCGCCCAGCTCTTTCAGCAAGCAATCCGAAGGTAAAAACTCCATCTTTAGACGGCTCTATTCCTCTCCAGGCCTTTAAGTCTGAGAAGACCGCAGCAGTGAATAACTGGAATGCTGAAGATAAAGTTGCAGCTCTGTTCGTGGCATTGAAAGGGCCTGCCGCGGAAATCTTACAGACGATTCCAGAGTACGAACGGAACAGTTATGAAGCATTTATGGCCGCTGTCGAGAGACGTTATGGAAGCGAGCATAGAAAAAAGATATACCAAATGGAGTTGCAAAACCGTTACCAAAAAGCAAATGAGACATTGCAGGAGTTTGCTTCGGATGTTGAAAGATTGGCTCATATTGCAAATTCGGACGCACCCGTGGAATACACTGAAAGGGTAAAGGTTCAGAGCTTTATAAACGGCATATGGGATGTCGAAACGAAGCGAGCCACATACGCGAACCCAAAGCAAACGTTTGCTGAAACGGTATCCCATGCATTGACTCAGAAAACGGCGTTACTATTGAGTAAACCAGCATACAAAGCTCATCGTGTGGAAGTAGAAAGGCCAGAGTAGGTAGAAACAATTTTGGAAGCACTGAAGGGATCGCAACAGAAAAATACGGGAGTTATGAAATGTTTCAAGTGCGGGAACCCAGGTCACATTGCATGTCATTCCAACACCGTTCCTAATACTTCCAAAAATGTGGGTGGCCGTAAACGCAGAGCTGACGGGATGAGCAAATCTCCAAGTCCACTCAATCGTTAAACTAAATAGAGTCAGCCGCAAGGGGAGACAGCTGGCTCCCTCAATTGAATGCCCCATAATCTCTATCTCGCAAATTGAAAGAAGGTCGAACAATCTTACTGTCGGAGGACAGGTGGATGGTAAGGAACGTTTACTGACTGTAGATACGGCTGCATCTCATTCCATCATTCAAGCGTATTTAGTCAACAAGAAGATAAGACCATTGTATGGAGCAAGATTGCGTACAGCCACTGGAGAAAACACCACGGTTCAAGGAGAATCAGCATGTGAATTCGCTATTGGGAACGTCACGTCACACAAATTTATAGTGGCAGAGATTGTTGATGAAATCATAACTGGAGTGGACTTCTTAATCGACCAAGGCATCAAGATCGATATGCAAAGCAAGACGATGAGATATAAGAACATGGATGTGCCACTTAATTCCGGCTATGAGAGAGCCTATAGCAGTAGACAAGTGTTGGTGGAAGATAGTCAGCAAATACCACCAAAATCAGAAGCAGTCATCTGGGCAAAGGTTGATGGAGATTGTGGGACAAATAAATTGTGGGTTGTCGAAGCAGCAAACAAATCAACACTGACCGTACTTGTAGGAAAAACCCTGGCTATGAAAAAACAATATGGACGTATTCCGGTAAGAGTACTCAGTGAGTTCAAGTCACCACTAAAACTGACCAAAGGAACTGTAGGGACTTGCTAATATTTTTATTATTGTTTGTTAATATATACTTTATAAATTTTAACTTTGTTATTTGAGATATTTTAGATTTAGGTTGTTTTTGAATTTATTTTTTGCAAAAAGAAAATTTTAGACTTTTATATTGATTAAATTTTTGCAAGAGAAATAAATAATTTTCTTAATACTTAAAATTTATATTTTAAATTCATTAACCAACTACATTGGCGATCTTGGGTGAAGAACGACTGGCACTAATTTGCGGCTAATCAACCTCGACCAACTAACCGAACTGGATAATTTAACATAACATTTTTAACATAACATTAATTTAATTAATTTCATTGTACAACTAAGACTAGTCAGTCTTTTATATGTACATCAGCAATGGGATACATTCTATTATTTAGTATTTATATTTAAAAAACACTACTTAAAAGATAAAATAAAATATATGATTCAAGCTTAATACTAATGCAATGGCACTTAACAATTTAAGGCAGTAAGTGATATAGATAGTAAGTGAAATTTAGAAAATAGAGAAAGACAGGAAATAGAGATTAAGATATTAGCAGCTTATTTGTAGTTAAGAGGCCAGCGTCATATCGAGGTCACTAAAATATGTGTATATTAGCTTTCTGAAGTTGCTTCTATTTAGTTGTGATTTTAAATTTTCTGGAATCCTGTTCCACATTTTAATAGCACTAATGAAAAACAGCCGGCTAGATGTTAGTGTACTATATTTCGGGATTATTAAGCTGTTTAGTCTCTGAGATCTGGTTAATTGAATCTTGTCATACGGATATTTAGGGGTTTTCCATTCCAGCAACTTAAACATGAAATACAGTTCCTGGCGGCCAAATATTGCATAATACTACAACCAAAAATTTTGTCGTGCCATGGTGATATGTGAGCATAACGACTTATGCCATAAACATACCGTGTAACATTGTTGAAGGCTACATTTACCATATTTGCTGATAGCGAGTCAAGTTTACTATATACTAATTTACTATATACTACGCGTACGTAAAATGGGGCACAATCAATTGTATCGCGAGTTTTTTAATGTCTCTAGTGGCGTAAACGCTGCAGACATTCTCAACCTGCGCAGAATAAAGTAAACATTGCTTACCAATTTGTTAACATGATCACCACAGCTAAGTTTATTATTTATTATAAACCCAAGGTTCTTTATTTTGTGAGTGATCTCAAGAGTGGATGTACCAATTACTAAAGGCGGTATATCATCAGGGTCTATTTCGGTTTTACATATGGGTACAACATATGATTTACTTGCATTTAAATACAAAACATTTTTCTGCGCCCAGCACAATATAGCAGACAGATCGTTGTTTACTTTATACCATAAATCTTCTACAAGACCAATACGATTTGAAAGATATAACTGAATGTCATCAGCATACGCATGCGCACTAACATATTTACACACCGAAAATACGTCGTTAATAAACATACTAAACAAGAGCGGGCCAAGGATTGAGCCTAGCGGGACACCTGCTTTGATAGCTCTGAACTGAGATGAGGCATTATCACATATAACACATTGAACTCTTCCCGTTAGATAACTTAACAACAGTTTCGAAGGGCTATCAGAGAACCCGAAAAAATGCCTTAGCTTTCAGCATAAAATAAATAATTGCCTTTTTCCAAGCATCCGGAAAACAGCCACTTGTGAAGATATGGTTAATAATGTGAGTAAGAGCACCTACTATATACGGAAGTAAAATTTTAACAAATTTCAGGTATATACCATCATTTCCAACTGCGTAAGACTTGATCGCCATGACAGCTTTGTATAACCCATTTTCGCTGACGCAGATGAATTCAAAGGGGTTTTGGATTAAAAGTTGTGAGGGCGACTCTGTGTCAACACTAATACTGACGGGGCTTACATTCTCAGTGAATTAATCGTTTATAACATCAGGGTTAATTTCACATTGCATACTATTCTTTCCATGGATGTGCAGACTTTTTAGATTGCTCCACAGCTTCTTAGATGGGAGAGACGGATTCAATTTTAGTTGGCAGTACCGTCTTTTTGCTTGCCTAGTAACAACTGTCGCCGTGTTGCGGGCAACTTTATACTCACACCATGATGCATTCGTCTTTAGCCTTCTCCACTTTGCATGCATCTTATTTCGTTTTTGGATTGCACCACTAACTCTCTTGTTAAACCAAGGGCAAGATTTATTTATAACTTTAGCATTACGTAGGGGCACGGCCGATCAAAAAGGGAAGTCAATTGATTATTAAGAAACTCGAGCTTTGAGTCTACCGACTCGTAATTCCAACATTGATTCCAATAAATGGCGTTACAATCACAGAACAAAGCACTGGTATCTACAGAGCGGAAATCACGGTACGAGAAAGTAACACCAGTAGCAGGACGTTCCAACTATACATCAACAGTACAGAAAAGCAAATCATGGTCCGATATGAAAAATAGTTGGTCAAATTTAAGAATTAAGGCCAGATCAGTTGTAATAAAAAAATCTAGAAGGCTTGGCCTAGCGTTATTAGCGTTTCTTGTAGGTATTTTCTCATTAAAAATAGTTAGTCCAGCTGCTGATATTTGATCAAGCAGTTTGATACTAATCGAATCTTTCACAATTTTAAGCGATTTTCTGCAATATATAGCAGGTCGCAGATATACAAATGATATCTACCAACGAATTGTTAAAAATATATCTAACATAGTCCATCTTATCAGAGCACAGGCTCCGTGCATTAAAGTGAACTACGTTAAGACCACGCTTCCCAAGGCAGTCGGTTCTATGTACCGTAGCGACTCGGGATTTTTCCCGACCAAGGACTGTCATTTCAGTGTGACCCCATTTAATTTGTTTCGTCCCTCCCACAAATTGTCATCCTCCCAGCAGCTCCTTGCAGCAGGACTGCTACATATTCTCTTACTCCGGGAAGGTATCGAACCCAATCCGGGTCCGTCTCCTGACCCCGGTCCTGAGAAATGGTTTTGCTGCATTTGCCAGAAAAGAATCTTTTTAGGACGGTCATACTCTGTTCAGTGTGTCTCGTGCAAGGGATGGTTGCATCGGACAGGTTGTTCTGGGCTTGATCCCAAAACCCGACGTCCACGTAACTTTTATAAATCTTTTGTGGCTCCTTGCTGCTCACGCCCAAGGGCGTCCCGTAGTCTACGCCTAAGCGTATCCCCACTACCTTCCAGCAGCTTCGCTGCTCAGCAAGCCACAACAAGTACCCGCTGCTGCTCGCGCCCCACGGCGCCAACAACTCAAACAGCTGATACCACTCATAACTACTACCTTCGTAGTAGAGCTGGTAGCAATGCTGAGCATCAGCCCCTGCCCCCGTCTTCTTCTCCCCCCCTCTTTTCTGGCAGCAATCGTGCAGGTCAGGGAAACAGACTCTTAGTCCCTGCCTCCGTTTGCACCGTCAGCCAGCACAGAATATATAGGTTTGCGACATCCGCTCAATGCAGCTCCTGCCTTGGGTGGTGCCACTTTCCTAGATGTTCTGGTCTCCGCGACGGCAACCCCTCGACGGGTTTCATCGCGCCATGTTGCCAGGTCGCAAACCCAAATCATCCGGGTACCCCAATGCATGCCCAAGGGCGCCCAGTCCCAAGGCCATAACAGCAATTGCGTCCTGGCCTTCCACAACCTAGGCGTAGTCACCCCTCACTTACCCCTAGAGTGGCGGCGTCATCCCTCATGCACTTCAGATTTCTGCAGTTCAACTGTAATGGACTAACTGGGAAGATTACGGAGATAGTCGATTTCATGAAGCGGCACAACATCCGCATTGCTGCGATTCAAGAGACTAAACTCACAGCAAGATCTGCATTGCAGACCTGCTCTGGTTATAATGTCCACAAGAAAGACCGCGAGAGCGGAAATGGAGGCGGCCTCGCGTTTATTATACACCACTCTGTGCAATATCATATATTTGATCCTGGCATTGACCGCAGTGACAATGTCTTAGAACGTCAAGGCCTATCTGTCCGGTCAGGCGATGCAAATCTAGAAATCATCAATATCTACATCCCTCCTGTCACCTGTTGCCCCAGTGGATACCGCCCTAATATCGAGGACTTACTCACTGGCAGCAATCGCATTATCTTAGGCGATTTCAATGCCCATCACGACCTATGGCATTCAAACTTGCGGGCGGACGGTAGGGGTGAGATGTTGGCGGATCAAATAGACGAAACGACGTTCTGCACAATAAACGGAGACACCCCCACACGTATGGTAGGAAGCTGTCATAGCTCGCCAGACATCTCAATCGTGAGCGCAGAACTCGTAAACTGCGTCAACTGGCAGCCGATGGTAACATTGGCATCCGACCACCTGCCCATACTTATTTCGTTCGAGCGTACCGCCGACTTCATCGTCACCGAAAAACGCACTTTCATAAACTTCAAAAAAGGAAAGTGGGAAGAATATAAATCTGCAACAGACAGCAGCTTTGCTGCCCTCCCTATCCCGACTGATGCCCGCCAAGGGGAGCGTGCCTTCCGTAAGGTCATTGAATCCGCCTCGGCACATTTCATTCCCGCCGGGAGAATTCCCGAAATCCTGCCACACTTCCCGGCGGAGGCCGCGAGCTTAGCGAGGGAACGCGACCTTATAAGACAGCTTGATCCAGGCGACCCCCAAATAAGGGATATAAACCAACGCATCAGATTGCTTGTCGACGAACACAAGCGGGCGAAATGGGAAGAGCACCTAAGAGGTTGTAACTTCTCTACCGGTGTAGGTAAACTTTGGTCCACCGTAAAGTCCCTATCGAATCCGACTAAGCACAAAGACAAAGTTTCCATCGCCTTTGGCGATAAGGTGCAGTCGGATGCGAAAAAATGCGCAAGCGCTTTCTGCCGACAATATATAATGCATCCTACGGTCGACAAAGATAGACGGAGAGCCAATAGACACGCACATAAACACAAACTCAGCGCGTCACCAATTACCATCACCGTTAGAGAGGTTGAGGACGCCATTGGTCGCGCTAAACCATCCAAAGCAGTGGGCCCAGACGGCATAGCCATGCCGATGCTTAAAAACCTAGGGAAAGAGGGTTTCAAATATTTAGCGCATGTCTTCAACCTGTCTCTTTCCACCTTTGTCATACCCGAGAAATGGAAAATGGCCAAGGTGGTCCCGCTACTAAAGCCTGGGAAACCAGCTAACGTAGGTGAGTCATATCGTCCGATATCTCTCCTATCGCCAGTGGCAAAGACGCTTGAAGCCATTTTGCTCCCTTATTTCCAAGCACATTTGCAGCTAGCCCCTCATCAGCATGGTTTCAGAAAACTCCATAGCACTACCTCCGCGCTAAATGTCATTAGCACCCAGATAAATTGCGGTTTGAATCAATATCCCCACCATAGAACAGTACTCGTAGCGTTAGACCTATCAAAAGCTTTTGATACGGTCAACCATGGCTCGTTACTGCAAGACCTGGAAGGGTCTACCCTTCCCCCATGTCTTAAAAGGTGGACCGCAAATTATCTGGGTGGTCGGCAGGCATCGGTGCAATTCAGAAACGAAACATCAAAACAAAGGAGAATTAAACAAGGGGTACCACAGGGTGGTGTCCTATCCCCGCTTTTGTTTAATTTCTACATATCTAAGCTACCTTCACCACCGGAAGGAGTCACAATCGTTTCCTACGCCGATGACTGCACAATAATGGCCACAGGCCCAGGCCCAAAGATCGATGAGCTATGCAATAAAATAAACGGCTATCTCCCTGATCTCTCCAGTTTTTCGCCTCGCGAAACCTGGCATTGTCACCGACTAAATCTTCCGCGACCTTATTTACAACATGGACGCCCCAAATGTCGACAATATTGAACATCCACGTCGATGGCACTACGCTACCGACTGCCCTACACCCCAAAATCTTGGGTGTGACGATTGATCAGGATCTACATTTTGGTGCGCACGCAACCGCAATTGTTCCAAGAATTCAGAGCCGTAATAAAATCCTCAAATCCCTTGCTGGCAGTACCTGGGGAAAAGATAAAGAAACGCTCTTGACCACATACAAAGCAATTAGCCGGCCGATTACGTGCTACGCGTCACCCATATGGTCGCCAAGCCTAAAAACTACACACTGGAAGAAACTACAAGCCTGCCAAAATACTGCTCTCAGAATCGCCACGGGCTGTCTTCTTATGTCCCCAGAACACCATCTGCATAATGAGGCGAGAATATGAGATGCTGACCAAACAGTTTCTGTTGAATACCCAGAAACCTGGGCATCCCAACAGACATCTGAATGACGAACCAGCACCGCCTAGGGGCCTAAGGAGTCATCTCCGTAAGCATTTTGAGGAAATACGGCACCTGAGAACCCAGCCGTATGAAGCGGAAAAACACAAGCAGGTCCTTGGTGAACTCCATAGACAGGCGTCGGACCTTTATGTCGGGAATTACCCGGTGAATCCAGTACTTGAAGAAAAATATCCAGAACTCGCAGAAGAGGAACGCATACTCCCCAGGGAAACGCGTGTCACTCTTGCTCAACTTCGTTCTGGATACTGTAACAGGTTAAACTCTTACCTATCCAGAATCAACCCCGACATACAAAATGTATGCCCTGCTTGCAATGTGTCCCCACATGACACCAACCATCTCTTTAATTGTAATGTGGAACCAACGCCTCTAACACCCCTTTCCTTATGGTCCACCCCTGTTGAAACGGCAAGTTTCCTTGGACTCCCGTTAGAGGATATTGATGACAATTTGTGATCGGTCGCGGCTATTAGGTGGGGCGATCATTGCTACAACAACAACAACAACGTTAAGACCATTCGATTGTTTACACAGTATATCCAACATCACCTTGTGTTTATCATTAGTGCAGAATATTTGTTGAACAGTCACGTTAAATGATACACAACTTCAATGAAAACATCAATGCAAACATTTCTAATCAGCAGCAAAACAAATATGCAAATTTGCCTAGTGATACAAGTAAAGTAAAGATAAGCAAACAGAGGGCAAGTAAATAGTACAGGAAAAACAAGTGTAAGAAGAATTGGAGAAGTAAACAGGAAAAAGAAGAAGTGTAAGCAAAAATTAGAGCAAATAAGAATATAGAAAAAAGCAACACCATACATTGAAAAAGAAATAAGAGATGTGAGAGAAAAATGCTGAGTGAAACTTAAATCAAACAAAACAAATAAATCACCGCATGAGAAAATCATTCTTCCTATTCTATGATGTGCCGACAATTTCATCAATTTCTTGTTTACCATTTACACGAGTCGCCTTCTCCCCGTCTCTTTTACGTACAAACACTTGCCCGCGTATCGAGAAAGCAGCCGCCAGATGTTTTTGGCGTTTGAGCTGGGCTGCATAATACATAAGCTCACGTTTTGCTCTAGACAAACTTTCGTGCAGGTGAATGTTCGCTGCACCTTCAACAGCAATATCATGTAAAGTAAGAGCTCTCTTATTGGCTTTGCAGTAGCCAGCTACCGATATGAAGAGTTTACTGCGTGCATATGACGAGTGAAGTTTCACGATGATGGGTGAGGAAGTCGACGCCGAAGTCGGAAGAAAATTATATCAATAATTGTGTTCTTAAACGATTTTTAAATTAATTGCTGCAGAATGTACATTGGATATTTCTGATACTTCGGACACTTTCGCTGAAAGTTATTGTTATACATGTCGCTGGTGTTGGCTGCTGATTTAATGTATCTGTTGTTGGTGGCATACATGCGGGTGTTGGTAGTTGCTGTTCATCTTCAGCTTCATTTAGAGTAGTTTCGTTACTACTTTTCTCATTTTGTTTTTTAAATTTTGAGGCAACAACATCAATTAAGAAACCAGCATCCGCTAATAGTTTTAGACCTTGTTTCATATTACGTGGCAATTAAATAAATGAACGTATACGTGCTCCCTCTATTACATATTCAGGATATTCAAGTCGATATAAATCAATGTTACTATTACCACAACTGTGTGTATTACTGAGGCTGTGGTTATTGTATTACGCCGCTGCTGTTGTTGTCGCACCTCTACTAGCTATGCTATTATATTGATACGTAACAACGCCTAAACCAATTGTTGCAGCAGCCGTCGTCAGATCCTCACCAATATTGTTGCTTTTCTACACATTTGATTCACCACTACCGATAGCAACAGCAATTTTTGTTGAACTTGTCACTTATTAAAAATTAAAAAGAACGATCAAATACATATATACAAAATTTATAGCTTATAAGAAGTTGCGATTTTGTTGTCAATCATTGACTTTGAAAACAACGTTAAGAAGAAAACATCATCATAATAATCGAGTATCTTTATCATATGCAATTGATTTGTCATTTAACATAATCATTTGTTGCCAATCATTGACATTGTAGTGGAAATTAAATTGGTGAGCTGTCTCGTATTATTTTATGTTTGATATTTGTATGTATTTATTTTTATATGTATGTATTTAAGTATTTACACATACGATAATTTAAACTAAATATTTTAAATTATATATTTAAAATATTTTTAACTGTAACCACTCTCTTCCAGAAATTTCCTTTCTTCTTTTTATAATTATAATTATTATTTATTTATTAATTATAATTATTATTTATTTATTAATTATAATTATAGTTCCAATAAATATATTTGATTTACTCTTAATTGAAAATTTACTTTAAAATCATAATTAATTAGTTAAAATGTTTCGTTCTCCACAGCACAACAATGCACACAATATACAAACTACACTCACAAGCAATTTAAATGACTCACTAATTAATTTACCAAATGAAAATTTTTCTGAACATATTATTAATCCTTATGAAAATACTAGAACAAATGAAATTTCTGCAACGTCAATTAAACTTCCACAATTTTGGACTAATTGTCCTGACGCATGGTTTTTACATGCAGAAATGCAATTTAGCATTAAAGGTATTACTCAAGAGAATACTAAGTACGAATATATTGTAACAGCACTTCCGCAGGAAGTAATTATAACTATTTTAGATTTCATTCAAAATCCTCCTCAGAATAATAAGTATTCTGATCTTAAAAAAGTTCTGATAGATAGATTTTCACTTAGTAAAAATTCTAAAATAAATAAAATTTTAAGTGATTCTGAGATGGGTGGCCGTAAAACCTCAGATCTTTATCGCTCATTAGTTTTGCTTGCAGGTTCAAATTTTAGTGAAAATATTTAAAAAAAACTTTGGATGAGGAAATTACCAAAGAACTTAAATGCAATTTTAGTAAGTTCAACTTCAAATAATATTAACGAGCTAACGAATTTAGCGGAAAATATTTAGGAGGTGATTAATAAAAATGAAGTTTTCACGGTTAACAATATTTTAGATAATAGATCTCAAAATTCTGTTATTGAAAATTTAGTTAAAACAACTTCTCTTATTTGCGAAAATTTTCAAAAATTATCCCTAGAATTATAAGAAATTAAAACTCAAATTAATGAAAATCGTTCACGATCACGATCAAATAAAAGAAATAGTTTTCGAAATATATTTAGACGTAGATCTAATTCACGTAATAACCCAAATTGGTTGTGCAGATTTCACTATACATTTGGAGATGAAGCAATTAAGTGTGAACAACCTTGTTCATATAGTAAAAATCAAAATTCAACAAACTAAATTCGTCCGTTGTTGCAGCGACAAACAACGGAAATTTGGAATTTTCAACTCGTCGCTTATTTATTTTTGATAAAAAAACAAACTAAATTTTTTGATAGATACTGGAGCAGAAATTTCAGTATTACCTGCATCAAAATTTCCACATGCAAAACGTTCGGATATTATTCTTACTGCAGCTAATGGTTCAACAATGTCTACCTATGAAAAGAAGGTATTAAATGTAAACTTAGGTTTACGTCGTGAATTTCCCTTTGCGTTTTTGATAGCTGAAATAGCAAAACCCATTATCGGAGCTGACTTTCTTTTAAATATGGTCTTTTTTTATGTGATGGTAGCGTGAGCTTTTCTGATCCTCCAACAGTGGCAAACCTTTTCAATGATCACTCTCTATCAATAGGGCAATCACCTGTTTTCGAATTCTCCGCTCTGATACCTGAGTTCTCGAATTCGGGAAATAGTTTTTTTTTCGAGCCATTTACTGGCATTGAAGTTTTAAAAGAAATTAATTCTCTGAATAACTCTAGATCATGTGGTTGTGATGGAATTTCGAATCAGACTCTTAAATATGTGGCACTAAATGTAGTTGATATCCTAACGCATTTGTTTAATATGAGTATTTTAGGTGGATCATTTCCTTTAGACTTAAAATGCGCTATTGCCATGCCTTTATTTAAAAAGGGTGACAAAACGGATATAAATAACTACAGACCTATTTCATTACTGCCTTCAATTTCAAAAATTTTTGAAAAACTGGTTAAAGGTCGAATCCTATCATTTCTTGACAATAATAACTATTTCAGCTCAATGCAATTCGGGTTCAGATATGGGCGGTCAACAGAAGATGCCCTGCTGGACTTTTGTTCTCACATATATAGGGAACTAGACAATAAAAAGAACTGTGCTGGACTGTTCGTTGATATCACTAAAGCATTTGACATGGTTGATCACCAAATTTTATTAGACAAATTGTATTTTGCGGGCTTCCGTGGGTTTATATATAATTGGTTTAAATCTTATTTGTCAGGAAGAATTCAAAAAGTAAAAGTTGGAAGTAGTATAAGTAACCCAGTTACAATTAGCTTAGGTGTACCTCAAGGATCTGTCTTAGGTCCTATTCTATTTTTGATTTACCTTAATTCAATATTCTGGCTGCCATTGTATGGAAAAGTAACAGCCTTCGCTGACGACCTTGCTATCGCCTATTGTTCATCGGCCTATCTGGATTTAGTAGCAGGAATCAGTAACGATGTGCATTTGCTAAGAGTGTGGCTTGCAGCACATAAGCTCTGTGTCAGCAAGAAAACGAAGTTGATGTATTTCAATTTGCATCCAAAATCCTCACCTGACATAGCCATTGTATTCCATGCTACTGACTGCAAACGTTTTGTACTAAATAATTTTCTGTTCTGTGCATCGTTTAAAGCTGAAGTAAATTGTTCCGATAAGTGCTTCACTATTGAAAAAGTAAGCGACTTCCAATATCTTGGTGTTATTGTTGACCAAAACTTGAGTTGGTCTACGCATATTTCTCGTTTGAAGTCCTACTTGCGATCTTCCGTTCGTTATTTTTACAATTTAAGAAAAGTTTGTTCAAACGAAACACTTAAAACTATTTACTACGCTTTAGTCCACTCCAAGCTCCAATATGGTATAACCTGTTGGGGTGGCGCTGCAGGTAATAAAATCCAGCAGCTTCTAACTATTCAAAAATGGGTCATAAGAAAAATATGTAATGTTGATCGTTTTCACCACTCTATGGAGTTGTTTAGGGATCTGAAAGTTCTTCCTGTTAAGCATATGTACTACTATAAAACGTTAAAGATATATTTCATTCGCTGTGGGTATTTACATAGCCTGGTATCGGATAGTTATAACTTGAGGCAAAACTCATATGGACTTGTGTATGTCCCGACCTCTCGAACAACCAACTTCAACAACTTCTTTACTATCGTTTCTTGTAAAGCTTTTAATGCGTTGCCTGCATGTATACGTGTCACTAGAAACCTGAATGAGTTTTTGGGAAAGGTTAAATCTTTTCTACTAGAGAAATCACACGAAGACATCAAAATTTTGCTGAACCATAGCACTTAAAAAAATATATGTACATATTGTATTAATATATTTTATTACTTATTATTTTTAATCAAACTTCACCCCACGCACTATTTTACATATTTTTGAATTCAATTTTATTCGGAGATGGCATTCGATACTAAAATACATATATTTTTACAGAATGCCTTACTTTTCTTTCTGTAATTATGGTTAATTTAATTTAAGTCGCTATTGTAACATATATGCTGTTTTGAAAGAAAATGAATAAAAAATGAAATGAATGAAATGAAAAATATTAAACAAAAACGTTTAGTAGATCCATTGACAAATCTATCTGTTAACACAATTTCATATTTTTGTAACATTCCTCTTCCCAAATTGTTTACTGTTGATAATCAATATACAAAATTATTTAAAAAGTTTCCATTACTTATTACTGAACCAGATTATACAAAGCCAGTAAAACATACCACGGTACACAAACTTATAACAGAAGGTAATCTTCCATATTCGAAGCCCAGGCGCTTAGACCCAATTAAATATAAAATTGCTAAAAGTGAATTTGATTTTTTAGTCTAGTTCTTCAGTAGCTTCTCCACTTCACTTAGTACAAAAAAAAGAACCAAATGACTGGCGTCCTTGTGGTGATTTCAGAAAATTAAATGTTTGTACCATACCAGATCGTTATCCATTACCGCATATTCAGGATTTCAATATGAATCTCCATAATAAAAAGATATTTTCAAAGTTAGACTTAGTTAGAGCTTATCATCAAATACCTATGGCTAAAGAGGACATTTATAAAACTGCGATTACCACTCCTTTTGGCATGTTTGAATTTATTAGAATGCCCTTTGGTCTAAGAAATTCAGCTCAAACTTTTCAAAGATTCATAAATGAAGTAGTAGGTGACCTAGATTTTATATTTACCTATATCGACGACATACTTATCGCAAGTGAAGACGAAGATAAACATTTAAAAGATTTAAATATATTTTTTCAGCGTCTGACAGAATACGGTTTGAATATTAAACCCAGTAAATGTACTTTTGGAGTTATGAGCATTGACTTTTTGGGACATAATATATCTAGCTCAGGGATCCGACCATCGGATGACAAAGTATCAGCTATTCGTAGTTTCGAACGCCCAAGGACAATTAAACAAGCACAAAAATTTATTGGAATGGTTAACTACTATCATCGTTATATACCAAAATTAGCTGAGTACACAGGAAAATTATACGATTTAATCAATCGAACGGATTAGAAACGAGACAAGACTTTAGTTTGGGATGACACATCCAATATAGCATTTGAAAGTATTAAAGAAAGGTTTGCATCTACGATATTGTTAAATCATTTTAACAGAGATGCAAAACTATCTTTAGACGTAGATGCTTCTAATACGGCAATTGGTGGCGTAATACATCAATCGTTTAATCGTATTTTAGAGCCACTCTCATTCTTTTCAAAGAAACTGTATCCGTCTGAAATTAAATACAGTACATTTGATAGAGAATTTTTGGCTATTTATTTGAATATTAAGCATTTTCGCTATCTCTTAGAAGGACGTCAATTCACAGTGTATACTGATCATAAGCCTTTGATATTTGCTTTAAATTCAAAGACTGAAAGAAGAAGAAGGAATTTATCGCACAATTTACCAATGACATTCAGTATATAAAAGGGAAAGAAAATATTGTAGCTGACACATTATGAAGAGCATTTGAAGTTAATGCCATTAAAAGTACAGAATTAAATTTCAAAATATTACAAGTTGAACAAGAAAAAGATGAGGAACTTAATCAGTTGAAATCTGGAGAACAATCGCAAAATCTTAAATTTATTCAAATTCCGATTTTAAATTTTAATATTTTTTGTGATATGGCAGGTGAAAATCCTAGAGCTTTTATACCGAAAAGTTGACGAAAGACAGTGTTAAATATGCTACATGGGATTACACATCCTGGGATTAGAGCTACATGTCGTCTAATTAATAAAAAATATTTTTGGCCAAAAATGAACAAAGAAATAAATATCTGGTCGAGAGAACGTATAAATTGTCAAAAATCAAAAGTAAATCGTTACATTAAATCTCCAGTAACTAAAATTCCTATTCCTAAAAAAAGATTTGAACATATTCATTTAGACATTGTTGGACCTCTACCTATTTCGAAAGGATATCGTTATATATTAAAAATAATTGACAGGTTTACACGTTGGCCAGAGGCTTATGCACTAAGAGAAATTTCGGCATCTGAAATAGCAAATAAATTTGTTAGGGAATATGTTTCACGGTTTGGAGTACCGTTGCAAATCACTACTGATCAGGGAGCGCAATTTACGTCAAAATTATTTGCTGAATTAATGAGATTGCTAGGTAGTCATCATATTACAACTTCTGCATATCATTCGCAAGGAAATGGTATGATAGAAAGGTTCCATAGGCAGTTAAATGCTACGATTATGGCTAAAAATGGAAAAAGTAGTTGGTATGATCAGTTACCGATACTTCTAGGTTTACGATCAGTATATAAGGAAAGTATTCCGGCCACATCTTCTGAGATGGTTTTCGGAAAAAATTTACGTCTACCTGGAGAAATGATAGTTCCTTCTGAAGAAAATATTTCTCCAGAAGAACTTTTACAAAGTTTAAAAACAAATTTTAAAAATTTAAATTCAAACTTAACACATAACAAAAATCTTAATACAGACATTTATATTCCAAAAGATTTGGAAACTTGCAAATATGTTTTTGTTCGGGTTATTAATAAAATAAATTTACAACATCCATTTGAGGGACCTTTCAAAATTGTGGAAAAAGACAAAAAATATTTTAAGCTAGAAATAGATGGTGATATTAAAATAGTTCCGATAGATAGACTTAAACCAGCTTTTATTGAAGTTGAACAAATATTAGACACTAACCATTACACTAACAACACCACAAAAATTAAGAGACATGTTACGCTTTATTTATTTGACATTAATTCTCTGGAAGGGGGAGTATTGTAGGGACTTTGTTAATATTTTTATTATTGTTTGTTAATATCTATTTTATAAATTTTAACTTTGTTATTTGAGATATTTTAGATTTAGGTTGTTTTTGAATTTATGTTTTTCAAAAAGAAAATTTTAGACTTTTATGTTGATTGAATTTTTGTAAGAGAAATAAATAATTTTCTTAATACTAAAAATTTATATTTTAAATTCATTAACCAACTACATTGGGGAGCATTTTAGGGATTTTGTTAATATTTTTATTATAGTTTGTTAATATTTACTTTATAAATTTTAACTTTGTTTTTTGAGATATTTTAGATTTAGGTTGTTTTTGAATTTATGTTTTTCAAAAAGAAAATTTTAGAATGTTATGTTGATTGAATTTTTGTAAGAGAAATAAATATTTTCTTAATACTAAAAATTTATATTTTAAATTCATTAAACAACTACAGGAGCTATATTGGGAAGATGTCAAGAGGCTGAAGTAGTTATTAACTGAGCAACACTGATCTTTCAAATGATATCACGGCTTGGACGGAGGGGCTAGAGGAAAATTATCAGAGTAAGGCAAAGCTACTGCTCCTAAAATACGCAAACATATTTGACCAGGATGGTTCCAAACCAGGCCGCACCAAGGTTGTGAAACATCAAATTGACACTGGAGACGCGAGGCCGATACGTCAAGCTCCTCGTAGTGTTCCACTGACTCAAATCGTACAAGAAATTAGCGACAGCGGAGTCATTGAATCGTCAGCTAGTCCATGGAGCTCACCTGTGGTACTTGTGAAGGAGAAGGATGGGAAAATGAGGTTTTGCGTGGGCTACCGCAAGTTGAACGACGTCACGAAAAAGGATAGCTACCCATTTCCAAGAATTGACGACACCCTGGACTCGCTCTCTGGTACGAAATGGTTTTCCACACTATACTTGAAAAGTGGCTACTGGCATGTGGAGGTGAAGGAGGAAGACAAAGAGAAAACAGCCTTCAGTGTTGGCGATGGTCTTTGGCAATTTACAGTGATGCCTTTTGGACGTTGTAATACACCAGCAACTTTTGAGAGACTCATGGACCAAGTACTCAAAGGACTACATTGGAAAACATGCTTGGTGTACCTGGACGACATCATGGTATTGGGAGAGAATTTTGATGCACATCTTAAGAACTTGGAGGAAGTTTTCCAGAGAATAGCTGGCGCTGGTCCGAAGTTAAGTCCTAAAAAGTGTGCGCTGTTTAAAAAGGAAGTAAATTATTTGGGTCACAAGGCAACGACAGAGGGCATCTGCACTGCGAAGGAAAAGATAGAGGCTGTAAAGGATTGGCCAAGACTACAGAACCTACATGAATTGAAAAGTTTCCTTGGGCTGTGCACATATTACCGCCGATTTGTACCAAATTTTTCCAGCGTATCCCATAGCCTCCCTGAGCTTACAAGAAAAAATAAAGCTTTTGAATGGAAGAAGGAGCAAGAAGTGGCTTTCCATACATTGAAGGAGCGTTTGTGCACTGCCCCAATGTTAGCATATCCGATTCCAGGAGCAACATTTATTCCAGATACAGATGCGAGTGGATATGCTATAGGAGGCGTTTTATTACAACTGGTCGATAGACAGGAGAAAGTAGTTGCATATTACAGTCGTTCAACTGGAAAACCAGAGAGGAACTACTTCGTTACGCGGAGAGCTGTTGGCATTGGTAGAGTGCATTAAACATTTTCGCAAATACCTCTACGGCCAGCGATTCCGTGTCAGGACAGATCACGTAGCTTTGAAATGGCTTCTGCAGTTCCGTAATCCGGAAGGACAATTGGCACGGTGGATCGAGCGACTACAAAGCTATGACTTTTCCATTGAGCATCGAAAAGGTAGTACCCATGGAAATGGAGATGCAATACACAAAGACCATGTAGTTTGGAATGCAAGCACTGTTCTAAGGCCGAGGCTAAAGAAGACAGTATAGATGTCTGGCTAATGACTATAACGTGTACGGATGAATGGGACAAGGAACAACTAAGAAAGTGTCAGCTAGAAGATACAGATCTGTCACATGTTATGCAAGGGCTGAAACGAAACGAAAGGCCAAACAGAGAAGAGATGTCAGCAGAGAGTCCCATTGCGAAGTCATATTGGGCACAGTGGAACAGTTTAGAATGATATCTGGTTGCCTTCATCGAGTATGGGAGAGTGAGGATGGTCAATGCAAGAAGAAACTGATAGTTGTTCCCAGAAAGAGGATTCCTGACGTGCTCAGCGAGCTGCATAATGGTCCAAGTGGACGTCATCTTGCAATCACGAAGACGCTCGAGAAAATTAAGCAGAGATTCTATTGGGTTGGTTGCCGTCAGTCGGTCACCGAGTGGATAGCCAACTGTAAGGTTTGCAACAGTGCGAAAGGGTCCAAAACACGAAGTAATGGCCAGATGAAGCAGTATATTTCAGATGCACCATTTGAAAGGATCGCCATGGATGCCGCAGGTCCATTTCCTACTAGCAACCGCTGCAACAAATACGTACTGGTGGTTATGGATTATTTCAGTAAATGGCTAGAGGTATACCCAATCCCAAACCAAGAAGCAGAAACAGTACCAGAAGTGGTTACAAACGATTGGGTTGCATGATATGGTGTACCAATGGAGTTACATTCTGACCAAGGCAGGAATTTCGAATCAGCTGTGTTCCAGGAAATGTGTATATCATTGGGCATTCGAAAAACACGTACAACTGCATTGCATCCCAAGTCCGATGATATGGTAGAACGTTTCGTTAGAACATTGGAGGAGCATTTAAGGAAAGTAGTAGACAAGTACCATAAGGACTGGGATATACTCATATCACTATTCTTGATGGCCTACCGATCGGCAGTACATGAGACAACGGGCCAAACTCCCGCAAAGGTAATTTTTGGCAATGACCTTCGACTACCAGCTGATTTAAAGTATGGGATAGATGCCGATACGGAGAGAAATGTTAAGAAATCCACCGGTGTCTTGGAAGAAGAGCTGAGAGAGATACAGGATCTGGTAAGGCAACGAGCAAAGATTATGAGTGGCAATATGAAAGCGAGGTACGATAAAGCAATTAATTAGGAAGGGTTTCAGGAAGAATATTTGGTGCTGTTATACAACCCACACGAAAAAAAGGTTTGTCCCCAAAATTGCAGTGTAATTGGGAAGGCCCATACAAAGTTGTAAAACGGATGTTGTTGTTGTTGTTGTTGTAGCGATAAGGTTGCTCCCCGAAGGCTTTGGGGAGTGCTATCGATGTAATGGTCCTTTGCCGAATACAGATCCGGTACGCTCCGGTACCGCAGCACCATAAGGTGCTAGCCCGACCATCTCGGGAACGATTTATGTGGCCACATTAAACCTTCAGTCCATCCCCTCCCTCCCCACCCCCAAGTTCCATGAGGAGCTTGGAGTTGCCAGAGCCTCGTCTGTTAGTCAAACAGGATTCGCCGCGGATAGGTGAGGTAGACAATTGGGTTTCGAGAAGCTATATATTGCGCTGGCAACCTGAAGGGTTGCGCTACACAGCCCCTTGAATCTGGTATTTTAGTCGCCTCTTACGACAGGCATACCTACCGCGGGAATATTCTGACCCCCTAACCCGCTGGGGTTTGTAAAACGGATCGAAAGATGTAGTGTACCGCATACAAACCATTGGCAAACCACGAACCGAAATGAAAGTGGTTCATTCGGAGAAGTTAGCAGCGTTTAGATCGAGAGATTTGTCTGATCGGGACGATCAGACTTAAGTGGAGGGCAGTGCGACGAATATTAGCAACACTAAGGGATACTATCATCTCTAAGCCAACGCTAAGCAGTGACTTGTATGTATCAATAGATCAATCATTATGTCTACATATATGTACGTACACGCAGTGTAGAAGAGACGCACAAACACATGCAGATATCTTATCTGAGATGCTCCCAAAAGTATGCAATTATAATTGTGGAAGTGTCGGTCACAAATACACGCGCGTATGAGAAGCTATAGACGTGCATCTGTAGTTATAATTATATAGCAGTAACTGAGTAAATTCTGGAAATGGAAGCGCCTGGAAATATGTGAACGACGAAACCGCACAATATAAAAGCAGCAACAGTAGAGGCGCGACGATCTGTTTCATTTAAGACGCTATCTGGCGAGCAATATTAGTGTTATTTTGAAAGTAGTTTAATAAAGGCCATTTTGCATTATTGAATAGTGGAGTTATTTATTCAACAGTTTAGTGATTCGAACGTTAGCAGAAGATTGCAAATAAGAGGAAATGCAGTAAAATCCTTACAATATTATAAAATATGTAATAGGGAAAATATGTTTGCCGGTTTTGAGTACAATAAGAGCGTGTGGTTATGCACCAGTTAATTTGGTATACGTATTTGTATATATGGGTTTTCCAAGCAGATATATACAGGCAGTGGCGCGGGACCAAATTTTTTGTATAGATATTTATAATATATAAACTGGCACAAGTGGGAGACTCGAATTTGGGAATTATGCGGTTATATTTTGTTCGTTTGTTGGGATTAAGAACGAGAGACTCAATACAGTGCGATTATGCCCGTGAGGCAGCAATTAATAACGGGCATGTGCCAGTGGGTATACGTTAGAGATTTGAGTATATTATGTTATAAGTATATTATATAAGTATATATGTTTGTGTGTAGCGGATTTTTTTTTTCCAAGTTTCTCGAGATTTATATTTGAGAGATAAGAGATTATATATTTCGAATTCACCGTAAATTGGAACCGCTATGAGACTTACTTACGCAATATATGCGCACATACCGCTGGTTTCAATTCTACTATGTTTTGAGCGTACTGTACCGTGATGTTACCTCTTTGTAGTTTCTGTACCACTATTGCTTTGTACCACTATTGCAGGTCTAGTGCTCGTGATATCAAATAAATATTTATGAATTTCAGAGACACTATAATGTGCATTAAAGCATTTAACACCAGCACTTATCCTTGTTTATTTATTATTTTTTTTGTGAAAATGGGTTTTCTTTTTCATGTAAGTGACACGTTTTAGTGGTAAGTGATTTTTCTTTTTCCGGTAAGTAATTTTTCTTTTTGAGGTAAGTGATTTTTCTTTTTCAGGTAAGTGGACATTTTTTTCCGGTAAGTAATTTTTCTTTTCCAGGTAAGTGAATTTTCGTAGGTATAATTTTCTTCACAAATACTACTTTTTTTATTTAATGATTCTTTATTATATTTATTATATTCCCACGGTATTTTTATACTCAGTTGAGCAGAGCTCACAGAGTATATTAACTTTGATTGGATAACGGTTGGTTGTACAGGTATAAAGGAATCGAGATAGATATAGACTTCCATATATCAAAATCATCAGGATCGAAAAAAAATTTGATTGAGCCATGTCCGTCCGTCCGTTAACACGATAACTTGAGTAAATTTTGACGTATCTTGATGAAATTTGGTACGTAGGTTCCTGAGCACTCATCTCAGATCGCTGTTTAAAATGAACAATATCGGACTATAACCACGCCCACTTTTTCGATATCGAAAATTTCGAAAAACCGAAAAAGTGCGATAATTCATTACCAAAGACGAATAAAGCGATGAAACTTTGTAGGTGAGTTGAGCTTATGACGCAGAATAGAAAATTAGTAAAATTTTGGACAATGGGCGTGGCACCGCCCACTTTTAAAAGAAGGTAATTTAGAAGTTTTGCAAGCTGTAATTTGGCAGCCGTTGAAGATATAATTATGAAGTTTGGCAGGAACGTTACTCTTATTACTATATGTCTGCTTATTAAAAATTAGCAAATTCGGAGAACGAGCACGCCCACTTTTTAAAATTTTTTTTTTTTTAATTCAAATTTTAAAAGAAAAGTTAATATCTTTACAGTATATGAGTAAATTATATCAACATTCAACTCCAGTAATGATATGGTGCAACCAAATACAAAAATAAAAGAAAATTTCAAAATGGGCGTGGCTCCGCCCTTTTTCATTTAATTTGTCTTGGATACTTTTAATGCCATAAGTCGAACAAAAATTTACCAATCCTTGTGAAATTTGGTAGAGGCTTAGATTCTAGGACGATAACTATTTTCTGTGAAAAAGGGCGAAATCGGTTGAAGCCACGCCCACTTTTTATACACAGTCGACCGTCTGTCCTTCCGCTCGGCCGTTAACACGATAACTTGAGCAAAAATCGATATATCTTTACTAAACTCAGTTCACGTACTTATCTGAACTCACTTTGTATTGGTGTAAAAAATGGCCGAAATCCGACTATGACCACGCCCACTTTTTCGATATCGAAAATTACGAAAAATGAAAAAAATGCCATAATTATATACCAAATACGAAAAAAGGGATAAAACATGGTAATTGTATTGGTCTATTGACGCAAAATATAACTTTAGAAAAAAACTTGGTAAAATGGGTGTGACAGCTACCATATTAAGTAGAAGAAAATGAAAAAGTTTTGCAGGGCGAAATCAAAAGCCCTTGGAATCTTGGAAGGAATACCGTTCGTGGAATTACGTATATAAATAAATTAGCGGTACCCGACAGATGATGTTCTGGATCACCCTGGTCCACATTTTGGTAGATATCGCGAAAACGCCTTCACATATAAAACTGCCACCACTCCCTTTTAAAAACCCTCATTAATACCTTTAATTTGATACCCATATCGTACAAACCCATTCTAGAGTCACCCCTGGTCCACCTCTATGGCGATATTTCGAAAAGGCGTCCACTTATAGAACTAAGGCCCACGCCCTTTTAAAATACTCATTAACACCTTTCATTTAATACCCATATCGTACAAACAAATTCTAGAGTCACCCCTGGTCCACCTTTATGGCGACATCTCCAAAAGGCGTCCACCTATAGAACTAAGGCCCACGCCCTTTTAAAATACTCATTAGCACCTTTCATTTGATACCCATATCGTACAAACAAATTCTAGAGTCACCCCTGGTCCACCTTTATGGCGATATTTCGAAAAGGCGTCCACTTATAGAACTAAGGCCCACGCCCTTTTAAAATACTCATTAACACCTTTCATTTGATACCCATATCGTACAAACAAATTCTAGAGTCACCCCTGGTCCACCTTTATGGCGATATTTCGAAAAGGCGTCCACTTATAGAACTAAGGCCCACGCCCTTTTAAAATACTCATTAACACCTTTCATTTAATACCCATATCGTACAAACAAATTCTAGAGTCACCCCTGGTCCACCTTTATGGCGACATCTCCAAAAGGCGTCCACCTATAGAACTAAGGCCAACGCCCTTTTAAAATACTCATTAGCACCTTTCATTTGATACCCATATCGTACAAACATATTCTAGAGTCACCCCTGGTCCACCTTTATGGGGATATTTCGAAAAGGCGTCCACTTATAGAACTAAGGCCCACGCCCTTTTAAAATACTCATTAACACCTTTCATTTGATACCCATATCGTACAAACAAATTCTAGAGTCACCCCTGGTCCACCTTTATGGCGATATTTCGAAAAGGCGTCCACTTATAGAACTAAGGCCCACGCCCTTTTAAAATACTCATTAACACCTTTCATTTCATACCCATATTGTACAAACGCATTCTAGAGTCACCCCTGGTCCACTTTTATGGCAATATCTCGAAAAGGCATCCACCTATAGAACTAAGGCCTACGCCCTTTTAAAATACTCATTAACACCTTTCATTTGATACCCATATCGTACAAAAAAATTCTAGAGTCACCCCTGGTCCACCTTTATGGCGATATCTCGAAAAGGCATCCACCTATAGAACTAACGCCCACGCCCTGCGGAGAATATTTCAGACCACCGAGCACTTGTCAGCTTATCACTTCTGTTAGAAGGCTAGGCATCGTCATGGTGGCAGGGTGTAAAAGAGGAAGCGCAAACTTTTAATGATGCCATTGAATTGCTACGCAAAGAATTTTCTCCCCCGAAACCAGATTGGCGTATTTTTTCTGATATAAGCCAAGAAAAACAAAAGTTTTCCGAGCCCACTGACTCATTTGTGTGCAAAAAACGCCAATTATTCGCACAGCTTTCAGAAAAACTAAGCGAAAAAACTATGATAGACATGATATTTTCCCAATTACTTTTGAAAATACGTGAAAGAGTTCCTCGCGAAACGGTTAGAAATTTTAGCGAGTTGTTGGAAAAAGCTCGTGAGGTTGAGTTGCTTCTCGTGGAGAAAAAATAGGTTTATAAAACCAACGAAGCAACCAGCAAAACTCCGCTCCGCTGCTCGTATTGTAGAAAGAAAAACCACTCTTCTGAAAACTGCTACAAAAGGATGGAAAATGAGAAGAAGACGACAGGAAAAATTAAAGAAACGACTATGAACTGTTATGGTTGTGGTGCACCAGGATACTACAGGTCGATTTGTCAAAAATGTAATCGGAAAGACTCGTTACGTAGTCCCGAGAAACTGGACTTTAACGCCATATAAACCACAGTTAAAGGTCGAGACGTGCCAACAATAGACATTAAGTTGGGTGGATTTATTAACTTATATCGCGCCATCGATTTTTCGATAGGTTTTGGGCTCAGGAAAAAAAGTTCCACTAAGCATACCCAAAAAAATAATTTTCGAGCCTGCAAAATTTCAGTTTTTTGACTTTTTTTCTTTGATTTTTAAGGTTTTTTTCATGACCTACTTACAAATTTTCATTTGATTTTAAAATTTCCATGTATTCCCTGTCCGACTCAAAATTGTCCGCTAAAAACTTTGGCGATAACAGTTTTTTGAAAAAATAAATATTTTTTGGGTTTTGAGAAGTGTTTTGGTGAAAAAATGTATTTGTATGGAGGTATATACTGTAGTGGTCCGATCCGGTCGATTCCGACAAATGTCAAATCCCCCATCAAAATATGCCTGCTTACCAAATTTTATCAAGATATCTCAAAAATTGAGGGACTAGTTTGCGTTCAAACAAACAGACGGACAGACGGATGGACGGACGGACAAACGGACAGACTAACATGGTTAAATCAACTTAGCTCTATCCACTGATCATTTTGGTGGGTCTAACGGAAACATATACATAAAAAATGATTTGGAGCCTTGAAAATGAAAAAAATCGATTTCGAACAAAACAAGTCCTAAAAAAAAAAAAATTTTTTTTAAACTATTAATGCCAACGTTTTTATCGCATAATGTTAAGTGGGATAGGAACTATGAGACAAATTCGTTTTCATCGGCAACACTGTTGAGTATATTTTGTTAACAAGTGTACAACATCTCTGTCAAATATCTCTTATACATTTCTTAGCAAGATGACAACACATATTTCTGTAACACTCTATGTACATACATATAATATCTCATTACCATTTCATGTATATAAATAAATACTCTCTTTTGCTCTTATTATTATTCCATCAAAAGACTGCGTGTTAATAGGTTATGGGCCCAGCGTAGCGGAAAAGTTTAGCAAAAAAAAAAGGGCAAAAACAAAAAGGTCGATCCGTTACTATTTTTGCAGTTTTCGTCACGTAGGCAGTTTTTTTTGTTCGTTTAATAGAACGGAGTACGGTTTTACTTTTTTTAACACCAATTTGCATCTGTTCAGAATGGACAAAGAATTTGTTATCGAGAAATTCGTGGACGCATCGCAATGGATGATGTGGAGGTTCCAGGTACGAGTTAACTTGATGGCATGTGAACTCTTTGGCTACGTTGATGGAACTCGGACGCAGAGTGCAGATGATAAATCATTTTCGGTAAAAGATGCAAAGGCGCAGAGAATTATAGTGAATTCCTGTGGAGCCAAAGTACTTGTGCATTTGTGTAACTGCGTTACAGCCAAACAAATGTGGGAAAAATTGCATTCGGTTTTCGAACACTCAGATGAATCTGCAAAACATCTGTTGCAGGAGTAATTCTATGCATATAAAAAGGATCCATGCCATGATATAGCAACACACATTTCCACGCTGGAGAATCTGGTGGGCAAGCTAAATGTTGCTGGCGTAAATATCGATAGTAGCATGCTCATAACAAAGATTTTGATGACTTTACCCGCTGAATATAAGCATTTTTCAAAAGCTTGGGAATCTACAGCTAGTGAGAATCGCACAATTGTAAATTTAATTAATCGTCTTATGATTGAGGAAAGTCGAATGGGTGTTCAAAGTGCGAGTTTGAATGAAATAGGCACGAGTGAGGCTTTATTGGCTAAGCAAAGAAATACTGCTCCCAACACAAAGCATAAAGGCAGATGTTTTAAATGTGGGCGCACTGGTCACTGGAAACGTGAATGCAAGATGAAGGGAAAGTCTTAAAATCAAGACCATTCATTCGAAAGGTCAAGCGGCGATAAGGCTTTCCTCAACAACTTACCTAACTCTTTCCAGTCAACTGATAACTGGCTTCTGGACTCGGGTGCCACATGTCACATGTGTAAGCAACGCAACTGGTTTTTCACCTACACAGATTTAAAGAAACCAATTCAAGTTATAATTGGAAATGGAAAAACAATGAATGCAACTGGACGTGGTAATATAAAAATTCGTTCTTTCAATGGTGTTGAATGGATAGAAAAAGTTTTGAAAGATGTACTATATTCGGCGGATTTGTACGCAAATTTATTTTCAACCACCAAGGCTATGGACAATGGTCACACGAGCTGGTCCGATAAGAATACTTTTAAACTACTTGATGAAGGCAAAGTGGTCGCAATAGCAGAGAGAAAGGGCGGTATGTTTCACATGCTCTTTAACGTTATAGAGCCCAAGGTATCAGCGAGTATTGCAATCAAACGTACGTCATTGCGTGTATGGCACGAGAGGCTAGGTCACCAAAATTTGAGGCACGTTCGTGAATTTCTGAGAAACAACAACATTGAATTTTCCGACGAAAATTTTGATTGTGACGGCTGCGGTTTTGGTAAGCAGCATCGCTTAAGTTTTAGCTTGAGTACAGAGAAGGCAACCAAATGTGGTGATATTATACATGCCGATGTTTGCGAGCCAATTGAAGTTAAATCATTTGGCGGTTCAAGATATTTCATAATTTTTAAAGATGAGTATTCGAAATTTCGATTTGTATTCTTTCTTCGGACAAAATCTGAAGCTACTGAAAAATTTAAAATAGTGCTAAAAATTTCAGAAAAACATTGTGGGCATCCAATTAAAATTTTGCAAACCGACAATGGAACGGAGTTCATCAATGAAGAGATGAAGAAGTTGGTTCAAGACAATGGTATTCATCATCGCCGGTCAGTGCCTTATACACCAGAGCAAAATGGAGCCGTCGAACGAGAAAATCGAACAATAATGGAGTCGGCCCGATCGATGTTACACGCTAAAGGTCTGGATCTACGGTTATGGGCAGAAGCAGTGCAGACAGCTGTATTCATTCTAAATCGTACGGGCACTAGCACAGTAAGAGAAAAAACTCCGTACGAGCTTTGGTTTGGTAAGCAGTCACAGGTTGATAACTTTCGTATTTTTGGGTCTGAAGTGTATGTGCACATACCAAAACAAAAGCGCACAAAGCTTTCGGCAAAATCGAAGAAATGTATTTTTGTGGGTTATGACAACCATCACAAAGGTTATCGCGTTTTAGATGAAGCTAATAATGTGTCCGTAGCGCGAGATGTACAATTTCTTACTGAACAACCGGCAACGGTAACTTTCACCGAAGAGGATTTAGAAGCAACTTCGGACCAATGCCAAAATAAAGAGACGAATAATATTTCAAGCAACGCAACGGAGAGAACACAAAGTCATATTGATCCAAACAACATAGTAAGTTCCCGCTTGCGTAACCGAGAAGAACAAAATGTTTCAATGGCAATAGTTATGCTAACGATTACGGGGGAACCTACAACATATGAGCAAGCAATAAAATCATCAGATAGAGAAAATTGACTACGCGCCATGAAAGATGAATACGACGCACTGTGCCAAAACGAAACATGGACTTTAGTCGATGCGCCGAAGGACCATAAGGTAATTGACAATAAATGGGTTTTTAAAATTAAACGCAACCCAGATGATTCAATTGAACGCTATAAAGCTAGATTAGTTGTACGTGGTTTCAATCAAGAGTATGGAAAAGATTATTTAGAGACATTTAGTCCAGTTGTTCGCTTTACATCACTACGTGCGATTTTTACCATTGCAGCTAGCAGAAGCATGTGCATGAAGCAGTTTGATGTGAAGTCAGCTTTTTTAAACGGCGAGCTTAACGAAAATGTCTTTATGCAACAACCTATTGGTTTTGACGACAATAGCGGTCGTGTTTGTAAATTGCGGAAGAGTCTGTATGGACTAAAACAAGCTTCCAGATGTTGGAGTGAAAAGTTTAAAAACTTCGTTAAAAACTTCGGATTTAAGGCAAGTGAGGCATATCCTTGTGTATTCGTGAGCCATGAAGGAGGCACGGTGATCTTAGCAGTCTATGTTGATGATGGCATTGTTGTTGGCGATAATAATGTAAAAATATCTGAAGTTATCGCGTATTTGCAAAAACAATTTCAAATTAGAACAATGGATGTGGGCTGCTTCCTAGGGTTTGAAATTGAAAATCTTGAAAATGGCTCGATCTTCGTTCATCAATCTGCATACTTACGAAAGGTTTTGCAAAGAACCGGCAGCGCAGACTGTAATACAGTTGCAGTACCAAGTGATCCGAACCAAGTAATGAGTAAGTTTGAGGAATCGGAACTGAGTTTGTTTCCATTCTATTCTTGGTATAGACGGTTCATCCCACATATCGCAAATGTAGCAAAACTATTGTCCAAGCTAACGAAGAAAAATGCGCAATGGAAATGGTCGTCAGAGGAACAAAGTGCGTTCGATAATTTAAAAAGACTGCTTTCGTCTCCGCCAATACTACAACAAGTGGATGAAACAAAAGCTTTCTTCTTAAAAACGGATGCCAGCGATTATGCGCTCGGAGCTGTTCTACTGCAGGGGGAGAATGAAGAAGAACACCCCATAGAATATGCGAGCCGCCTATTGCTTCCAGCAGAAAGGAACTATTCTACGAGAGAAAGAGAAGCACTCGCGGTAGTTTGGGCTCTACAGAAATTTCGTGGCTATATAGAAGGTGCAGAAATTAAAGTTTTAACAGACCATCAGCCATTCAAATGGCTACTGACCTTAAAAACTCCTACAGGACGGCTTGCGAGATGGGCTCTACAACTCCAGATGTATAATTTAAAACTAGAATATATGGCAGGAAAACAAAATGTTGTGGCGGATATGCTGTCACGTCTACCCTGTCACCACGAAAACAGCACTAACTTTAATTAATTTGAAATCGATTTTCCTAGAAAAGGCGCTGAAGAGTTTAGAAAGGAGCAGCCAAAAGATGATGATTTGAAAGAGATTATAATATAATGGTAAACTGTGTGCTTCATAAACTCTGCTAAGAAGAAGGCTCTGAAAACGGTCAACTTGTGGTACAAAAAATCTACGGGAGACAATTTTAATGAAGTTTCATGCTGATCCAAACGCAGGATACTATGGTATTGATTGTACAACAAATCGGATAACTCCACACTATTTTTGGCCAGGTATACGTACCCAAATCGCACAGTATGTAAAGTCGTGTACTGAATGCAAGAAATATAAACCTAAAATTTTGAAACCACCTGGATTGCTCCAAACAATTTCGAGTAACCAGAGATTCGAAATCATTGCTTTGGATCTATTCGGCCCTTTACCTCCTACTGCGAAAGGTAACAGCTGGATCCTCGTCGTTGAAGGCTTGTGTAGTCGTTGGGTGGAACTATTTACAACTATGTTAAATGAAGTTATAACGAGGTTTGGTGTACCAAGGCGCATACATGCCGATAATGGAAGTCAGTTCATTTCAGCTGTAATGCAAAAATTAGGTATTGCCTAGGGAAACAGCAAACATTTACTCCCCTGTACCAACCAGAAGCTAATCCTGTTGAACGAAAAACCAGGGACTTAAAAACTCAACTGTCAATCTACGTCGGAAAAGAGCATAGTACTTGGGACAGATGTTTACCATCAATACGGTTCGCCATGAACACGGCTAAATGTGAAAGCACTGGTTTCTCAGCAGCATACCTTACGTTTGGAAGAGAGCTAAGAAGCACAATCGAAACAAATAATTGATTCAGAAAGCTTCGTGCCAAAAATAACGCCACATTTAACGAAATTGGCTAACACACTAAAACTAGCAGTGGAAGCACAAGAAAAGCTTCAAGATAGAAATAAACAATATGTTGATACTAAGCGCCATCACAACTATCATTTAATGTTGGAGATATGGTTCTCGTTAAAACCCACATACACAACAATGCAAGTGAAAAAGTAACAAATTCGCCACACGTAGAGATGGGCCATATCGTATCATAGCCAAGAAAGGGTCGAGCTGCTACGTTATTGCAACAAATGATAACCCAAATGACCCAATTGGAACGTATCATGCAACAGCACTGACTCCATATGAAGGTCCAAATGTAAAACCGAAATAATTCACAGAAAACGTGGTCGTCCACAAACAACACATATACATGAACACAATACAACAAGCGTGGAAACGCAACTGCCTATGCGATACAACAACAATGCATCCGATACCCACAGTAACAATGCAAATGCACCAACAAGAGTTCTGCGTCCACGTAAATGATACCGCAAATGCTGGCTGCATCACCGAGACGATTTCTGCGTCAGAGGCGGAGGATGTAGCGATTGTGTCGACAGCAGAACAATTATAGCAACTATCATCAATTATTACAACGACACATACAATTGAACATGTGTATACCTAGATAACACTTTCATCCTAAAAGTCGACTACGATTTATCTTTACGATGTTAATCCATTAATGTTATTTTTTTTTATGACGTTAAATGTTCTTATTGTTGTTAAACTCAATTATCTATAAATGATGGTAGAGAGATCACTCTAAAATTTAACTGATATATGTTAGTAATATGTATATATTTAATAATTTGGGAAAAATTTAAACAACGTGACATCAGGACGAACACGGCGAGAGCTGTTTTGATTTTACCTTGTAAATCTCTGCAAAGCCTTTTGCTACCGGGAGTGGGAGTCGAACCCGCACTCCCATGATAGTTGAAATGGTTATAAACGCATTCAGTTACGTCATGCCTTAGTTGTTGTAAAGTTTTTCCCAATTGCCTTCTTTTCGCATATATTATCTTCCACACATCACATAATTCGTATGTAGTTATGTGTTGAAGTTATGCCTGTTTGTAAGGCGGTTTTCAGAGAAACTTGGTATTTGTTGTTGTTTTTGTTCTATTTATAGAACTAAAACGAATTAACCAAATGTTGTTTACTTATATGAGTTAACCGGGGATAGCCCGTATCGCTTTAAATGTATGAAAACATTTATTTCAAGCAATTTTTAATTTTATAATTTATTTAATAATTTGGGAAAAATTTAAACAACGTGACATCAGGACGGACAAAGCGACAGCTGTTTCGATTATACCTTGTATGTTGCATTTATGTGTCCTCTTTTAGCTTATCATTTCAACTGTCTTTATTTAGTAATGTACATAGTGGTGATATAAAGTATACTTATCGATAAGGACCAACTATTATCGATGCTACATCTCCCTTTTTTGTAAGGGTCTCGGTATAAGGAATATTTAACACTTTCACATTAATTCTTTCCTCTTTTTATACTCAGTTGAGCAGAGCTCACAGAGTATATTAAGTTTGATTGGACAACGGTTGGTTGTACAGGTATAAAGGAATCGAGATAGACATAGACTGCCATATATCAAAATCATCAGGATCGAAAAAAAATTTGATTGAGCCATGTCCGTCCGTCCATCCGTTAACACGATAACTTGAGTAAATTTTGAGGTATCTTGATGTAATTTGGTACGTAGGTTCCTGAGCACTCATCTCAGATCGCTATTTAAAATGAACGATATCGGACTATAACCACGCCCACTTTTTTGATATCGAAAATTTCGAAAAACCGAAAAAGTGTAATAATTCATTACCAAAGACAGATAAAGCGATGAAACTTGTTAGGTGCGTTGAACTTATGATGCAGAATAGAAAATTAGTAAAATTCTGGACAATGGGCGTGGCACCGCCCACTTTTAAAAGAAGGTAATTTAAAATTTTTCCAAGCTGTAATTTGGCAGTCGTTGAAGGTATTATGATGAAATTTGGCAGGAACGTTACTCCTATTACTATATGTACGATTAATAAAAATTAGCAAAATCGGAGAAGGACCACGCCCACTTTAAAAAAAATTTTTTTAAAGTAAAATTTAACAAAAAATTTAATATCTTTACAGTATATAAGTAAATTATGCAAAATTCAACTCCAGTAATGATACGGCGCAACAAAATACAAAAATAAAAGAAAATTTCAAAATGGGCGTGGCTCCGCCCTTTTTCATTTAATTTGTCTAGGGTACTTTTAATGTTATAAGTCGAACAAAAATTTACCAATCCTTTTGAAATTTGGTAGGGGCATAGATTTTATGACGTTAACTGTTTTCTGTGAAAATGGGCGAAATCGGTTGATGCCACGCCCAGTTTTTATACACAGTCTTCCGTCTGTCCTTCCGCATGGCCGTTAACACGATAACTTGAGAAAAATCGACATATCTTTAATGAACTAAGTTCACGTGCTTACTTCAACTCACTTTATCTTGGTATGAAAAATGAACGAAATCCGACTATGACCACGCCCACTTTTTCGATATCGAAAATTTCGAAAAATGAAAAAAATGCCATAATTCTATACCAAATACGAAAAGAGGGATGAAACATGGTAATTGAATTGGTTTATTGACGCGAAATATAACTTTAGAAAAAACTCTGTAAAATGGCTGTGACACCTATAATAGAAGAAAATGAAAAAGTTTTGCAGGGCGAAATAAAAAACCCTTGAAATCTTGGCAGGTATTATACATAAATAAATTAGCGGTATCCAACAGATGATGTCCTGGGTCACCCTGGTCCACATTTTGGTCGATATCTGGAAAACGCCTTCACATATACAACTACCACCCCTCCCTTTTAAAACTCTCATTAATACCTTTAATTTGATACTAATATCTTACAAACAGGTTCTAGAGTCACCCCTGGTCCACTTTTATGGCGATATATCGAAAAGGCGTCCACCTATAGAATTAAGTCCCACGCTCTTTTAAAATACTCATTAACACCTTTCATTTGATACCCATATCGTACAAACATACTCTAGAGTCACCCCTGATCCACCTTTATGGCAATATCTTGAAAAGGCGACCAACTATAGAACGAAGGCCCACTCCCTTTTAAAAATACTCATTAACATCTTTCATTTGATACCCATATCTTACAAAAAAAGTCTAGAGTCACCCCTGATCCACCTTTATGGCGATATCCCTAAATGGCGTCCACCTATAGAACTATGGCCCACTCCCTCATAAAATACTCTTTAATGCCTTTCATTTGATACACATGTTATACAAACACATTCCAGGGTTTCCCTTGTTTCATTTTCCTACACGGTTATTTTCCCTTATGTTGTCACCATAGCTCTCAACTGAGTATGTAATGTTCGGTTACACCCGAACTTAACCTTCCTTACTTGTTTTCTTTTGTGTTTCAGTATACGTATTATATATACATAGTGCTAAGCTTAGTTAAATTGGTGTTTAAATATACATGTAGTATATATATATATGTTTTTTTTTTTCAGTAGACGTATTATGTATACATAGTTCTAGGCTTAGTTAAATGGTGTTTAAATATACCTGTCATATATATAAATTTTTGTTTTTTTTTTTGGTTTTACAAAAGATTTAAAGAAATATTAGCATTGCAAATACAACATTTTAAATTTCTTAGTACTTCTTGCCACTACGAGTGCGTTTCTCAATTGTACATGATTTTCCGTCAGGAAGGAAGCTTTCTTGGCCAGGAAACAACACGTTTGCGTATGTCTCTACTGTCTCGTCGATATTCCCCATTTGTTGTTTTCACTACATATGCCAAACTTTGGATATTATGCCCTCCTCCCAACGGCCTGTCCATACGTAGACTTTTTCGTTTAATTTAAAGCTCTCTCTGCTTTTAGCATTTCGGTTGTAAAATTTTCTAGCATTTTCTTGTTTGCTCTTGATTTGACTTGTGGAATTTGCATAAATTTGAGGGTCGTATTTCTTATTAAACATTGGTAATTTTGAACGTAAAACTCTACTGTTAATTAACTGCGATGGAGAGAATGATAAATCTTTTGTTGGAGTATTTCTATAATCCAATAAACCTAAATACACATCATGAATACTAGATGATTTTTTCATTATATTATTGCAGATCTGAACTGCGCGTTCAGCTAGTTCGTTTGATTTTGGATAATGTGGGCTGCTTGTTTCTAATTTGAAATCTAACAACTTCGCGAACTCTTTACATTCAAAAGAATTAAACGGCATATTATCTGCTATTCCAATATTCGGGTTTCCGTTTCTACTAAATATTTCGGTAAATTGCAAATTTACATCTTTAGCTTGTTTTCCTTTAAGCTCTCTTAACTCTATCCATTTCGAATAATAGTCAACCGCGACTAAGTAGTCCTTATTGTGAAATTGACATAAATCACACGCTATTTTAACGAAGGGCCTCTTCGGTATTTCATGAGCAATAAGCGTCTCTTTTTGATTTCTATTAGCGTTTACTTGGCAGACCCTACATGTGCTAATCATTTTTTCGATTTGGTCGTCCATTCCAGGCCAATAAACTGCATTTCTAGCTTTCTTTCGCGTCTTTGTAATTCCACTATCTGTCTCATGAACTTGCTCTAACAATAATTGTCTCATTGCCACTGGTACCATAATTCTTTCATTAAAAAATAATATGCCCTCAACTAGAAAAATTTCGTTTCTGCTTTTAAAGAAAAACTTTGTATTGTCACTGCATTTTGTCTCTTTTGTGGCCACCCATTTATACAATATCGTTTGATAGTGTTTTATATCGGGTCCGAGGCTGTCTCTCTTTGAAATTGGAGTTTGCTTTCATCACTTACATTTATGCTAAGTGCATAGCTATTTAATTCACTGTCATAATCTTCTTCCGTAGCTTTTGCAGCATAACGAGAAAGGTAATCGGCTATATGTATTGTTTTCCCGGGTTTTTACTCAAGTTCTATTTCAAAATTTAGCAGTTTCAATCTAATGTTTCACGGATGGAATCTTGTGAATTTCCTTTTTTATAATTACCGATAACGGTTTGTGGTCGTTAACAATTTTGACTTTTCTTGCAAACGTGTAAAATTTAAATTTTTTACAAGCGAACAAAATAGAAAGAAATTTTTTTCAATTTGCGAGTAACGTTTCTAAGCTTCGACAAACGTCGAGACGCGAATGCAATATGTTTGCCATCTTGTAATATACAGTATTCAAGTCCATTTTTGATGCATCGCATTGTATCTGTACGCTTTTTTTCTCATCGAAACGTACTAAAATAGGCGAGTTAAGTATTTGCTTTTTAATCTTATTAAAAGCTTCCGTATGACTTTCAGTCCAGTTAAAAATTGTATTCTTTTTAAGCATAGCACGAAGCGGAGCTGTCAACTCAGATAAGTTTGAAATGAAAGACCGCATGTAATTTATGACGCCCAAAAATTTTTGTAAGTCTTTTTTGGTTTAGGGCTTTCCCATTTCTACTACTGCTTTAATTCGCTCTGGATCGGGCGTGATTTTATTTTCTGAAAAAACGTGGCCTAAATAACTAACTTCAGTTACAGCTATTTTCGTTTTACTTTTGTTGAACTTCACACCTTTTTCCCTAGCTCTTTCTAAGACTGAAATCAGTGCTATATCATGCTCCTACCGCGTTTTTCCTGTAATTAGTAAATCATCCATGTATGCGAACACGTTCATCAGATCACCAAAATTTTCGTGGTTCATTTTTTGAAATATCTTAGGGCCGGATTTAATACCGAATGGCATCCTTAAAAATTAAAAATTTCCAAATGGGGTGGCGAAAGTGCATAATTTCTGTGATTCCTCATCTAGTACAACATGCCAGAAACCGTCTTTCAGGTCCAGTACACTAAAGTACTTCACCCCTTCTAATCTTGTTGTAAGATCTTCTAAGGTCGGTATCAAAAAACTCTCATCTGCTATGCAGTCATTTAAGTTGGATGGGTCGATGCATATGCTTAAATCTTTCCTATTTTTCTTCATAACTAAAGCTATCTGATGAACCCATTCGTTAGTATCTGCCCTAGAAATTATTCCATTTTTCTCTAACTCATCCAGATTTTCTTTGAAACGACCTAAAATGGCTTGAGGCACTCTTCTTGCCGACTTAGCTATAGGCACTGAATTTTCTTTTATATGAATTTTATATGTTTTATTAAATCTTCCAAAATCCTTAAATAAATCCGAATACTGATCTTCAACATATTTCTGATTTACTTCTCTCACCACCGCATTTATAAAAATTTTTTTCTTGCTGTTTGTTTCTGGGTACGTGCAATGTCCACCAAACCAAAAGCAACGCAAGCATTCAACCCCAGTAAAGGCACTGTGTCTATGTCAACAATTTCAATTTCGATGTTTTTCTTCTCACTATATAATTTACAATGAAGTTGACATGACCCAATCGGTCTTACAACTCCACCTCCAAAGGCACGAAGTATAGATCTAGACGGCTTTAGTTTGTAGTTGGGAGCAACAATATCCAATAGTCTTTTTGGAAGTATTGTTACGCTCGATCCTGTATCTACTTTTAATGAGACTAATTTTCCACCTACCTGGACATCTTCCTTCCACAACGACACTTTTCTTTTGGGCTGTATTTGCACTGCAGTCGACAGGTTGTACAACTACTGAAGAAATATTTGTTTGCTTTAACGAATGAATATAAAATTCGGAATTTTCGTCAAAATCCGATTCATTAATGGTTTGCACATGTTTTATCTCATCTGATTTACAAACTTAAGCGAAATGATTTTTTTTTTTTGAACAATTTTTACACGTTTTCCCATAGGCTGGGTAGTTTCCTTTCTTATGTTTATAGCTACGATATTTGCATTTACTTTGTACATACTTATTTGTACTCTTGTTAGTGGTTTGACCTAAACTATGTTGTTTGTTACGATATTTGCTTCCATTCTCTTCATGTTTATTGCGCCGGTGAATTTCACTAACTTGTTCCGTCGTGCGATTCATTGTATTCATTGTTTGTGCTTGCTCTTTCGTTGCTTCCTTTGCTCTGCTTTTCTCCACGGCTGCTTCATATGTTAAATTTGGTACTTCCAATAAACGCATTTGCAAATTATTGTCTGAGACGCCCATAACGATTTGATCTCTCAGCATTTCGCTCTCCTTTTCCCCGAATTCGCAATTTTTTACTAACCGTTTTATGTCCATTAGAAATGAATCGAAAGGTTCCCCATCTTTTTGCTTGCGTTGGTAAAATATAAAGCGCTCATATACTGCATTCTTTTTCGGTTCACAAAAATCTGCAAACGTTTTTTTTACCGCTTGGTAACTTCCTTGTTCTGCATTTGTCAAGTGAAACGTATCATAAACCTCAACAGCCCGCTCACCAATTATATTCAAGAAAATATTAATTTTAACAGCATCTGGCTTTGTATTTAATTCTGCTGCTTGCATATATATATCAAAATTTCGTTTAAATCTTCGCCAGTTTTCTGATAAATTCCCATCAATTTGCAAAGGCTCGGGCTTTTTTACGAAGTCACCCATTTTAGTAGCAACCTGGTTTCTGCTAATGAATTATTTTCAAGTGTCAAAGCTGAGCTGCCGAATTCTTTGACCACGTGCTTATAGAACGAAGTTTCACGCTCTTGTTTTTTCACTTGATTTTCGTTTTTAATCACTTTTGCAGTTACCTTTGTTACTGCTTCACACTTTTTTAGTTCTTCAACTGGAATTTTCTTTATGATCAAATCAATTACTTTCTCTGTCCGCTTTACTTTTTTAATAACTCTGCTTTTATTTTGTATTACTTTTGGATTTTTAATTTCTCTTGATCTTAATTTCATTTTATTTCAATACTTCAATTATTAGTTTGTCCGCAGCGCCATGTTGCATTTATGTGTCCTCTTTTAGCTTATCATTTCAACTGTCTTTATTTAGTAATGTACATAGTGGAGATACAAAGTATACTTATCGATAACAACCAACTATTATCGATGCAATACAATACAATATTTTAAATTTCTTAGTACTTCTTGCCACTACGACTGCGTTTCTCAATTGTACATGATTTTCCGTCAGGAAGGATGCTGTCTTGGCCAGGAATTTCCGAAACAACACGTTTGCGTATGTCTCTACTGTTTCGTCGATATTCCCTGCTTGTTGTTTTCACTACATATGATCTAGGGGTGTGCCAAACTTTGGATATTATGCCCTCCTGCCAACGGCCTGTACATACGTAGACTTTTTCGTTTAATTTAAAGCTCTCTCTGCTCTTAGCATTTGGGTTGTAAAATTTTCTAGCATTTTCTTGTTTGCTCTTGATTTGACTTGTGGAATTTGCATAAATTTGAGGGTCGTATTTCTTATTAAACATTGGTAATTTTGAACGCAAAACCCTACTGTTCATTAACTGCGATGGAGAGAATGATAAATCTGTTGTTGGAGTACTTCTATAATCCAATAAACCTAATACACATCATGAATACTAGATGATTTTTTCATTATATTTTTGCAAATCTCTTCAAAGCCTTTTCTCCCGGGAGTGGGAGTCGAACCCGCACTCCTACGATAGTTGAAATGGTTATAAACGCATTCAGCTACGTCACGCCTTAGTTGTTGTAAAGTTTTTCCCAATTGCCTTTTTTTCGCATATATTATCTTCCACACATCACATAATTCGTATTGAGTTATGTGTTGAAGTTATGCCTATTTGTAAGGCGGTTTTCAGAGAAACTTGGTATTTGTTGTGGTTTTTGTTCTATTTATAGAACTACAACGAATTAAACAAATGTTGTTTACTTATATGAGTTAACCGGGGATTGCCCGTATCGTTTCAAATGTATGAAAACATTTATTTCAAGCAATTTTTAATTTTATAATTTATTTATTAATTTGGGAAAAATTAAACCACGTGACATCAGGACGGACAAGGCGACAGCTGTTTGATTATACCTTGTAAATCTCTTCAAAGCCTTTTCTTCCGGGAGTGGGAGTCGAACCCGCACTCCTAAAATAGTTGAAATGGTTATAAACGCATTCAGCTACGTCATGCCTTAGTTGTTGTAAAGTTTTTCCCAATTGCCTTCTTTTCGCATATATTATCTCCCACACATCATATAATTCGTATGTAGTCATGTGTTGAAGTTATGCCTGTTTGTAAGGCGGTTTTCAGAGAAACTTGGTATTTGTTGTTGTTTCTGTTCTATTTATAGAACTACAACGAACTAACCAAATGTTGTCTACTTATATGAGTTAACCGAGAATTGCCCGTATCGGTTTAAATGTATGAAAGATTTATTTATAGCAATTTTTAATTTTATAATTTATTTATTAATTTGGGAAAAATTTAAACAACGTGACATCAGGACGGACAAGGTGACAGCTGTTTCGATTATACCCTGTAAATCTCTTCAAAGCCTTTTCTCCCGGGAGTGAGGGTTGAACCCGCAATCCTACGATATTTGAAATGATTATAAACGCATTCAACTACGTCATGCCTTAGTTGTTGTAAAGTTTTTCCCAATTGCCTTCTTTTCGCATATATTTTCTTCCACACATCACATAATTCGTATGTAATTATGTGTTGAAATTATGCCTGTTTGTAAGGCGGTTTTCAGAGAAACTTGGTATATGTTGTTGTTTTTGTTCTATTTATAGAACTGCAACGAATTAACCAAATATTGTCTACTTATATGAATTAACCGGGGATTGCCCGTATTGCTTCAAATGTATGAAAACATTTATTTCAACACAAACAAAAATTTTATTTCCCGGGAAAAAAGGCTTTGAAGAGATTTACAAGGTATAATCGAAACAGCTGTCACCTTGTCCGTCCTCATGTCACGTTGTTTAAATTTTCCCAAATTACTAAATAAATTATAAAATTAAAAATTGCTTGAAATAAATGTTTTCATACATTTAAAGCGATAAGGGAAATCCCCGGTTAACTCATATAAGTAGACAACATTTGGTTAATTCGTTGCAGTTCTATAAATAGAACAAAAACAACAACAAATACCAAGTTTCTCTGAAAACCACCTTAGAAGCAGGCATAACTTCAACACATAACTACATACGAATTATGTGATGTGTGGAAGATAATATATGCGAAAAGAAGGCAATTGGGAAAAACTTTACAACAACTAAGGTATGACGTAGCTGAATGCGTTTATAACCATTTCAACTATCGTAGGAGTACGGGTTCGACTCCCACTCCCGGAAGAAAGGCTTTGAAGAGATTTACAAGGTATAATCGAAACAGCTGTCGCCTTGTCCGTCCTGATGTCACGTTGTTTAAATTTTTCCCAAATTATTAAATAAATTATAAAATTAAAAATTGCTTGAAATAAATGTTTTCATACATTTAAAGCGATACGGGCAATCCCCGGTTAACTCATATAAGTAGACAACATTTGGTTAATTCGTTGCAGTTCTATAAATAGAACAAAAACAACAACAACTACCAAGTTTCTCTGAAAACCGCTTTAGAAACAGGCATAACTTCAACACATAACTACATACGAATTATGTGATATGTGGAAGATAATATATGCGAAAAGAAGACAATTGGGAAAAGCTTAACAACAACTAAGGCATGACGTAGCTGAATGCGTTTATAACCATTTCAACTATCGTAGGAGTGCGGGTTCGACTCCCAGTCCCGGGAGAAAAGGCTTTGAAGAGATTTACAAGGTATAACAGAAACAGCTGTCGCCTTGTCGCCAGCTGGAGGTGGCATGCGGCATGGTTGCAAGCCCCTGCTAGCTCGCCGAATGAGGTGGCTTTTGCACACCCTCCTTACCCGCAGTTACTTTAACAAATTAAGAGTGGTTCATGCCTAGCTGAACAGAAATAAATAGGAGAGTTCTGAAGAAATTAGGAGGAGGAGAAAAAGGTTGAAGGCCTGTCCTGTCAGGTGGAGTCTACCCTCCCTCTGCAGTGCAACTTGCACCGCACCATGGGCACTGTGCTGACTCTTATCTACTTACAGTGCCCCCAAACCTGACGTCCGTCTATGTCTTTATAGGTCACTCAGCCATTTCTCCCCCCGTTTTATCCTTCACGTACCGCAGCGCGCCCTAAGGCAAACCACACACCAAAATTATTTTTACCTTAGCCCTGCATTTCAATGAAGATCACGTAGTTCAAGGATACATTCTTCAGGTGTTTATTTACAAACAATTCTCCTAAACCTAGGTATGTTCTAGTCTAAGTAATCCTATCTCTATGATTAAAGCTCCAGAATGGATATTCACAAATAGGAATTTAATAAAAAAAATCCCATAGAACTCGAACTCAGCAAAAGATTAAACTATAATAATCCAATCTAACTGTGTTTCTTCTAGTCTACTTAATTACAAGTCTTGAAGGCAAATTCAATTTATAAATTGTTTTTAAACCCAACAAAAAAATGTTAACACTAAAATATGTCTTAAACTATGACTTCTTTCACCTAACCTTCGTATAGTTTAATTATAACCTAACTAACACACAAAAATTTACTTTATATTCTTATTATCACATATATATCGCCCCATCTTAATGTTTTCGTTTGCACAAGCAAACCTAACGAATCTAAAAGATACTATCTCTCTTAGCTTAACGCTAACGCAAAATTGCAAATTTTTATATGTGGAGGATTACTGACCTACAACAAAATTCATATGAAATTGCGGAAAGAGGAAAGAATAAAAAAACTTCTTTTAAGAAAGAAATAAAATTTATAAGAAGAAAGGGTAATACGCTCAACGAGATCGCTTTTCTGGTGAGCTTATGTTTATGTATGTTTGTATAATATTTTTTTTTCTCAGCTACAATGCATGCACATACATCTATTTTCTTGCTCTCGCTGCTAATCATTCAAAATTCATAGAATTAGGAGCGCCTAGCTTAATCTATGTGCATACATAAGCGCGTTATGTTTTTATGTTTTGTATTTGCACTCACCTGGTCATTCCGTCGCTCTGGTACCGTCGCTCTTGAGCACCTGTTACTGAAAAAAGTAACTCAAAACATATATGCTAATATACATACATACATGCATAAAGGGAGCGTGATCACTACGCTCTATCACCTATCATTAACTTTGGGTTATTAGCTTGTGCGCAATTATATGTACATAGCGGTAACGTGTCGTCTTACTAAAAAAATCGGAATAAAAAAAATTTTATAAAAAAACTGACAAAAAATTAAAAAAGATAGAGGCGGCCAAACACGGACGGAATGTATATCTAATGTGCGGCTTGGAGCCGGGAAATCGGAAGGTCCGAAGTTTGCAACTATCCTTACCAAAGGTATTTCTTGTTTGGTAAGCAAATATGTGTTTCTAGTGTGTTTTTTTTTTTTGGTGTTTCTGATTTTTCTTTTCAAAACAGGGGTTGAATTATGCCCTAGCAATTATAAAGGCTAAGATCCCTAAAAATGGGTCGAAAAATAGTTTAACCTAAAACATGTGCTTTGGCAAAAAAAACACAAAAGAAATTGCAAATAAAATAATGTGTATATGGGCTAGTAGCAAAGGCAAAGAAAACCCACAACAAAATAGGGGTAAACACCAAAAATAGCGAAAATGAAAAAAGAAAGATGAAAAAAAATCTTAAGATATCGCTGGTGAAGTGAAGTAATTAACTCCAGCGAGTGTAAGAAAAAGCCAAAATCAAAGTGAAAATCACTTCAAAAGGATTTACTTCGCACCTTTTACCTATATGTTCGCAACAAAAAATCGAAAAACGTAATCGAAAGAAAAATTTCAATATTTAAAAAAAAGCAAAAAAAAAAAAATGAATAACAAGAAAACTAAAAGCCTAGGTGCCTTTCTTCACCCCTTCTCCCTCAGCTACTTATACCTTTCCAAAACCTCTATCTTTGTACGTATAAAATCAAACTTCTTTAAAGCTTTAAAATATTATATACAAATATAAAATAAAAACTTATAAAATAAACCGCTTCCTTCGGTGATTTTTGGACTGGACCGTCTCCCGGGGTAAAATTTCCGCTTCCTGATGCGTGCCTGGCGAAATGAGTGTTGTTGTAATTGTTGCCGTCACCGATTTTAAAACGTTGTGCCTCCTATGAGGTATTTGCTCTACGGTATTGTATTACCTGGTGTTTTTTTTGTGTGTTGTGCGAGGTGACAGTGGGTGCGTGCGGTACATGCCAGTGCGTCGTTCAGTTGTTGTTGTTTGGTGTTGTGCGAGTTGATGACACTTCCTTCCACATGGATGGGATGTGAACTAAAACGACAATTACAAAGAAAAGGTCCTAATTAGGTTTATATAAATGTATATCCGCCTCTACTCTACGCGGGTACACACAAAAAAAAATATTTTTTTTTTCTTTGTCTGCTTGGATTTCCGTTGCTTGCATTGACATAAGCCTGTCTAGCAGCAAGGGTTAAAGCAGTTGCGGGTTTCGTTTTCCTTGCTTTAACGTTGGGGACTGGACAGTCCATGCCCCTGCCACCACTTATTTTATATCGGGCCTATAGCCGTGACAATACCTGGGGAGGATTCCCTCACGCTCGTGGGGCTGCTCTGGGTAATTTTAGCGCTTCGCGTTTACTTGTTTTACGCCCGCACTTTTAACGTGAATTTATACGCGCACTTAACTTTCACTTTAAAAAAACTTTTTTTTTTTTGTACCACTGTATTTTGGTGCCACTACAGTTCGCACTTGCACAGATTTATTGAAACTTTGGCCCGTTGTCCCCTGCTGGGGAATAGAACGTTAAGTAAAAAACGGAAAATTTTAACAAGTACATATACAAAATACCTATCGGATTTCCCGTATTCACACGTACACAATCATACACCCACACACTCACACTAACTAGCCTTTAGATGTAAATAATACGTAGATTTTCCATAATGTTGCTAAGCTTTCTGCAACATTGTGGCTGCTGCAAACGTCGTGCTGCTAGCGCCTTTTGTTTCTGCCACCTGCAGCAATACTGCTGCGTTTACCATGGACACATGTTGGCTCTCGTTTATGCTCGTTTGGTAAAAGGCTGGCGTTACAAGCTCGCAACCGCCGATGGTGCCTGCACTATGGAGCGAGTGCGTAAAAAAATTCAACGCAGCCTGCAACATGTGATTCCCTCGCTCAATGTGTGGTCTCGACCCACGCCATAATGCCGGGCCTAATGTTACCATCATTACTAACCTCTCTAGTTATTCCTTCCTACGCATGCGCCTGGGTTAACTCAGTGTGCTTCCAATTCTACATCTTATACTTTACTTAAACTATATCACAGACAACCTAGATACTCTACGTACTTAGCAGTAACATAAAGTCAATCGTAAAGTAAATAAATAATTACATGGGTCAAGAGATATGTACATACGAAAATGCGTCAATTGATAACAGACAAAACAATTAAAATAATATGACTGTTAATACGACAACATTGAACAGACGGACTTGCACTACAAAAACACAACGGACTATTTTGCAAAGATATACTTGGCGTGGTATACCCCCATTCGTTTGCCATTTATGTCGCCTAGCTCGTACATTGAATTTCCAATGACCTTCAAGACGAGACACTTAATATTCTTCGGGGCCAGTTTAGCGTTATAGCTCGCTATCTGCGAGCTTTGCCTAAAGTTGCGGCGGTACACCACTTGTCCGATTTTGAATTGCACTTCTCTAGATCTGGTGTTATAAACCTTTTGGTTCTTGTCATGGGCCAACTTCAGCTCCTTCATGATCTTATCTCTAATCATTTGCATTTTCTCATCGGTCATCAAAATCTCGCAATCTCCATCTTTTAAGGCTCCGACCTTACGATCAACTCATACGACGCTGCATGCTGTACCATGGGAATACCAAACGCTGCGAAATATGGGGAACTTCCTATACTGGTATGTACCACACTGCGAAGAGCGAAGGCGGCATCACTGAAGTGTTTGTCCCAGCTTCTCTGGTTTTCTTTGACGTATGACCTTACGATTTGTAACACCGATCTGTTAACCCTCTCTGCTGCATTCCCTTGTGGTGAATAGAATGCCGTCCTTATGTGTTTTTTACCATATTTTTTTTAGGAAGGAAGAAAATATCTCGGAGAAAAACTGTTTCCCATTATCCGAGTGTATGTATTCAGGAACACCAAATACATGGAATACCGTCTTTTCTAAAAATCGAACAACTTCAGCTGAAGTGGCTTTACGCATCGGTTTTAAGAAGACAAATTTAGAGAAGTGGTCAAGACATACAAACACAAACCCATTACTCTCTGACGTACGTGGATACGGACCAATAAAATCAATATATAAACGCTGAAAAGGTCGCTCAGTTAGATGTAGTTTATGAAAAAGATTTTGCGTTTTGTTCGCTCTACAAGTTTCGCACTCGCTGATATGCATCTGGACATCAGTCACCATACCAGGCCAGTAGTATTTCTGACGTATCGTTGATAAGGTTTTATGAATTCCACAGTGCCCAGCAGATGGTGAGCCATGGGAAGCTTCCACCAAGCCTCCCCGAAGTTCAGTCGGTACCCAGAGTTTCCAGGCTTGGTCCTCCTGAATATCGTCCCCCCTAGAAAATTGCGTTCGTTTATAAACGTAACCTTCTGAAATGCACAGTTCTGGCAGCCTGTGTAAGTTGTTTGTCACGGTTTTCCTCAGCTCTTCATATTCGTCTGACTTGAAGCTGGGGGAATCCATGTCGATGTCTAACAGTCGGTTGTTCATGTCGATCTCGTCCATGTCCATAGGTGACAGTGTATCCGGTACTACGTTTTGTGCGCCTCTGCGGTGCTGTATGTCGAAGTTGTACCCTTGTAGTTTAAGACTCCAACGTGCGAGCCGTCCCGACAAATCCTTCTGGTTCATCAACCATTTGAGGCTCGCGTGGGCTGTTATGACGGTGAAGGGTAATCCTTCGACATATGGCCGGAATCGCTTTACGCTCAGCACTGCCGCGTAGCATTCGAGTTCGGTTATACTGTAGTTGCGCTGGGCCTTGTTAAGTTTAGCAGACATATACGCAATTGGCCGCTCATTTCCGTCGTCGTCTAGTTGGAACAGCACACCCCCTACTCCGTCGGTCGACGCATCGCATTGAATATAAAACCGTCTAGAGAAATCACGATGGGCCAGTACTGGGGCTGATATCAAACTCTCCTTCAAGCGCTCAAAAGCCTTCTTTGCATCGTCTGTCATTGCAAATTTTTTTATTCGGTCTTTATTGAGGCAATCGTGGAGCGGCGCTGCAATTGTCGCGTAATCCTGAATAAACGTGCGGTACCAGCCTGTCTTCCCTAAGAACCGCCTAAGTTGCTTCGGGGTTCTTGGCTCGGGGAAATCCCTCATGGCGGTCACCTTGTTGGCGTCCATGCGAATGCAACCATTGCCAACGACATATCCTAAATACCTGACCTCCTTAAAACAGAATTTACTTTTTTCAACATTTATAGTCAGTTTTGCATCGCGCAAGCACTTAGCAACCTTTTCTAGCAGACAAAAATTGGAAGGGAAATCAACTGAACACAGAAGCACTTCATGTAGATACACAAACACTGATTCACGCAACGAGGCTGGAACAACTTTATCCATAAGTCGGCACATTCTCTGCGCTGCATTACACAATCCAAAAGGCATAACTTTAAATTGATATAGGAACCGACCAGGTACTGTGAACGCTGTCTTTTCTCGAGATTTCCTCTCCAGCGGTATTTGCCAAAAAGCGTCCTTTAGATCTATGGCTGAAATGTATCGAGTTGTTTGCAACCTACTCAAAATTCCCTCTATATCCGGCAACGGGTAAGCACCCTTTATTGTACGAGCATTCACATTCCTTGCATCTAAGCATAACCGATTTTTCGTTCCTTTTACCACTAGGGAGACTGGCGAACTCCAGCTGCTATTGCTCTCTTCGATTACTCCCAATTCCAGCATTCAGTCAAGGTCTGCATATATCAATTTCTGGATAGCCGGCGATATTGGGTAGAATCGTCGCTTCACGGGTAAGTTTTCATTAGTAACATCGATTGTATGCTCCTGTATATCAGTTTTGCCAAGCCCTAACACTGCGAATGATAGAAATTTGGCTTTTACTCGCTCCAAGGCTGCGTTTTGCTCGTTGGAAAGTTCTTGTCGTACCGCGTCAAAGGACAGATCACCATCGGTGGGTATGAGCTCTGCCACACTGGACTCATTCAGACTCACATTCACACCTCTAATAACGACACTCATCCCGAAGGCCTGCCAGAAATCCACTCCCAAGTACACCTCTTGCTGTAAATCGGGCACAATTAAGAACTCCAAATTCCTCACGGTATTATCCCACAAAACAGGCAACGTAACAACCCCAGTGACCGCAGTTTCTCCCCCGTTCGCCGTCCTAACATTTTGACCCCTTATTGGCATTATCTGGTTCTCCTTACCGCATAACAAGTTGTCTGCGTTCCTACCAATACAGCTTGCGCCTGCCCCTGAGTCTAGCAATGCTAACACTTCGTGACCTCCGATCTTGGTTTTCGCAAAAAAACGATTATCCCCTTTGAGTGTTACTATTGTTGAAGCGATCTCGTTCTTAATCCTTCTAAAATTTTTTTTTTCTTTTCTCTCATTTTCTTAATCTTAACATAGTTTCTATTTTTCCTTTTAGCTACTATTTCCTCACTAAAGATTCTCCTACGTGCTTGTTCATATTCTATCCTAGGTTAATGCAAACTCTTCAGTTGTTTCTCCTTTTCCTTCGTTTTACATTTCTCTTTATCTAAATGAAAATTTATAAGAATTATAGTTTTGTTTCCGGGTTTCCTTGATCCTGGCATAAGTTCCCGGAAATCTCTGCCAGTTTGTGGTTTCCCTTATCGGACTTGTACAAACAAAACGACGAATCTCCTCCAAAGCACACCATATTATGGAACGAGGACTTACATCTGGTTTCTTTGTGGGCTTCTGCCGGGGTTTTCACGTAATGATCCACCGGCATGCCACAAGAGAAACACAGCATGAGATGGAAAGGTGAAGGACAAACGGATTTCACACTGAACTTAGACGGATCACTACAAATTGACGAGGAAACATCATTTCTGTATTGACTTTGTGTTGGTACTGGTACTTTCCTCTATTGGGTTTTATTAATTGCCTCGATGCTTCTCCCTATAACCCCACTCTCCTCAAAGCCTATTTCGCTGACCTGTTTGGATCTGCCCTTGTTTCCTCTGATAAGCTTTTCTGCCCTTTTGCATTCTGCCTTCAACTCAGCAATCGTTTCTATTTTGGATGCAAATGTTAGGTTAGCTAGATATGGTTTCAGGTTTCCCCGGACAATGCCAATAAGTTCCTTTTCACTTATGCGCTTCCTCGGACGAAATGTTAAATTATGAACCTCCCCGTAAAATTCGTCAAAATTTTCGTTACTTTGTTGTTTTCGCTCCATTATTTCGCGTATTATCTCATAGTCTGTCTTAGCGGTCTTAAAGTGGCATAGCAGTTCGGCTTTTAGTTCAGGATAACCAAAGTCGGGGTTTTCTGCATGGTTTTCGAGTATCTGCCAATACCACTTTAAGGCATCGCCGATTAACAGGCAGTGAAAATCCGTGAACAACTGCTTATACGTGATTGCATGCTGTTCACGCATTTTTTCTACGCGAAAAATTAAGCTTTCTACACTCATACCTTTACTAGAACCGTCGAACTTAATATGCCACTTTTCAAGATCGACTTTATTCCAGCGTCTGAATTCACCAGAATGCGAAATGTTTTCGCCCTGGGTCCTATCCGCTGCGCTGTTTCGCTCATCGTCCTCTTGCCTAACGTTGGTCACTTCTGGCGTGGACGTGTTTCTTGATCGAGGTTGAGGTATCTGGGTAGGTGCGCCCACTCCACTCACACGCTTATTGAGGTCTGCGACAGCGGCTCGCAGGTGGTGAATCTCGCCAGTATATTGCGCAAGCAAATCCCCTTGTTGTGCCATCATCGCCATCATTCGGCTCAGCTGTTCCATTTGGGCATCTGACGAAACCGGATTCCCACCTACGGCCCCCGCACCTGACGTCAACGGATCGTTGGGTGAGGCATTTCCCCTTCCTCTCTCGTCTGAATCGGCCATAGCGAGCACCTCCTCAATCTTCCGCGAAAAGTTAATACTATCGTCGGTTCTGCTACACGAAAATTCGTTTGTTATTCTAATACTCGGCCTCTCTTGCCCTTGTGACCCGAAAACCCCGATTCAATAAATCGATAGGAAGTCAACGCGATGAGGTATCCCTGTATCGATTTGTGTAAATATAGAGCCAACGATTTGGTTCTGGAGAGCCCTGGTCGTGCTCCTAGTAACCCTACGACTTGTGTTGAATATGCCTAATCCATACACATAGAATTACCCTCTTTCTCTTTATTTATGGGACCGGAAAAATTGTATGCTCAACTATCTGGGAACGCAACTATGGATCTTAGCAAAAAACTACACTCCTCCCAGGTTAAAAGTCACCACAGATATTAATCAATAGTAAAAAATATAACCAATGTACAAAAAAAAATTTCTTTATGAAGACCACAAAATTCAATTCAAAAGACTTCAAAATTCGATTTAAATGTATGGGTATAATTAAGTATAAACATATGATAATAAGAGTAGTTATAGTTTTAAATAGTAATAAAACCAGCTACTTCCATATAAAAAAATTGTAACCGCAATTACCGTAGAAAAAAACAATTTCACAAAAATATATAAAAAAAATCTTATAGGGTATATTAGAAATAGCCTCATACAAGAGATAATTCAAATAGGGGTACGCTATACAGCCAGAAAGGATAATCTCTCTAGCACTAGGTTTATGTTCAAAAAACTTTTCGAACCCTGCTCCCAAAAAAAAAACAAAGAGAAATATAGCAAAACAATAAAAATTATAAAATTTATATCTAAAGATAATATCTTTGTATAAACGGTATAAAAAAAACGTTAAAAATTATATCCTTCTAGATTTTCAACTGAAGTTAAAACTAATATATCGAAATATTTTCCTAGATGCAATTACTTGTTATTTGCTTTGGTGTGTGGCGTTGCTTTGGCGAAGGTTCGGCGAAGGCTATCGAAGGAGGCTGATGGTGTCCGTATCTTCCGTTCTGTCTTACGTCAGTCCCAGTGTCGTCCGTGGGAGCGTAACACTACACGCCCTTTACTGATTTCAGGTGTGGATGCCGCACTCCCTTGCTCCTGTAGTGGCAACTTTGTTTTCAAACCTCACCTACCAGTAATGCCGGATTGCCAGCAAGATAGGTTGACCAGTTCCCTCTATCACGTAAACTCCTCTTCCTAGCTAAATTCCACGTCAGGTACTACTTAATTCAACTGCTGAAGTCAGACTAAGGAACCCTGATCTGAACATCTTACTAATTCCATTAAGTTTGCCATGAAGACACTAGTCGCCAAGACGGATCTCAACGGCGCTGTCATCAAGATGGTCACTGTCAAAAGTCAAGAGAAGGAAATGAAAGGAAATGATAAGAATGGTGAGGGATCGAAGAAGTAAAGGAATAGCAAATATTAGTGAAAGGTAAATGATCAGAAGTAAGTGAAATGATTACTGCGATATTTATGTAGGGAACTTAAAAGATCAGAAAAGTCAGATTCATACTTAGAGAATTTAGAAAGGCAAAGCTTAAAGTAATAAAGAAAAATGTGGGAAATAAATCAAGAAGATTGGGCTATTGCGTTGGGCGCCATTGTAACATAACTGGCTTTTGGTGGTAAGGCGGAGGTGGCATGCGGCATGGTTGCAAGCCCTGCTAGCTCGCCGAATGGGGTGGGTTTTGCACACCCTCCTTACCCACAGTTACTTTTACAAAATTAAGAGTGGTTCATGCCTAGCTGAAAAGAAATAAATAGGAGAATTCTGAGGAAATTAGGAGGAGAAGAAAAAGGTTGAAGGCCTGTCCTGTCAGGTGGAGTCTACCCCCCTCTGCAGTGCAACTTGCACCGCACCGTGGGCGATGTGCTGACTCCTATCTACTTACAGTGCCCCCAAACCTGACGTCCGTCTAAGTCTTTATATGCCACTCAGACATTTCTCCCCCCGTGTTATCCTTCACCTACCGTAGCGCGCCCTAAGGCAAACCACACACCAAAATTATTTTTTACCTCAGCCCTGCATTTCAATGAAGATGACGTAGTTCAAGGATACATTCTTCAGGTGTTTATTTACAAACAATTCTCCTAAACCTAGGTATGTTCTAGTCTAAGTAATCCTATCTCTATGATTAAAGCTCCAGAATGGTTATTCACAAATAGGAATTTAATAAAAAAATCCCATAGAACTCGAACTCAGCAAAAGATTAAACTATAATAATCCAATCTAACTGTGTTTCTTCTAGTATACTTAATTACAAGTCTTGAAGGCAAATTCAATTTATAAAGTTTTTTAAAACCCAACAAAAAAAAATGTTAACACTAAAATATGTCTTACACTATGACTTCTTTCACCTAGTCTTCGTATAGTTTAATTATAACCTAACTAACACACAAAAATTTACTTTATATTCTTATTATCACATATATATCGCCCCATCTTAATGTTTTCGTTTGCACAAGTAAACCTAACGAATCTAAAAGATACTATCTCTTTTAGCTTAAAATTGCAAACTTTTATATGTGGAGGATTACGGACCTACCACAAAATTCATATGAAATTGCGGAAAGAGAAAAGAATAAAAAAACTTGTTTTGAGAAAGAAATAAAATGTATAAGAAGAAAGGGAAATACGCTCAACGAGATCGCTTTTCTGGTGAGCGTATGTTTATGTATGTTTGTATAATATTTTTTTTTTCTCAGCTACAATGCATGCACATAAATCTATTTTCTTGCTCTCGTTGCTAATCATTCAAAATTCATAGAATTAGGAGCGCCTAGCTTAATCTATGTGCATACATAAGCGCATATATGTTTTTATGTTTTGTATTTGCACTCACCTGGTCACTCCGTCGCTCTGGTACCGTCGCTCTTGAGCACCTGTTGCTGAAAAAAGTAACTCAAAACACATATGCTAATATACATACATACATACATTAAGGGAGCGTGATCACTACGCTCTATCACCTATCATTAACTTTGGGGTATTAGCTTGTGAGACTAGACACCATGTGGTCGCAATTATATGTACATAGCAGTAACGTGTCGTCTTACTAAAAAAATCGGAATAAAAAAAATTTAATAAAAAACTGCCAAAAAATGAGAGAGAGGCGGCCAAACACGGGCGGTGTGTTTATCTAATGTGCGGCTTGGAGCCGCGAAATCGGAAGGTCCGAGGTTTGCAACTAACCTTACCACAAGTGTTTCTTGTTTGGTAAGCAAATATGTGTTTTTGGTGTGTTGTTTTTTTTTTTTTGGTGTTTCTGGCTTTATTTTCTAAACAAGGGTTGAATTATGCCCTAGCAATTATAAAGGCTAAGATCCCTAAAAATGGGTCGAAAAATAGTTTAATCTAAAACATGTGCTTTGGCAAAAAACACAAAAAAATTGCAAATAAAATAATGTGTATATGGGCTAGTAGCAAAGGCAAAGAGAACCCACAACAAAATAGGGGTAAACACCAAAAATAGCGAAAATGAAAAAAGAAAGATGAAAAAAAAAATCTTACGAAATCGGTGGTGAAGTGAAGTAATTAACTCCAGCGAGTGCAAGAAAAAGCCAAAATCAAAGTGAAAATCACTTCAAAAGGATTTACTTCGCACCTTTTACCTATATGTTCGCAACAAAAAATTGAAAAACGAAATCGAAAGAAAAATTTCAATATTTGAAAAAAAGCAAAAAAAATGAATTACAAGAAAACTAAAAGCCTAGGTGCCTTTCTTCACCACTTCTCCCTTAGCTACCTACACCTTTCCAAAACCTCTATCTTCGTACGTATAAAATCAAACTTCTTTACAGCTTTAAAATATTATATACAAATATAAAATAAAAACTTATAAAATAAATCGATTTCCTTCGGTGATTTTTGGACTGGACCGTCTCCCGGGGTTGGTGCCTCTAGTTCAAAATGTCCGCTTCCTGTGGCGTGTCTGGCGAAATGAGTGTTGTTGTAATTGTTGCCGTCACCGACTTTAAAACGTTGTGCCTCCTATGAGGTATTTGCTCTACGGTATTATATGTGTATGGTGTTTTTTGTGTGTTGTGCGAGGTGACAGTGGGCGCGTGCGGTACATGCCAGTGCGTCGTTCAGTTGTTGTTGTTTGGTGTTGTGCGAGTTGATGGCCCTTCCTTCCACATGGATGGGATGTGAACTAAAACAACAAATACAAAGAAAAGGTCCTAATTAGGTTTATATAAATGTATACCCGCCTCTACTCTACGCGGGCACACACAAAAAAAATATTTTTTTTCTTTGTCTGCTTGGATTCCCGTTGAATGCATCGACATAAGCCTGTCTAGCAGCAAGGGTTAAAGCAGTTGCGGGTCTCATTTGCCTTGCTTTAACGTTGGGGACTGGACAGTGCATGCCCCTGTTCGTAAGCCAAGAGAAACTCCTAACAACGAAGAGCACAGATACCACTTACCTTTATATCGGGCCTATAGCCGTGACAATACCTGGGGAGGATTTCCTCACGCTCCTGGGGCTGCTCTGGGTAATTTTAGCGCTTCGCGTTTACTTGTTTTACGCCCGCACTTTTAACGTGAATTTATACGCGCACTTAACTTTCACTTTAAAAAAACTTTTTTTTTTTTTTGTACCACTGTATTTTGGTGTCACTACACTTCGCACTTCCACAGATTTATTGAAACTTTGGCCCGTTGTCTTACTCCCTTTTATACCTACTGCTGGGGCATAGAACGTTAAGTAAAAAATGGAAAATTTTAACAAGTACATATACAAAATACCTATCGGATTTCCCGTATTCACACGCACACCATCATACACCCACACACTCACACTAACTAGCCTTTAGATGTAAATCATACGCGGATTTTCCATACTGTTTCTAAGCCTTCTGCAACATTGTGGCTGCTGCAAACGTCGTGCTGCTAGCGCCTTTTGTTTCTGCCACCTGCAACAATACTGCTGCGTTTACCATGGACACATGGTGCCTCTCTTTTATGCCCGTGTGGTAAAAGGTTGGCGTTACAAACACAACATTTACGTTACACAACATTTGGTTAATTCGTCGTAGTTCTAAAAATAGAACAAAAACAACAACAAATACCAAGTTTCTCTGAAAACCGCCTTACAAACAGGCATAACTTCAACACATAATTACATACAAATTATGTGATGTGTGGAAGATAATATATGCGAAAAGAAGTCAATTGGGAAAAACTTTAAAACAACTAAGGCACGACGTAGCTGAATTTATAACCATTTCAACTATCGTAGGAGTGCGGGTTCGACTCCCACTCCCGGGAGAAAAGGCTTTGAAGAGATTTACAAGGTATAATCGAAACAGCTGTCGCCTGGTCCATCCTGATGTCACGTTGTTTAAATGTTTCCCAAATTATTAAATAAATTATAAAATTAAAAATTGCTTGAAATAAATGTTTTTATACATTTAAAGCGATACGGGCAATCCCCGGTTAACTCATATAAGTAGACAAGATTTGGTTAATTCGTTGTAGTTCTATAAATAGAACAAAAGTAACAACAAATACCAAGATTCTCTGAAAACCGCCTTACAAACCGGCATAACTTCGATCGATTTAAAAATCGCTCATTGCTATGTGAAATTCGTATTCTAGGGATCAAAATAAGAAACTTTGGCGAAGGAACCATACCTCTAAACCGAATTCTGATGCCCCCCCCCCCCCCCCCCCCCCCTTTGGGTCGAACTTTTGGGTAGGGGCAATTTCAATTCTACCTGCTGTGTTTTGTGGTGGCTTAAAAAAAACAACACAAGCAATTTTACGATCTGCAATTGTGTCAAAGTGATACCCTCATTTTTTAAAACGGTTGAATAAAAAACCCACACAACTATGTTTACGACATGCAAATGCATCACAGTGATGCCTTGGTTTTAAAAGGGGGTTGTAAAAGCGCTAATTTCTAATAATTTTTATACTCAGTTGAGCAGAGCTCACAGAGTATATTAAGTTTGATTGGATAACGGTTGGTTGTACATATATAAAGGAATCGAGATAGATATAGACTTCCATATATCAAAATAATCAGGATCCAAAAAAAATTTGATTGAGCCATGTCCGTCCGTCCGTCCGTCCGTCCGTCCGTTAACACGATAACTTGAGTAAATTTTGAGGTATCTTGATGAAATTTGGTATGTAGGTTCCTGAGCACTCATCTCAGATCGCTATTTACGATATCGGACTATAACCACGCCCACTTTTTCGATATCGAAAATTTCGAAAAACCGAAAAAATGCGATAATTCATTGCCAAAGGTGGTTAAAGCGCTGAAACTTGGTAGATGGGTTGACGTTATGACGCAGAATAGAAAATTAGTAAGAGTTTGGACAATGGGCGTGGCACCGCCCACTTTTACAAGAAGGTAATTTAAAAGTTTTGCAAGCTGTACTTTGGCTGTCGTTGAAGATATCATGATGAAATTTGGCAGGAACGTTACTACTATTACTATATAAGTGCCAAATAAAAATTAGCAAAATTGAATGAAGAACACGCCCACTTTTTAAAAAAATTTTTTTTTAAATTCAAATTTTAACAAAAAATTATTATCTTTACTGTATATAAGTAAATTAAGTCAAAATTCAACTCCAGTAATGATATGATGCAACAAAATACAAAAATAAAAGAAAATTTCAAAATGGGCGTGGCTCCGCCCATTTTCATTTAGTGTGTCTAGAATACTTTTAATGCCATAAGTCGAACAAAAATTTACCAATCCTTTTGAAATTTGGTAGGAGCATAGATTCTATGACGTTAACTGTTCTCTGTGAAAATGGGCGAAATCGGCGGAAGCCACGCCCAGTTTTTATACACAGTCCACCGTCTGTCCTTCCGCTCGGCCGTTAACACAATAACTTGAGCAAAAACCGATATATCTTTACTAAACTTAACCCACGTACTTATCTGAACTCACTTTATCTTTGTATAAAAAATGGACGAAA